>NC_052065.1:66982727-67292227 GCF_903992535.2 Arvicola amphibius
TTGAAGTTTTGTTAATTTATTCAACAATAATTTACTAAATTATTTGTATACATCATGCACTCTGTTGGGAGTGAGTACACAATGATTACTCACACTCATTCAATATTTCATATATTCATGGATCTGATTTAAATGTGGAAAGATCTGACTTTTGTACATAACCCAATGATAAATGTAGTATCAAGTAGTATTGTGGACCTAATGTTGATCTAATGGTCTCAATCACCAATTCAAATTGGCTTTTGTGTTAATCAATCAACACTGATAATAAACATAATTCTTGTCAATATACCTGGTATACTATTTTATGTAGTTGACATTGCCTGCTATCCAGTCTCTTTTCTCTCTGTTTTTCAGATAGACACATGATTGCATCATTGCCATGATGTAACTGTCTTTATATTTAAGTATTTAGGATACTTCTAGCTATGGTGTTCTCTGTTCTTCTATTTATGACAAGAATTTCTTCCATATATTCCATATTAAAAGTTGTCTTAAGAACAGGAGACAGAAAAGTTCTCTTTAACTTAGAACGCAATAAATCCTGTGTTAGATTTGATAGCTAAGGTCTTCATACTTATTAAACTTAAGTAATGTTTACTTTCATTTTTGTAACTGAGTGTTGGCTCTTCAATAACATGGTTAATATGCTAGTTTCTTAAATTTATGTTCTTAGGAATATATTTGACCATCAGGTTCATTTTCAGGATTTAAGATTCAGGCATTACAGATATACTAAGAAAAATAATCTGAAATAAATGTTTATTTCTCCACCAATTTTCCTTACTTGTTCCCCCATACTACGTTTTGTAAAAAGTAGAGAAACTATATCAAGCAAAAGTGGTTTTTCCCAATGACCCTTAGCCTGTTTCAACAACCCAATCAATCACCAATTACACCTACCTGATTTTCCTAGGGGCAGTGACATTATCTGTTTTCAGGAGTAAGATAGCAGGAAGATGCACTTTTGCACTCAATATGGCCACTGTGTTTATGGACCATCATGCCTTTTGGATTTTATTATGCCTGGGCAATTGTCCAATATTTTATGAGCATGGTTTTTCAGAATGTTCCTGGATTGAAACATGATTGTATATCTGGACAATATCTTATTCCACTCATGACAGCATTGTCCAGATGGTCCTGGACTGCATCCAATGGAATCAGCTTTTGGCCAAGAACTGTAGAAGCATGAATCTTATGAAGTCCAAGTCAAGTTCCTGGTGCATGTAATCTCCTCACAAGGGATTGGGATGGACTTCTGGAAAGTCAAGTCAGTACTGATTAGGACACACTTGTAATTATTAAAAAAAGGCTTTCAATAACCTTTCACATTCCATGGATAATTACATTAGATGCATCCTCCCTTTTTTGGCTCTAAGTGTCTCACAAGCCAGGAATCTGGGGGAGTCATTAGGCATTTCAATGATCTCTGGAGTTCGAGGAAGCTTGGAAGCTTTAAATGAATTAAAACACATTCTGTTTCTGCTCACATCTTGATATTGTCCTTGTTTTCCATTCTTACCGTTAAATATAGACACATTACATTAATATGGAGCCTAGTCTCTTCTTATTGACGAAATCCTCATCTCCCTACTCCAGCTATATTCTCTTTCAGTATATATTCTCTTTCATAGGTAACTTTTCAAAAATGGCATTATGTGTGAATAAGATTCACCATGTTTAATAAATACAAACATGGAATTTCTTCATTGTACATTGTAACTCTAAATATCCTCGAGGTATCATTTATACAATTCTCAGATACATCTCAACATAACTCTACTCAAAGAACTACACCCATTTTTCCAACTAATCTTGTTAAGGTGACCAATGGTATTTATATTGAAAATTACATGGACAAAGTCATGGTGTCTTATCACTGTATATACATGGTCCTCCATTGTTCAAATGGAATGCAAAATCATATGTATATATTAAATTAAATGCAAAATCATATATTATCATATTCAAAATAACTTTTAGTGTATAAAGTGTGAATTGGTTATATTTGTGTGATTATTAGTTGTTAATACAAATTATAATTGTTTTGTTTCCATTTTCATTTTTCTCAAGAATTTTTTAGTTGTTACTTTTCACATTTCTATTATTCTTTTGGTTAATCAAAGAATGTGCTTTAATTTCCATACATTTATATAATTTCCAATGTTCCTCTTTCTATTGTTTTTTTAGTTTTCTATAATCATGGTTAGGTATTCTGTGTGATTTCAACTTTTTAAAATTTGATAAATTTTTTGTTCTTTTTTAATTATTTATTTTTTATTTTTAAAACAGTCTTTTCTCATCTTACATACCACTCCCAGTACCCACTCCATACCCTCCTCCCAGTCCCTCTACCTTCTCCTACCCCACTACCCATCCACTCCTCAGAGAGGGTAAAGCTTCCCATGGGGAGTCAATAAAGTCTGACGCATCACTTTTAGGCAGGACCAAGGCCCTCCTCCCATATCTAGACTGAGCAAGGTACCCCTCCATTAAGGATGATCTCCAAAAAGCCAATTCAAACACCAGGGTTAAATCCTCGTCTGACTTCTAGTGGTCCCACAGACTGCCCCAGCCGCACAACTGTCACCCACATTTAGAGGGCCTAGTTTGGTCCTATGCAGGTTCCCCTGCTGTCAGTTCAGAATCAGTAAGCTCCTACTAGTTCAGGTCAGCTGTTTCTATGAGTATCCCTATCATGGTCTTGACCCCTTTGTTCATATTATATCACTCCTCCCTCTCTTCAACTGGATTCTAGGAGGTCATTCCAGTGCTTAACTGTGGATTTCTGCATCTGCTTCTATCAGTGGCTGGATAAAGGTTCTATGATGCCAATTAAGGTATCCATTGGAGAAATGCAAATCAGAACAACTCTGAGATACCATCTTACATTAGTCAGAATGGCTAAGATTAAAAACATCTACGAAAGCTTATGTTGGAGAGAATGAGGAGTAAGGGGAACACTGCTCCATTGCTGGTGGGTATGAAAATTTGTACAGCCACTTTAAAAATCAGTATGGCAGTGTCTCAGACAATGGGAATAAATCTACCTCAAAACCCAGCAATACCACTCTTGGGCATATTCCCAAAGATGGCAATTCATACCACAAGGACATTTGTTCAACCTTGTTCATAGCAGCATAATTCATAATATCCAGAACTGGGAAACAACGTAGATGACCCTCAGATGGAGAATGGATAAAGAAAATGTGGTACATTTACAAAATTGAGTACTATTCAGCTGTTAAGAAAAATGACATCTTGAAATTTGAAGGCAAATGGATGGAACTAGAGAAAAGCATCCTGAGTGAGGTAACCCAGACCCAGGAAGACAAACAGGGTATGTACTTGCTCATAAGTGGATATTAGACATAAAGGAAAGGATAACTAGCCTATAGTCCACAACCCCAGAAAAGACAGGAAACAAGAACCCTAAAATAGACATATGGATATCCCTGGGAAGGCGAGATAGACAAAATCTCCTGAGAAAATTGGAAGTGTGGAGGGGGGAATGGACTGAAGAAGGGGAGGGGATTAAGGGAAGGTAAGGAGGGAGGAGAACATGAAAGAATGGGATGGATGAGATGGGAAAGGACAGAGTGGAAGAGCAAGGACAGGTTTTTGTTCGAATATGTGATCTATCCTGAATAACGTTTATTGTGTAGCCTCAAAGAATTCTCTGATGTGTTGGATGCAATGTTTACATACTTGTTATAGCAGTTCACTCTAGAGAAAAGTTTACATTCAATAAGTTCTAGCCAGAGATTCCTACTATTTCATTGTAATATTTCTCTCACTATAGGTTTATTAACATTTCTTTTATTTAGTTGTTTTAGTCTCAGTTTCTGTTTATTTACACTAGTCACAGTTTCATGACAAATTGATCCCCTTTCCATTACACAATGGCCTCTTTTGTCTCTTTTTTCAAATTGTTGCTTAAAGACTACTTGTATGACATAATTATCACTATTTTGTTTTATTTTTATTTTAATTTACACACAGTATTATTGAGTACCTTTCACTTTCATTCTCTATGTGTCTTTACAAGTGAAATTTTTGGGAATAGCATGAAGGTGTAGGTCTGCATTTATATCCATTCACCCACTTGCCATTTTTACTGGATAACTTAATTCATTTACACTCAAGTGTAATTGATACTACGCAAGGACTTACTGCTGCCACTTGTGTTCAGCATTTTTCACTTACTCCATAGGTCTACTCCTCCTCGGCTTTGACGTTAAGTGCTTTCTTTTAGCAATATGTTTTTATTCCTTGATTTTCACCTGTAGAATGTTAGTTATAGGCTTTTATTTTGTGGTTGTAATGAGTCTTACAAAAGCGCTTTAGCCTTATGGTAGGTTATTTTCAGTTCATAACAAGTTAAGATTAATTGTCTTCCAAAATAAACCTCTAAACTTTTACTTTACTTTTAGAAATACTTTGTTTTTTCATGTAAGAATATACATCTTTTATATTGTATATCTCTTAATAGATCAACATAATAAACTATCTTACTAATTTTCATCTTCAATTCTTCATACTTAATGTATATATACATCACCGTGATAGTATTAGAATATTCTAATTTCACTGTGGCCTTACACTTACCAGTGAGTTTTCAGTTGCTTTGTAATCACTTATCAATGCCTTTTTCTTTTTTTATCTTTTTTTTATTAAAAATTTCTGCCTCATCCCCGCCTCCCATTTACCTCCCCCTACCTTTCCAATCCCCCTCCCTCTCCTGTCCCAAGAGCAGTAAGGGTTCCCTACCCTGTGGGAAGTCCACTGTCCTCCCCCCTCCATCCAGGTCTAGGAAGGTGAGCATCCAAACAGGCTAGGACCCCACAAAGCCAGTATATGTAGTAGGATCAAAATCCAGTGCCATTGTTCTTGACAAGCCTTCATTGTCCGCCATGTTCAAGGAGTCCGGTTTTATCCTGTGAATTTTCAGTCCCAGTCCAGCTGGCATTGGTGAGCTCTGATGAGAGCAGCCCCACCATCTCGGTGGGTGGGTGCACCCCTAACGGTCCTGACTTCCTTGCTCATGTTCTTCTTGGAAGTTCTGGTAGAATTCTGCATTGAAACCATCTGGCCCTGGGCTTTTTTTGGTAGGGAGGTTTTTTATAAGAGTTTCTAATTCTTTGTGACTAACTGGACTATTTAGATAGTTCACCTGGTCCTGGTTTAACATTGGTATATGGTACTTATCTAAAAAATGTCCATTTCTTTTACATTTTCCAATTTTGTGGCATACAGGCTTTTGTAGTAAGATCTAATGATTCTCTGAATTTCCTCTGTGTCTGTGGTTATATCTCCCTTTTCATTTCTGATCTTATTAATTGCCTGTTCTCTCTCTGCCATTTGATAGTTTGGCTAGGGGTTTGTCAATCTTGTTGATTTTCTCCAAGAACCAGCTTTTGGTTTCGTTGATTCTTTGGATTGTTTTCTGTGTTTCTATTTTGTTGATTTCTGCCCTCAGTTTGATTATTTCCAGTCTTCTACTCCTCCTAGGTGACTATGCTTCTTTTATTTCTAGAGCTTTCAGGTGTGCTGTTAAGTCTCCAATGTGTGCTTTCTCCATTTTCTTTAAGTGTCAATGCCTTTTTCTTTTGGTTTGATGAATTTATAATTTATTGTAAGATTGGGTTTATGGTATTGGATTCCCTTGGGTTTTGCTTACCTATAACTTGTTAAATTTCCTATTTGTTCATGAAGGACATTTTTTTCTGGCAAGACAAAGAGGTTGTCAATACTTTCCCTTCAGCATTTCGTATATATCATCTTACAGCTTCTTTATATATAAGCTCTTTTGCAAGGTCTACTAAAAAATGTATTGATTTCTCTCTTTATTGCTGCTTTTGGCATCCTTTGTTCACATACACATATAACCATGTCTTTGACTTGTCTTATTCGGATTATCTGATTGGAAAAATTTGGTGTCTTTGTGTCTGGATGTTTATCATATTCCAGGTTTGAAAACATTATATTTCTTTAAATATTCCACCCTTTATCTTATTTTAGCCTCTTGAATGTGCATGCTGTGGACATTTGCTCTATTGAAGTTATAGTATAAATCCACTGAAGTTCTTTTATTCCGTGGTCCTCTGGATGTACAATTCAGCTCTCTTGTATTGAAGAATGCTTATTGTTGTCCTTCTTTTGGATTAATTTTGTTATTAATGCTATCCATTCATTGTGGCTGAGTGGTAGTAGCACATGCCTTTAATTCAGGCTTTCAGAAGGCAGAGGCAGTCAGAACTCTGTGAATTCAACACTGGCCTGGCCTACAGGATGAGTTCTAGGACAGCCAGGGCTACACAGTGAAACCCTGTCTCAAAAAATTATTTATCGGTTGCAGTGGAGTTCCATCTGGACTGGTGAGTGTGTGCGACCCTGGGGCAACCTGCCCTGGAAGAGAGCACAGACCCCCTCCCCCAGCTCCTGCTGTAGGCTTGTCTTTGGTTCTCACGTCCCTGCCTCTCCCAAGCCTTCCCTAGTATATTCAGGTGTCCTGCTCCTGTACTAAGGCCATACACCCAAAGGGGTGAGAGTCTGGCCTACAAGCAGGTCTGAGGATTCCTACAAGGGAGTGCAGGCTTCTTCAGATTGTGCTGTGAGGTACGCTGTGTGATATTCCATCCTGCCCTGCCCCCACCTTGGCCCTTTTGTCCCGGCTGCATCCCTGGGCTGCCAGGAATCCCTGATCCGGTGCAGTGGAGTTCCATTTGGACAGGTGAGTGTGTGTGCAACCCTGGGGCAACCTGCCCTAGAAGAGAGAACAGACCCCCTCCCCCAGCTCCTGCTGCAGGCTTGTCTTTGGTTCTCATGACCCTGCCTCTCCCAAGCATTCTCTAGTGTATTCAAGTGTCCTGCTCCTGTACTAAGGCCATCCACCCAAAGGGGTGAGAGTCTGGCCTCCAAGCAGGTCTGTGGATTCCTGCAAAGGAGTGCAGGCTCCTTCAGATTGTGATGCAAGGAATAGCTCCTGCTCCGGCACTGAGGAGATCCAACCAGATTCAGTCACAACAAAGATTGGTCTAAGACACCAAGTACCTCCCGGCTCCATTTGAAGCAAGAGATGGGCAGGCGCCAATGCAAGAACTCCTCCAACAACATGAAAGGCAACATGACATCACCAGAATCCAGACATCCTGAAACAACAAGAATTGAACACCCTACTCCAGAAGATATAGAAGAAACCGACCTTAAACAGTACTTTATGAAAATAATAGAGGACCTTAAACAGGAGGTAAAAAACTACCATAAAGAAATGGAGATGACAAACAAAAAGGTAGACAAAATAAATAAATCTCTCAAAGATAACCAAGAAAAACAAGAAAAAGCAATCAAACAGGTAAGAGAAACAGTACAAGCCCTGATAAATGAAATGGAGGTAATGAAGAAAACACAATCCAAGGGAAGACTGGAAATGGAAATTCTGAGTAAATGAACAGAAACTTCAGAGACAAGTATTTCCAACCAAATACAAGAGATGGAAGAACGAATCTCGGACTCTGAAGATACTATAGATGAAATAAACTCATAGCTTAAAGAACAAAACACATCCAACAAATTCTTAACACAAAACATCCAGGAAATCTGGGACACCATGAAAAGACCAAACCTAAGAATAATTGGGGTAGAAGAAGGAGAAGAATTGCAACTCAAAGGCCCAGAAAATATATTCAACAAAATTATAGAAGAAAACTTCCCCAACCTAAAGAAGGATGTTCCTATGAAGGTACAAGAAGCCTACAGAACACCTAATAGACTGGAACAAAAGAAAGCATCCCCACGCCATATAATAATCAAAACACAAAACATACAGAATAAAGAACAGATAGTAAGAGCTGCAAAGGAAAAAGGTCAAGTAACATATAAAGGGAAATGTATCAGAATTACACAAGACTTCTCAATGGAAACCATGAAAGCCAGAAGATCTTAGATAGATGTGCTACAGACACTAAGGGAACATGGATGCAAGCCTAGACTACTATACCCAGCAAAGCTTGCATTCACCATCGATGGAGAAAACAAGATATTCCAGGACAAAAACAGATTTAAACAATACGTAGCCACAAATCCAGCCTTGCAGAAAGTGATAGAAGGAAAATGACTAACCAAGGAGTCCAACAATGCCCACAATAACTCAGACATCTAGCGACCTTTCACCAGCACAACTCAAAGAAGGGTAACACACAAACTCTACTACCAAAAAAAAAAAATGACAGGAGTTAACAACCACTGGTCATTAATATCACTTAATATCAATGGACTCCATTCACCTATAAAAAGGCACAGGTTAAGAGATTGGATACGAAAACAGGATCCAACATTCTGCTGTTTACAAGAAACACACCTCAACCACAAAGACAGACATCTACTCAGAGTAAAGGGTTGGGAAAAGGTTTATCAAGCTAATGGTCCTAAAAACAAGTGGGTGTGGCCATACTAATTTCTAACAAAGTTGACTTCAAACTAAAATCAATCAGAAGAGATGGAAAGGGACACTTTATACTCATAACAGGAAAAATCCATCAGAATGAAGTCTCAATCCTGAATATCTATGCCCCTAATATAAAAGCACCCACTTATGTAAAAGAAAAATTACTAGAACTCAAGGCAGCCATCAAACCACACACATTAGTAGGAGGAGACTTCAACACTCCTCTCTCACCAATAGACAGGTCAATCAGACAGAAACCTAACAGAGAATTAAAAGACTTAATGGAGGTAATGAACCAAATGGACTTAACAGACATCTATAGAACATTCCACCAAAATAGGAAAGAATATACCTTCTTCTCTGCAGCTAACGGAACTTTTTCGAAAATTGACCATATACTTGGTAACAAAGCAAACTTCCACAGTTACAAAAAATATTAGTAACCACCTGTGTTTTATCGGATCACAATGGATTAAAATTAGAATTCAACAACAATGCTACCCCCAGAAAGCCCACAAACTCATGGAAACTGAACAGTCAACTACTGAACCACAGCTGGGTCAGGAAGAAATAAAGAAATTATAGTCTTTCTTGAATTCAATGAAAACAAAGACACAACATACTCAAACCTATGGGACACAATGAAAGCAATGCTAAGAGGAAAGTTCATAGCACTAAGTTCCCACTTAAAGAAAATGGAGAAAGCACTCATTGGAGACTTAACAGCACACCTGAAAGCTCTAGAAATAAAAGAAGCAGAGTCACCTAGGAGGAGTAGAAGACTGGAAATAATCAAACTGAGGGCAGAAATCAACAAAATAGAAACACAGAAAACAACCCAAAGAATCAACGAAACCAATAGCTGGTTCTTGGAGAAAATCAACAAGATTGACAAACCCCTAGCCAAATTAATCAAACAGCAGAGAGAGAACAAGCCAATTAATAAGATCAGAAATGAAAAGGGGGACATAACCACAGACACAGAGGAAATTCAGAGAATCATTAGATCTTACTACAATAACCTGTATGCCACAAAATTGGAAAATGTAAAAGAAATGGACAGTTTTTTTTAGGTAAGTACCACATACCAAAGTTAAACCAGGACCAGGTGGACTATCTAAATAGTCCTGTTAGTCGTGAAGTATTAGAAATACTGTTATCAAAAACCTCCCTACCAAAAAAAGCCCAGGGCCAGATGGTTTCAATGCAGAATTCTACCAGAACTTCCAAGAAGACCTAATACCTATACTCCTTAAGGTATTTCATAATATAGAAACATAAGAGTCATTGCTAAATTCCTTTTATGAGGTTACAGTTACCCTGATACATAAACTACACAAAGACTCAACCAAGAAAGAGAATTACAGGCTAATCTCACTCATGAACATCGACACAAAAATTCTCAATAAAATACTGGCAAACCGAATCCAAGAATACATTAGAAAAATTATCCACTATGATCAAGTAGGCTTCATCCCAGAGATGTAGGGCTGGTTCAACATACAAAAATCTATCAATGTAATCCATTATATAAATAAGCTGAAGGATAAAAACCATATGATCATCTCATTAGATGCTGAAAAAGCATTTGACAAAATTCAACACCCCTTTATGATAAAGGTCTTGGAGAGATTAGGGATAAAAGGTTCATTCCTAAATATAATAAAGGCTATTTACAGCAAGCCGACAGCTAACATCAAATTAACCGGAGAGAAACTCAAGGCCATGCCACTAAATTCAGGAACATGACAAGGCTGTCCACTCTCTCCTTATCTCTTCAATATAGCGCTTGAAGTTCTAGCAATAGCAATAAGGCAATATAAGGGGATCAAGGGGATTAAAATTGGAAAGGAAGAAGTTAAACTTTCGATATTTGCAGATGATATGATAGTGTACATAAACAACCCCAAAAACTCCACCACAGAACTCCTACAGCTGATAAACTCCTTTAGTAACATGGCAGGATACAAGATCAACTCCAAAAAATCAGTTGCCCTCCTATACACAAAGAATAATGAAGCAGAGAGGGAAATCAGAGAAGCATCACCTTTTATGATAACCACAAATAGCATAAGATATCTGGGAGTAAATCTCACCAAGGAAGTGAAAGAACTCTTTGACAAGAACTTTAAGTCTTTGAAGAAAGAAATTGAAGAGGATACCAGAAAATGGAAGGATCTCCCTTGCTCATGGATTGGGAGGATCAACATAGTAAAAATGGCAATTCTACCAAAGGCAATCTATAGATTCAATGCAATCCCCATCAAGGTCCCATCAAAATTCTTCACAGATATTGAGAGGACAATAATCAACTTTATATGGAAAAACAATAAACCCAGGATAGCCAAAAGAATCTTATGCAATAAAGGAATTTCTGGAGGCATTACCATCCCTGACTTCAAACTCTATCACAGAGCTACAGTAGTGAAAACAGCTTGGTATTGGCATAAAAACAGAGAAGTCGACCAATGGAATTGAATAGAAGACCCGGATCTTAACCCACAAACCTATGAACACCTGAGTTTTGATAAAGGAGCTAAAAGTACACAATGGAAGAAAGAGGGCATCTTCAATAAATGGTATTGTCATAACTGGATGTCAACCTGTAGACGAATGAAAGTAGATCCCTATCTATCACCATTCACAAAACTCAAGTCCAAATGGATTAAAGACCTCAATATCAATCTGAACACACTGAACCTGATAGAGGAGAAAGTGGGAAGTACTCTACAACATATGGGCACAGGAGACCTCTTCCTACATATAACCCCAGCAGCACACTGAATAAATGGGACCTCCTGAAGCTGAGCAGCTTCTGTAAAGCAAAGGACACCGTCACCAAGACAAAAAGGCAGCCTACTGACTGGGAAAAGATCTTCACCAACCCTGCAACTGACAAAGGTCTGATCTCTAAAATATATAAGGAACTCAAGAGACTAGACTTCAAAATGCTAATTAACCCATTTAAAAAATGGGGCACTGAACTGAACAGAGAATTCTCAACAGATGAAATCCAAATGGCCAAAAGACACTTAAGGTCATGCTCAACCTCCTTAGCTACCAGGGAAATGCAAATCAAAACAACTTTGAGATACCATCTTACACCTGTCAGATTGGGTAAAATCAAAAACACCAATGATAGCCTTTGCTGGAGAGGTTGTGGAGTAAGGGGTACACTCATCCATTGCTGGTGGGAATGCAAACTTGTACAACCACTTTGGAAAGCAGTGTGGCGGTTTCTCAGGAAATTCAGGATCACCTACCCCAGGAACCAGCAATTCCACTCTTGGGAATTTACCCAAGAGATGCCCAATCATACATTTGTTTAGCTATGTTCACAGCAGCATTATTTGTAATAGTCAGAACCTGGAAACAGCCTAGAATGGATGAACCTGGAAGAATGGATGAAGAAACTGTGGAATATATACATATTAGAGTACTACTCAGCGGTAAAAAAAACAATGACATTTTGAATTTTGCATGCAAATGGATGGAAATAGAAAACGCCATTGTGAGTGAGGTAACCCAGACCCAAAAAGATGAACATGGGATGTACTCACTCATAATTGGTTTTTAGCCATAAATAAAGGACATCGAGCCTATAATTAGTGATCCTTGAGAAGACAATAAGAAGGTGAAATCAAAGAAAAACACATAGTTATCCTCCTGGATATTGGAAGCAGACAAGTTTGCCGGGCAAAAATTGGGAACTTGGGGGTGGGGTTTGTTAGGGGCAAGGGGAGATGGGGAGAGCAAAGTGTGAAGGGGAGGATAGGGAGAGCTTGGGGGAATGGGATGCTTGGGATATAGGAAGGGTGGATATGGGAGCAGGGAAGCATATATCCTAATTAAGGGAGCCATCTTAGAATTATTAAGAGACTTGACTCTAGAGGGATTCCCAGGTATCCTTTGAGATACCCCTAGCTAGGTCTTTGGGGCCACAAAATCCCACAGCTCAGCCTGTTTGGGCTCTGGGGACCTGGAATTGAGTGCACCCAGGCCCGTGGGAGGTCCCCTCCTTCATTTGACTGCCTGGGGCAAGGTAGGCCTTTGTCTGAGAGCTGCTTGGCCTGCAAGGGGACCTGACAGTCTGCCAGAGGATCCATCATTCTTTGGGGTGAGTGAGGAGTGAGTGCCCGAACCGCCTGCAGCTGCCCGGAGAGGGACCACCGACATTCCACAACTCCCCCTGCCACTGGCACACTTCCTGCTCTCCCCGGATACTGCCTCTCTCTTCCTGTCCCCTCCTAGCTTGCACCCAGAATCCTTCCCCCCCTCCCCCTGCCTCATCCTCCCTCTTTGGGGCCACAAAATCCCACAGCTCAGCCTGTTTGGGCGCTGGGGACCTGGAATTGAGTGCACCCAGGCCGGTGGGAGGTCCCCTCCTTCATTAGACTGCCTGCAGCAAGGTAGGCCCTTTGTCAGTGAGCTGTTTGGCCTGCAAGGAGACCTGACAGTCTGCCAGAGAAACCCCTAGCTAGTTCCATGGGCAATTGAGGAGAGGGAGTCGGAAAAGGCCAGATCATATAGCCATACTGATGATTATCTTGCATATCTTCATAGAACCCTCATCTGGCGATGGATGGAGCTAGAGACAGAGTCCCACATTGGAGCACCGGACTGAGTTCCCAAGGTCCAAATGAGGAGCAGAAGGAGGGGAAACATGAGCAAGGAAGCCTGGACTGCGAGAAGTGCTCCCATCCACTGAGATGGTGGGGCTGATCTATTCGGAGCTTACCAAGCCCAGCTGGACTGGGACTTAAAAAGCATGAGATAAAACGGGTCTCCTTGAACATGGTGAACAATGAGGGCTGCTGAGAAGCCAAGGACAATGGCACTGGATTTGGACCCTACTACACATACTGGCTTTGGGGGGGCCTGGCCTGTTTGGATGCTCACCTTCCTAGACCTGGATGGAGGGGGGAGGAACTTGGACTTCCCATAGGGCAGGGAACCCTTACTGCTCTCTGGACAGGAGAGTAAGGGAGAGTGGAGGAGGGAGGGGGATAAATTGGAGGTGGGGAGGAGGCAGAAATTTTTACTAAATAAAAAAAAAATAAATAAAAAATATTTATCTACATCTTTTTAGAACTAGTCTTTGCCACCTTATTTTGTTCCTTTGGTGACATCATTTTCCCTTTATTAGTCTTAACTCTTACATCAGCATTTTTGATGCCTGTGTATGGAAGAAGTAAGTAGTCAGTCCAGACTTCTTAGTCTGTGCATGGTCAGCTTATCTAGAAATTCTGGACAAATCATCTTTAGATGTTACTAAGCTTGTGGCAACCGCATTGTTTGAGGACTGAAGGGATGGGTACTATAAGTCTTTGGTTGACACAGATGTCATTATACTGAGATAACGTGGATCCCAAGTCCACCAAAGTTGAGGTAATTCTAGGCTGGAAGCCTTTTGAAACATGCCTATAGATGAAGGGTATTCAGAACCCTGTACAACTACAAACACCTAGACAAACTAGCAATTGACTATATCTTGCTTACGTTATAACTACTTTTCAAATTTTAAAAGGACCTTAAATTATCATTCTGTCACCACAACCCTACAGCCAGGACCATGTTAGTCTTCCAGGCACTGGGTTTTTTGTTGTCATTGTAAGGCCAGCATAGCCTCTTAACCTTCTTAATCTAATGTTCAAATTTGGAGTCCCGCGGGACTTCATTCTCAGTGTTCTTTATCATACTACCTTTCCATAAAAGTAGCCCTCTGTCAGATGATTTATAGGTGTCCATATGCTGTCTGATTTTAATTTGTACTTACAATTCTCAAATGCCGGAAATGTAATTCTACTACCTATCTGATAACAGAATTTCAATATATCATAGGAAAATGTAACTGCTACTGTTCAAGTAGAATCTCTGATACATGCTTGTATAAACCATCCTCTCACCGGTATTCTTTATTTTAGTAAATGAGACCTTTGCATTCATCATTCCAAAAACTCAGAATCAGTTACTGACCTCTCTGCATCATCTTCACTATAGTAAGTCACACATTAGACTATAGCTAATTTCTCCAAAATATATTCCAAATAGATTAATTCCTTTTTTCCCCTGTCTCCTATCATCATACCACTCTTGAAAATCTTCCTGGCTTTGTTTAGTCATTTTTTCTTGTGCTGAAACTCAGACAACAGTGTGTTCTTTATCTTATTTGCCATGGTTACTGTCTACATTTTAATAGGTATTACACTCCATGAAATACCAGTGCCAGTCTTTGAAGCACAGTTCTTGCTGCACAATCAATGCTCAGTAAGTACTTGTTTGATGAGTTATGTAATATAAGAATTAAAACCCAAAAAGAGTATTTAACATTTTCCAGGATGGCCAGGCAGTGGTAGCACAAGTCCTTAATCCCAGCACTTCTAAGGCAGAAACAGGCAGATCTCTGTGAGTTCGAGGATAGCCTGATCTATAAGAGCTAGTTCCAGGACAGTCTCCAAAGCTACAGAGAAACGTTGTGCTGAAAAACAAAAAACAAACAAAAAAAATTCCGGGATGCTAATTGATATACGTGGATTATCTGATTTAGTTCTCTCAATTATCTTATGGGGAGGCATTGTTATTATCTTACTTTATATAGTTGTAGAAAAATAATTCCAAGACATTCTAAATATCTCACCTAAATTAAAGAATTGGTAAAATGGAAAAATACCAAAATTAAAGAATTGGTAAAAGGAAAAATACCAACTTCACTTTTTACTGTGAAACCCCAAATTTTGTATTCATTAGTAATACAATGTCAATGATCCTGATATTCCCAGTTTAGCATCTCTAAAGTTTTGGTTACTCTTACAAGGCTTGGCATAAAATTTGTTGAATATGTTGATAACCTGTTATGTATTAAAGGTTAAAATTTTAGGAAACATTGTATTTGTTCTGCTCTGCTTCAATTGTGAAGAACTTGGAGTCTATATTAAAAATGGTGGGTTAAAATGAAAGCTGAGCAGAATCATGCAGCAGTTGACTATCCATGCATATACCAATATGAGTAGTTAAAACATCCAATTTCTTTCATAAAGGGTAAGAAACTTTTGTCTCTGAGGAGGCTGAGTCAAGACAACACTTGAAGCTTCCTGATGAGTATTTCTAGTTGAATCTGAGCACTGCTCTGTGACAGACTCAATCTTAGAAAATAGTGTGCAGAGTTTGTGGAAGACACCAACATCACCCTTTCCCCTCTGCACAAGTGCATACACACACACACACACACACACACACACACACACACACACATGCACACACACATGCACAGGCAAAAGACAAATAAAACTATAAAAAAGAAAAAACTAAGAAATCTATGTGGGAGACTACAGAGCCTGATTTTATATAACAAAAAGAAAAGATCCATTGAAAAAGGCAGGATGGAAGGAGTTGCTATAATTTTTCTTTTCGACATAAGAAGCACATGCAATAGAGAAATACTTCCTACTTAGGGACTAGAGAAATAATTATGTCTAAACCTTCAGCTTAAAACTAATAACAGGTCTACTATGGTAAAACACCATTCTAGGCAGAACCACATGTCTCTTGGCCTTAAGTCAATTCCAATAGACTGAATCACCAGAAATACAAGCAGATGACTGAGGGGCAATCTTCAGATGGTCACAGCAGTCAGGGAAGCAAACCTAACAGCTAACCTCTGAAACTCTGAAAACTCAGTTCAGATTGATAGCATTAACCCAGATTAAGACTTTGTAAATCTGATTTCAGGCAGTTCATTCTCAATAAACTGAAACACAGTATAACTTGAAAGAAGTTTCCTGGTATAATACAATCCCCAGTGCACAAGGAAGTGTAATGCCACGTCTTCTTACAAGAAGATGGGTTCTAGAGATAGGCTACCTGTACTAGTTTAAGGGTCTAAGGAAGGGTCTGGTCTGGTCTTGGTCATACAGATAGTGTAGAGGTCATTTGGGCTATTAACCACCTCTAGTCCTGGCTGTAAGAACTTGAGGGAGCCTCGGGCTATACAGATGATTTAAGGGTCATTTAGGCTATTAGGTATCTCTGGTCCTGGTTGTAGAAGCTTGGGGAGTGCCTGGCTGTAAGAGTTATTTAGATTACTAACCACCTCTTGTCCTGGTTGTAGGAGTTTGATTTGGCCTGGCCCAATGGTTGACATTTATCTAGGCAATCACGCTAATTCCTAGCTTTCAGGATGAAAGAACAGATTGGTTTTTATCTTTCCAAGTCGAAAGAATCTTGCGTGCTTAACATTCTTTGTTTCTCTGGAGATCTGTGGGCACGGGGATATTTTTTTCTGTGCTCCCAACAGGTGACTAGCTCTAGTACCCTCAAGCGTGAACAGCAGAATAGGGAGCTGGAGAGACAACATAAAGCTAGTTTATGATAGTTAGAGCTCATAGGAGCATTCACCATGATGTATACTGGTACTAGACAGAAACAAAACACCTCTATACCTACACCAGAGCTTGCAGATGGAGGCACCAGACCTATCTGAGCATTGGATGGAGACATACGTACTTGTGGTTAGACACTTGTTTGCCTTATATTATTGTTACTGGTATATTGTCCAAAGCTGTGTCAGCTCTTATGTCTGTGAGACTCAGATATAATCAGTTTAGATTAGCACAAGACTGGAAGGCTAAAAGATTCTCCTTTAGCACCTGCTGTTCAACTTAGGGGATGTAAGCCATCACTAGATCCATGCTCATAGGAAGAGCCTCTATACTGCCCTTGGTAACAGACAGGCCATTAGACTAGGCCTGAGATGTTGCCAGGTCTACCGTCTGTTACAATATGCGCCTGAGTGATACCTGAGACTGTGCAGGTACTTATAGCTGTAAAATGCAAATAAAACTTAGGTTAGAGTTAGCCTTGGTGACAAAGGAGTGGTCTTCACCAATGTAATACTAGCCTTAGAGAGCATAGTATTGAGGAAAGGGAGCTCAGTATTTTCCTTGAGAGTTATTACCAGGATAGTAAAAAAATAATACTGGGCAGATGTCAGTGAAATCCACCTTCAGATCAGTCCCTACAGACTGAGCATCTGAGACTTTGCCAGTTTTAGGAAAAGACACCATACAGTTTATTGGTATCCTACTTAGGCTAGTACTATCTTTGGCTTTTTGGAGCAGTTTACATCAGCAGTAGGCAGGCCATGGCAATGTGGGCCTGATACCATCAAAATTACACACAATGTTCTGTAGTATTAGTGGACTGTGTACTAAGGGTATGGCACAGCCTAGTAGTGTTTGTATCCACACGTGCAGCACAGAAATCCTGCAGCTGGTCCCTTCATAATGAGTCTTTCTAAAACAGATTAAACATCCTATTATGCCTTATTAAAGGCTGGAGGAAGATGAGGCACACATTTACACTAGACATATGGAAATCTTTGGCAAAACAGATCTTTTTTTAGATAATCCCCCATGTCATACTGCGGAAGAAACACAGGAAAGATTCTATACTGTCGTAGAGAAACAATGCAGAGGGCAAAGCAATGAGAAAATCAAATAGAAATGTTTAAACTGAAAAGTCATACTCAGTAAAACTCAACAAAGCATAATATAGCAATCAATAGAAAAAGATTTCAAACAAAAGAAAGAACAAGAGGTCTCGATAGTAGTACTGTGAGATTCTACTAGTAGAAGTACTATGTGATCCAGCAATCTAACTATTGGGGACCTTTCCAAAGGAAATGAAATCAGTAGTTTGAAAAAAAAATCTGCATTCCTAGTACAAGAAATGGACACAATTTAAATGTGCATAAACTTAAGAGTGAATAATGAAAATGTGGTACCTATACACCGAAGAACATTACTCGGCCTCAAACAAAATTAAATCCTGTTATTTGTGACAACACGAATACAAATGGAAATCATTGTGTGTGGTGAAATAAACCAACAACATATGATGAATTGCATAATTTCACTCCTATATGGAATGTGAAATTTTGAACTCA
The DNA here is from genome assembly GCF_903992535.2 of Arvicola amphibius. NCBI lineage: Eukaryota > Metazoa > Chordata > Mammalia > Rodentia > Cricetidae > Arvicola > Arvicola amphibius. The sequence continues at coordinate 67,001,120 of NC_052065.1, forward strand.
TAGAGCTTGCTGGTGCAATGTTGGCTGCTGGAAGCCAGGGAGACTGTGAGGGGTAACCAATGGGTACAAAGTTAAAGTTAAATGAGACATTCTGATGTGCTATTTATTGTACACCAATGGTTGTGTGCCATATATGTCAAAAGCTGAAAGTATTTTTATTATTTTGCCATAAAGAAGTAATATATTAGAAGATAAAAATGTTTGACTTGATCATTCTAGGTGCACATGTATCAAAATATGACAAAGCACTTTACTAACATGTATAATGCATCTCCTGTATCAGAAAGTATTTTTACTTTAAACTAATATAAAAACAATTCCTGTCAAGTAAAGCCATATATTTCATCTTGTGCTTGCTTTCTACTAACAATGCTTGTAATATGTCATACGTGCTGCCTGAACATAATAAATAAAAAAGTTTTAAGGACATGTAACACTTTTTGCAATTACATAATCTTGAAAATGCTGTTCTTAGGCATATGATGGGGCCAGCTCTAAGACCAAGGAATGTAAAACTGACCAACATGCTCAGTGTTGAGGCAATTTTGGGGCTTCTGAAAAAAACTATTTCCACATTTATGCTTTGTTTCAATACCAACAGATGCTTGTGTTTATGACTAGCTACAGAAAAACTCAAATTGTATGATACGGCATAATGTTCATGTTAATTAAACTTACAATGACAAATTTTCTCATTTTTTGTTTGAAGTTAAAATTCAAGACATCTGACTTTTGTAGATGTATAAATTGGGTGACATTAAGATTACAGCTTGTCTGTTATTTTAAAACTATTTGTTTAGATTTATTTATATGTAAGTGTTTAGCCTCCATGTATGCATTGCACCATATGCATTCCTGGTACCCTAAAACTGGCATTATAGATGTTGTGAACTAGGAATTGAAACCTAGTCCTCTGCACAAGCCATAAGATAAGTCTAGACACTCAGTTATCTTGCCAACCCTTTGCCTTTTTTTTGTTTTGTTTTGTTTTGTTTTGTTTTGTTGCAACTAGATGCTGTCTTTTTATTTTAGCCTCTGGTCTGTCATCATAGAGTCATTGCTCATATTTTCTTCCACATGACATAGATCACAACCTTTGAGTCCATACATTATGAAATGCCATCTTTTCCCTCTTCCCTGACCGTAAATGATGACTGAATGAAATCCCCATACTAAACTCAGAATTTCAGAACAAAGAAATGTTCAATAAAGACTCTGTGATCTAATTTATAGAATAGTTTATCTTTCCATGGAACATACAGCTAAATTAAGAATAATATTGCATGAACTTGGCCTTTACTGGCAAAAGACTGAAAGCAATTTTAGCAAAATGAAACAAAAAGGTAAACCCAGCGAAAAGAAAACTACCAAGAACTCCTAGAAATTGATGAGTTTTGACAGTAAGATCGGAAGAATTGGAGAAAATAGAAAGAAACAAAAAATCAAAATCATAGCATCTGTTTTATTTAAAGACCCAGCTAATTGGAATGACTGGTTCATGGTGTGTCATCATCACTACCATGGTTGCTACTGTAATGCATAACATGTCCCAAGTTTACCTTCCAACACTGCTGCTTTCCTCAGCAATTAAACTATAGGGAAGGGGATTTTGATTGGGTCAGATTAAGTGACATGATAAGTCACATAATTCATTCAGTTTCCACGTTTGAGACATAGAATTAAGTAGCCCTGAATGAACAGAGAGAAATTTTGCTGGTACTAGACATGATGGGCCAGTGTTGAGTTCTCAGACATAAAAGAGGATGTTATTAGGAAGGGCGTGGCTTCTGGCAGACAGCTCCTGCCTTCAATCTGACCAATATCGACTGAAAACCATCTTCTGTATTGATTTCAGCTTCCACTCACATTACCTACTATTATATTCTGACACTTTATTATGTTTTATGATACAAAGCAGTCTGGAAGTTTGTAATTCTTGGCACTTACAGAGAAAAGAATATTAGCCTCACCACTGAGATAAAAATAAGCTTATAACGCATTTCTGTGGAAACTCGGGGTTAATGTACTATTCAAATGCCGCCTCCTTCCTTATGGATTTTCACAAGAAGTATTCACAAAAGATTGGATTATTCCCAAACTGAACCTGAGGACTGGAAGTGTCAAATTGCCTATAAGTTCCTAAGTTTTCAGTTTTCAAAGCACGCTTCTACCTTGCTATGAATTAGAAATAATACTACTTCAGGGGACGGTAGATATTTCTCAGGACATTTTGCAACAGCATCGTCCACTTTAATGGTATGTTTACCTTCTTCGTCCTCCTTCATCTTCTTCAAATTTGCTTTGAGTAGCTTTGGCGTTAACTTTAATAATAGGGTTAACAACCTAATTTGTCTAGGAACTGAATTCTTAGATCTCATTCCTGGTTGTTTCTTAAATCAATAAATGTAGGCCTTAATTTTTCTGACCCTGTGAGTTCTAGCAATTTCAATTTCATTAGTTCTGACCACGCTCTGCCCTGTGCTTCAGGCCACAACAGAGTTTTTATCCCTCATGGACAAAAGTATGTAAAGAAGCTTTTTGTTGTTGTGTTTGGTTTGACTTTGTGTGTGCTGGTGTTTGTTTTGAGCTTTTATCCCAGGCAACAAAGTAAAATTGCATTTTGCTTTGTTTCTACCTTTGTTTTCTAGGCCTGCTCTGGTCTTTTGCTGCCCTCTAGTGGCCAGCAGTTACCAGCGCCACTGGGGCACTCTATAATCTAGGAGGGAGGATGAAAAAAACCACATGTAAAAAGATGCTCAGGAATTTTTCAGGTTTTTCTTTTCACTCCTGTCTACTAAATCTCAGATCCTCACTCAAGTTATATGCATTACATTAAGAATACAAACAAGGTTGACTGAGCTGAACAGAGATTAAAACAAACAAACAAACAAAAGACCTTCCTACCACCCTTATTTTGAGAACATCTGTCTTTAGTGGTGTTTTATCCTGGATGTTATACAGATTGTGAAATGTCATATGAGATCACATTTGATGAAAATAACACAGGAACAAGACACATCTGAAGGAACGAAAATATGGATATGTAAATACAAAATTAAAATAAGAACCTCGTGTCTTCTGTCTTTAAGAGCACTAAACCATCCTCTTCTTTTTGCTTATTTATTTAAAGGGTAGGGAATAGATTCATTAACATTAAATTGAGTTCTTCTCTGTTTCACTAACTCTATCAGTGGTGCTAAGAATGCCTTGGTTATCAGCTATAGATCAGAAGGCATGGGAAGGAGGGAGCGAGGGAGAGAAGGAAGGATGGAGGGAGAGAGGGAGGGAGAAAGAGAGGGAGGAAGAAAGAAAACCTTATTTTTACGACTTTGCCTTTCAGTTCTCCTAGTGCCAGCACTGCAACAATGAAGACAAAACTTGCTGTTTCTACCACAGCTAGTATAGGCACTACTTAATAATCAATAGGTTACAGATTAACTTTTACCAGCCACATGCCATTGAATTTCCACAACAAGCTGCTGAGTCAGATATTATTATTATTTGGTTTTAATTATCATATGAAAATATCAAAGCTTAGAGAAGCTGGTGTCTTGTCTTGGTTCTATGAGTAGTTCACAGAGCTGGGATAGAAACACCACACACGCATACACACACACACACACACACACACACACACACACACACAAAATTTAACTCTAGAACCAAGCCTCTTAACCTCAGTAACAACTGTTTGAACAAAAAGATCTCACTACAAAAGAAGTACATTATAAGCAACAAATTTACGAATTTTTAAATTGATTTACCAACTCAACAACATCTTCCTCCTCCTCTCATTTCACTTCATGGTTTTTCAAATTGTAATTTTTCCTCATATTCAAAGGATTGATCTGAAGTTTTCTGAAGGATGGAACTCCTATTCACTATGTCACGGATTCCACATTTGAGTATTCTCCTTGGTTTTTTTTTTTTTAGGTCTATTAGTGTTCATTTCCTCCAAACCTACTGCCATCATTTCAGAAACAAAAGATCAGTGTTTTAAAAGTCTCCACGTAGATGATTATTAGAGATTTTGGATTTGGCGGCTGGGAAGCATAGTGTAGAAGTGGGGTAGGAAAGGAAATAAAAGCACAATGTAGCTATCATCATAGCCTCAGAGGAGCACTGGAAAGAATGAGAATCTGAAATTCAGGAGGAAAATGGTGAAAATAGTTTGAGGTCTTGTAAATGAAGAAGGTAAAAGAATAAGAGCTGCACTTTCACTATGAACACCCAAGTAGTTGTCTTCAGAATGTTTGCTTTGAGTGCTAGAGAGATGGGTTACCAGTTAAGGCCACTCGCAGCCCTTGTAGAAGACCCTGAACCCATATGATGGCTCACAACCACTTTAACTCCAGTTCCAGGGGATCTGAGACCCTCTTCTGATTTCCACAGGCACAAGGCAGACACATGGTGCGCACATAAACATGTACACATGAAAATAAAAATAAATAAATATACAAAAATGAATATTTCATGTTAAAATAACAAGCTGATGCTCTGTATTGATAAATGAGAAATTGCATCTACAGACATCTTATGCTATACATACACACTTATGAAACCACCATCTCATCATTATCAATGAAAAAGTTATCTCCTAATTTCCCCTCACTCCCTTTTTCTCTTTTTAATTCTTATTTATTTGTTTTTCTTCTTATTGTTTGTGTTTAGAACATCTACCATAGAGAGTATGAAAGAATACAAGGGAGGTCAGTGGGATGGGAGCAAAAATAGCGGAAGGAGAATCAACCAAAACAACCTTTGTGTGAAAATGCCATAAAGAACAAGATCTGACTCAAAACGTCTCCTCCCCAAAGGTGAGCTTTTACAGTACTGGAAGGTGTTATGCAAACTACCAGGAGGAAAGCAACCAGTAGTCCTGCCCAGCTGTGATGCTTATGAACCACTACAATGACCAGCATAACAAAATACTAAAGGGGAAATGGTGCTGCTTACATCTTGATGCTAACAAAAAGCTAGCTAATCGGACTTCAGGCTGGCTCAACAGAACAGAACTCATGTATGCTGGGGATAATGAGGTCATGGATCTGAGGGGAGAACCTTCCACTTCCACTTTACTAAAGCAGCAGAATTCCTAATATACTCACAGATAAGTGTGGCTCTCACCGCTCATCAAAGAACCTTCTTTTTGCAGCAGATGAAGAACATTACAAAAGACATAACTTGTCAAAACACAGAGAGAAATGGAGTCTGGAGTGCCCAACTCCAACTGATACATGTCCAACACAATTCCTACACCTAAAGCTTGGGGAACATTACAGAAGGAAGAGTGGAGAGATGTTAAGGGCCACGACTAGGAAATCTGCAGTGAGGCTGTGATAGTCTGTCTTCTTGATATGACAAAGAAACTACATCAGTGAAACTTCAACAGCAAGGCTTCTCAAGAAAGAACTGAACAGTGATAGATCCTGGGAAAGGAAAATCAGCTTCCTTCAACTGAGTGACACTGGGTATATTAACCACACTCAAGGACAAAGCCTTGTGCTCAGAAGTAGTTGGCTAACACAAAATGACTCCACATTTTTTTGCTTTGTATGCATTTTTGCTATTGTTTTTGTTTTTCTTTCAAGAGAGAAAGAACATGAAGTTCAGTGGGTAGGGAAGGGTATGAATAGAATATTGGAGAAGTTGGAAAGGGGAAATAATATGTTCAAAAATGTCTGAAAAATTTTAAATCAATGAATAAGAGAACAAATTCTCAATGAGCAACTGACTAGGGGTGATATCTCGCATGGAACAAGTGGGGGATAGGGGTATACTGAAAACTTACCCTAGAAGAATCAATACACTAATCATCACTTTCCATTTTTCAGATGAATAATTTAAAAGTGATTTATTTTTCTCTTTTCTTTTTTTGTCTATGGAACAGTAGTTCCTAAAATGAAAATGAGTTACAAAGACCAGGCAGGACATAATACCTTAAACAGCTCATAATTTCAGAAAATATATTTCAATGTTCTAAAGATTTTAGAAAAGATGCAATTGCCCTTCTGATAATGGCTAGTTATCAATTTTTATATACCCCATAAATATACATGGGCATTGTTAGTGCATTATGTAAAAGTCTTTATGTAATCACCCCGATTGTCAATTGAACTGGAATATTTTTGGGTTTATCCTTCAATTATTAGTAAAGTATTTATCATCAGTTAATGATACCAGTCATATGTGCAAGATAAAATATAAATCTAATTGTATATTTTATGAAAATTAATAATATTGAGAATGGATTCAGTATGTCCAGGGTTTGTCCTCTCTATAGACACTACACTGTACAATTGATTCCACTTGTAGTGATCATATAGTGTACGTCTCTTTATCATTGATTTACCATAAGGCTAAATAAATGAGTCCATCTTTATTGCTTTAACTTCCTTGTTTTTCAGGTTGTATAACAGTCCATTTTTATAGCTATTCACCTATTAATGGATCTTTTAAAAAATTAACTATTGTACATTAAGCTAGAATGAACAAGAGAGATTAATTACCTCTTCAAAATCCTGATTTCTATTTCATTGGATATATAACCAGCAGTGGAATTGTTGGATCATCTAGAACGTGTATTTTTACTTTTAAAAGGAAATTCCATATTATTCTTTCACAGTATCTGTACTCATTTTCATGTTTATTGACAGCATCCAAGAGTTCCTATGCTCTGCATCATCGTAAACACATATATTTCTTTGTGATAGCTATCTTAACAAATATAAATTGAAAGCTCATCTTATTAGATACACATTTCTCTGATGCTTGGCGATATCCAACATTATTATTTTTATTTTATGTGTACGTAATTTTGCCTGCAAATATGTTTGTGTATTGTGTGTGCATTGCCTGCGGAGACCAGAGGAGAAAGTTGGATGCCCAGAAACTGGAGTTATCTACAGTTGATAGATGCCATGTTGGTGCTGAGAAAAACAATCTGGATTCTCTGGGAAAGCAGACAGTGCTCTTAACTTCTAATCCATCTCTCTAGTCCCTCAATACCTTTTATTATCTATTAACATATTTTTCCTGAAAATTTTTTGGTCAGGTATTTTTCCTATTTTTTTTACTATGGTTCTTTTACTTTTTAAAAATGTTAATTGCATGTGTCTGTCTGTCTGTGTGTGTGTGTATGTGTGTGTGCCCAGTGCCTGTGGAGACCAGAAGATGATGTCCCTTTAAGAGACAAGCCCTGCTCACTCCCAATCTCTTCTGCCATCTTACCTCCTCTCCAGCTCTCTCTCTCCCCTCTCTCTCTCTCTCTCTCTCTCTCTCTCTCTCTCTCTCTCTCTGCCTCTCTTCCCTCCTCTCTCTCTCTGCCTTTCTTTTGGAGAGGCAACTTCTGCCTCTGTCTCTTCTCCACCTTTCTCCCCTTCTCCTCTTCCCCTTCCTTTTCCCCTCCATAACCCACTAAATAAACCCTATACCCAGCATGGCATATCTATCTGTCTGTCTCCCACTGAGGCCTCAGGCCACTGCCAGGGGACCCACCAAGGCCTTGGGTGACCCACCACTGCCCTTCTTGGGACTGGTCCTCCACCGTCTCTTTATAAATGATAACAAGGTCCAGTTCAGGCACCCTCTCCACTATTGGTAGGAATCTTAGCTGGGGTTATCCTTATTGATTCTTGGGAAATTCCCTAGCACCAGGTTTCTCCCTCATCCCATATGAAGCTGGTCCTGACAGTTTACAAAGTGACTGTACAAGTTTGCACTCTCACCAGTAGTGGAGAAGTGTTCCCCTTACTCCACATACTCTCTAACATAAGCTATCCTTAGTGTTTTTTTGATCTTAGCCATTCTCACAGGTGAAAGATGGTATCTCAGGGTCATTTTTTTTTTTGAGTTGCATTTTTCTGACAACTAAGGATGTTGAGCAATTCCTTAAATGTTCTTTGGCCATTTAGAATTTTCTGTTTAGATCTGTACCCTATTTTTAATTGGATTATTTGATATGTTCTCCTGGTATCCTCCATTCTCTCTGAATCCTACAATCTTTCCTCCCCCTCTTCCATAGGGTTCACCCACAGATGTGGGATCCCCCTCTGTATGCTGTGAATATCAGTGGTTAATAAAGGAACTGCTTTGGGCCTATAGCAGAGCTATAGAGAAAAGAGCTAGGCAGTGAAAACTAAACTGAATGCTGGGAGAAAGGAGGTACAGTTAGAAGCCATGGAGCTGCCACCAGAGAGAGACATGCTGAAACTTTGCTGATAGGCCATGACCTCATGGTGATACACAGATTAATAGAAATGTGTTAAATTAATATGTAAGAGTTAGCCAATAAGAAGATAGCGCTAATGGGCCAAGCAGTGATTTAATTAATACAGTTTCTGTGTGATTATTTCAGGACTATGTGACTGGGAAACAACAAGCAAATTCCCTCCAACACCCAGTTGTTGAGGGGAGGGACTTGACGAAGATTTCCAATTTAGATTCTCTCTCTACATAATTATAGGAATCATTTTATTGATTTTTTGGACAGTTGTGTTTGGTTCTACCATAGGTCTCAGAGATATTCAGTCTCCAGTTTGTAGCTATCCAGGCAATGTAAGGCATATGCTTACTCTTCTGGCATAAGCATCAAATTAAACCAAAATTGGTTGGCCACTCCCACAGTTTCTGCACCACCAATGCCACAGCACATCTTGCAGGGAGGACAGATTGTAGTTTGAGGATTTTGTGGCTGGGTTATTGTCTTGGTTTCTCTTTCTTCAGCGTGCAGACCACCTTCTTGAGCCACAGAGAATATAACATAGGAATGGAGGTGCTATTCAGGCACCTGATCTATATCTCTACATTCATTGAGCTCTGTGGTTGTTGTCCTAGGCAATGGAACCCAGATGTCAGTTTTTTGAGAGTGACTTTATGTCCTGGCATCAACATGGATTGTTTAGGGGTCTCCACAGGACTCCCTTGGGGTCAACAATTCAACCAAATGCAACCCAGTCAGTTGTGGAATATTATTTTGACTATGTAAAGATGTGCTACATTTTTTAAATTGAGCAATATTACTAATTGTGCAAAGGTGTCTATGCTTTCTTTGTTAACAATGTAAATATGTATTAAATTTGTTTCACCTTGCCTCCCTAAGGCATCTGAATGGTCTAATAAAAAGCTAAATGGCCAATAGTTAAGTAGGAGAGGGATAGGCAGGGCTGATGGGCAGAAAGAATAAGAACAAGGAAAAAAGAGGAGGAGAGAATGAGGGAAAAAGTGAAGGACACACACAGGGCCAGAGATTAATATCAGAGAAGTAAGAGATACAGGAAGAGACAGACAGAGAGAGAGAAAGAGAGAGAGAGAGAGAGAGAGAGAGAGAGAGAGAGAGGAGGAGGGGGAGGAGGAAGAGGAGGAAAGGAGGGGAGAGGGAGGAGGGAGGAAAGGGGAGAAATTGGGGAAGGACAGAGGAAGAAAGGAAAGAAGGAAGGTAAAAACCCCTGAGGCAAAACATAGATGAAGAGAAACAGGTTAAATTATGAGAGCTAGCAAAAAACACGCCTAAGCTAAGGCTGAACAGGCTGAACATTCATAACTAATAATAAGCTTCAGTGTCAGGATTAGGGAGCTGGTTGGTCACCCAAAGGAAAGTCTGGTACACGAGTCCCACCATTAGAAGCCTTGTCTGACTTCAGAAGTTGGCCAGTTCAGACTATCCTCCATTGCTGGAAGTCTCTACTAGGGTCACCTTCATAGATTCCAGGAAGTTTCCAATTTATTGATTTTCACACCACCCCCAAATGCCTCCCAATTCCAGCCATCCCTACAGGCATTCTCTCCCTCCACCTTATCAGTCCCCACCTGGCCCCAGTCTACCTTCAAAATCTGTTCTTTTTCCCCTTTTTAGGGAGATACATGTTTCTCTCCTAGAGCCATCCTGTTTACATAACTTGCCTGGGTCTGTGGATTGCAATTTGATTATCATTTGTTTAACAGCTAATAGCCCCTTATAAGTGAATATATACTATACTTTTTTCTCAGTCTGTGTTATCTCACTCAAGATGATTTATTTCTAGTTGCAAATATTTGCCTTAGAATTTTGTGATGTCATTTTTTTAACAGCCAAGTAATACTCCATTGTGTAAACATACCACATTTTGTTTCTCAGTTCTTCAGTTCAGGGACATCTTGACTGTTTCCAATTTCTGGCTATTATGAATAAAGCTGAAGTAAATATTATGGAGCAAGTGTCCTTGTGGTAGGATGGAGCATCCTTTGGGTATATGCCCAGAAATGGCATAGCTGGGTCTTGAGGTAGATCCATTCCCAATTTTCAGAGGAACCACCATACTGATTTCCACTGTGACTGTACAAATTTTCACTCTGTCTTAGTTTTATCTCTTTTCTTCTGTGAAGAGACACCATGAAAATGGCAACTCTTATACAGGAAAACATTTAACTGAGGTGGTGGCTTATAATTCCGAGGCTCAGTCCATTGTCATCATGGCAGGAAACATTGTAGCATGCAGACAGACATGGTGCTGGCAACACCTTGGTCAGAAGGCAACAGAAAATGACTCAATGTCACCCTGAGTGAAGTTGGAGCAAGAGACCTCGAAGCCCATCCTCACATGATGCACTTCCTCCAACAAGGCCATATCTACTCCAACAAAGCTACACCATCTAATAGTGCCACTCCTTATGAGCTTTTGGGGGCAATTCATTCAGGCTACCACCGACTCCCTCTAGCAATGGAAGAGGATGCTCCACATCATCTGCAACATGAACTGACACTTATATTATTAATTTCAGTCATTCTGTCTGGTGTAAGATGGATTCTCAATTGAGATGCCTTTCATTGATGACTAAGAATGTTGACTGTTTCTCAACCACTTGCTCTTTTGAGAATTCTATGTTTAGATTTGTATCTCATTTTAATTGGACTGTTTGGGGGTTTTTGATATCACATTCTTATATTCTTTATAGAGTTTGGATATTAGCCCTCTACTGGATGTGGACTTTGTAAAACTCTTTTCCTCTTCTGTAGACTGCCTCTTTGTCTGATTGATGGTATCCTTTGCCTTATAGAAGCTTTTCAGTTTCATCAGGTCCCATTTATTAATTGTTGATATTAGTGCCTGCACTATCAGTGTTCTGTTTAGGAAGTTGGCTCCTGAGTCAGTGTTTTTTAAGGCTATCCCCATTTTCTCTTCTATCAGATACAGTGTATCTGGTTTAATATTGAGATCTTTGATCAACTTGGACATGAGCTTTGTGCAGGGTAAAAAATATGGATCTCTTTTCACTCTTCTACATGCAAATATCCAGTTTGACCAGCACCATTTATCAAAGATGCTTTCTGTTTTCTGGATTCTTTTTTTAAAAAATCGGGTGTCTATAGGTATGTGAATTTATGTCTGGGTATTCAATTTGATTCAAATGGACAACGCATCTGTTTTTATGGCAATGACATGAGAATTTTATTTTTAGAGCTCTGTAGTATATCTTAAAATTAGAGATGGTGATACCTCCAGTAGTTCTTTCATTCTAGGTTTTATGTTTTTCCATGTGAAGTTGAGAATTGTCTATTCAACGTCTGTAAAGAATTGTGTTGTATTTTGATGGGAATTGTACTGATTATCTTTGGTAGGAATGGCCATTTTTATTATGTCTATCCTTCCAATCCATGAGCATGGAAGATCTTTCCATCTTCTGATATTTTCTTCAATTTCTTCTTCAAAGTCTTGAAGTTTTTATCATACAAGTCTTTCACTTGCTTGGTTATAGTTACAAGATATTTTATATTATTTATGGATATTGTAAAGGATATTATTTCCCTGATTTCTTTTCAGCCCATTTATCATTTGTAAACAAGAGGGCTGCTGTTTTTCTTTTGCTTTTAAGTTTTTAAGCTAATATTATATCCAGTCACTTTGATGAAAGTTTTTATCAGCTGTAGGAAATCCTTAGTATAATATTTATGGTCACTTATGTATACTATCATATCTTCTGCAAATATCAGCACTTGTTTCCTTCCCTTACAATATGTATTTCTTTGGTTTCCTTCTTATTACTCTAGCTAGAACTTCATGTACAATATAAAATTGATATGGAGAGAATGGACAACCTTGTCTTGTTCCTGACTTTAGTTGAATTGCTTTGAGTTTCTCTCCATTTAACTTGATGTTGGCTATGGGTTTGCTATGTATTGCTCTTATTATGTTTAGGTATGTCCCTTGTATCCATGATCTTTATAAGACATCATGAAGGGGTGATGAATTTTATCAAAGGCTTTTTTAGCATCTAGTGAGATGATCATGATTTTTTTTCTTTCAGTTTGTTTATATGGTGGACTTCATTGACAGATTTTTATATGCTGAACCATGCATCTCTGGTGTCAGGGATAAGCCTCGGCAAAAATACCTCTTGCCAGGGTAGGGGTGTTGGGATTTAGAAATACAGTAAAAAATACAAAGATGTGTTTAAAACTAATAAAACAGAAACATGAAGAATAGTACCAGAAGGGAGTTCCAGTGAATACTGAAATCACCCTTATATAATTTCCAAATGCTTAAAATACCCCTGACCACAAAAGTTAGGAGTAATACAAAAAACTGCATTAACATGATACAAGGAAATGAACAGGCCAGTTGAAGGTCATGGGTTACATCCATGGTTAAACATTCTGTTGCTAGAACAAAACAAGTCATGCCCACACCCTAGACCAAAAAAATTCTGTAGGCAAACTACTCCCTGTGTTGAATCAAAAGTTATCTCTTTATAGGAATTAGAACTTAGTTGGATCCTTAAACATTTGTTTGAGGTAGAAATATATCTACACTGTAGTCCTGAAATACAAGGTCTGGATATTAACCACACCTGTTGACAATAACCTTGAGAGAGCAGAACTCTCTGATCTGAATCTAGGTGGGACCTTTGTTTGAGGAAGAAACACAATAACCTTGAAAGAATAAAGGTAAGTTCCAACTCTCTGAACTTTGGTCAAGGTGGAAAGAGACTCATATTTTTGGACCTCCACAATTCCTCCCTTTTTATTAATTTTAATAAAGCCCGTGCTTCTGCAACAGGACAGATGATTGCATCTGCCTTTGGTAGACACTTTTCCTTTTCCCAGACTTACCCATTTTGTGTACGTATATTCCAATCATATATATTCCTGTCTTAGACGCCTGGGAAGAAAAAGGATTAAACCCATCACTGGCTGCCAATGTCTTCAAGCAAAGGGTTAAGGGAGAAAGTACCTCTGGGCTCTGTGTCTCTGAGCCAAGTTTCTGTCAAGAGAGTTCATCAGCTATTAGCTATGGTAAGCAAGCAGATAATACTTTATGTCATGCATACTTCTATGGCTAGAGTGTATCCTAATTAAAGTAGTGGAGAATCACCAGGGTTGGGAATGCCTACTTTGAATTGTTGTAGAGTGTTTCTTAACAGTATTCAGCTGTATGCAAATCTAAGTTTGTCTTATCAAACATGTCAATTTCAAGAATTCATCGATAATGTCAAACTTTTCTTAGACAAGTTCTAATCTTTTTCTAATCATTAACATCTTATAGTGAACTAAGGTATTAAGAGGTCAATACCATAGCACAATATAACAGGTCAATACCATAACACAGTTTGTCAAATTATGATTCTCTTAAATCCATTCTAACCAAAAGACCAAAAACAAAAAGGTTTTGCAATAGGTAAGAGTCCAATTGCAATGCTACTTTTAGGAAATTGTCCCAGTCTCTGAGCAGCAGCACAAACCCTTAGGCTACCCTCCTCATATCTGAAGAGAGGCTTCAGTCACACAACATAATGAGTCTTTTTTTTCTGAGGGGAAAATTGAGGTCTCAGTTTTCAGATTCTCTCAACATTTCAACGGCAGTTTAAATACCTCACTGGCAATCTGAGTTCTGTGTCTGAAAGTAAAAAAACAGTCAAATGGTCACCATATGTCAGGTATCAGCCTCAACAAAAATACCTCTTGCCAGGGTAGGGGTGTCTGAATTTAGAAAAATAGTAAAGAATATGAAGATGTGTTCAAAAATAATAAAACAGAAACATAGAATAGTACTGGGAGGGAGTTCCAGTGAATACTGAAATTGCCCACATTTGATTTCCAATTGCTTAAAATACCCTGACCACAAGAGGTAGGAATAAGATTTAAAAAAAAATACTATACTAACATGATACAAGGAAATGAACAGACTAGTTGAAAATTGTAGGCTACATCCATACTTAAACATTCTGTTGCTAGAACAAAACAAGTCATGCTCACACCACAGACCAACACATTTTGTAGGCAAACCACTCCCCGGGTGGAATTCAATGTTATCTCCTTAAGGGAACTGAAACATAGTTGGATCCTTAGACTTTTGTTTGAGGTAGAAACATATCTACTTCTCTAGTCCTGAAATACAATGTCTGGATATTAGTCACACCTGTTGACAATCACCTAGAGAGCAGAACTCTCTGCTCTGAAACTACGTGGAACCTTTGTTTGAGGTGGAAACACAATAACCTTGAAAGAATAGAGGTAAGTTCCAACTCTCTAACCTTTGGTCAAGTTGAAAGTAGGCTCGCATTTGTGGGCCTCCACATTCTGGAATGAAGTCTACTTGTTCACAGTTTATGGTCTTTTTGATGTGTTCTTGGATTTAGTTGCGAGTATTTTGTTGAGGATTTTTGCATCTACGGTCACAGGTCATATGGGAAATTGGTCTATAATTTTCTTTCTTTGTTGAATCTTTATGTTATTTGGGTATCAGGGTAACAATGGTCTCATAAAATGAATTGGGCAGTGTGTCATCTGTTTCTAAATTTTATGGAACAGTTTTGAGGAGTGTTGGTGTTAACTCTTCTTTTAAAGTCTTGTAGAATTCTTCATTAAAGCATTCTGAACCTGGGCCAGTTTTGGTTGAGAGAATTTTAATTTAATTATAATGAGTACTTCTATTTCATTGTTGATCTGATCTTGATTTAACATTGGTTTAACAAGTATTATCTATCCTTTTCTTTCAGATTTTTTCAATTTCATGGAGCACAATTTTTAAAGTATGACCTTATGATTCTCTGGATTTCCTTAGTGTCTGCTGTTTTGCTCCCTTATTGTTTCTGATTTTATTAGCTTGGATATTCTCTGTTTGTCTTTACTTAGTTTGAATAAATGTCTGTCTATTTCGCTGATTTTCTAAGCACCAACTCTTTGTTTCATTGATTCTTTGTATTGTTCTCTGTAGGACTTTAAGACAAATCTGAAGCCATTTCTGACAACTCTCAGTACTTCCCCACCTCCCCTGGGAACCAAGGACATAACAGCTATGCATGCAAGTACTGAGATGTTGGGAACTTTCCATCTCCCTGAATAGGGGCATGATAACCCTTAGATGTTGACTCAGTTACTGATGTTTTGACTTAGTCTCTGGGAAGGGGCAAAGTGACCCTCAGAAGTTTCCCTTTACCTCATCTGATCTGGCAACCACTCTCCAGCCAATTATTGGTAATAACCTTTTTGAATAAGCCAATCATAATAGTTAAATAACAACCCTCAGACACCCCTTCCTTCTGTGGTTTTTTCCTTTAAAAATAGCCTGTACCAGACATTCAGGGTCTTCTAGCCCCCGACTGCTGGAAGGCCCTGTCATGACAGAATTAATAAAATCCTCATGCTTTTACATCAGCTGTGATGAGAGATGGTCTCTTGGAGTGACTCCTCCTCCTCGGTTATTGGACACTAGGGTCCAACATTCTCTTTCTTACATTTTGCTGATTTCAGCTCTGTTTTATTATTTCTTGCCATTTACTCTTATTGGCTGTGCTTACTTCTTCTTGTTCTAAAGCTTTAAAGAGTGCTGTTGAGTTGATCCCTCCAATTTTTTATGTAGGAACTTAGTGCTATGATATTTCCTCTTAGCACCGCTTTCGTTATGTCCCATAAGTTTGTGTATGTTATGTATTCATTTTAATTAAATTCTAGGAAGCCTTTAATTTCTCTCCTTATTTCTGTTTTGATGCAGTAGTCGCTCAGTAGGGAACTGTTAAATTTCCTTGAGTTTGTAAGCTTTTTGTTGTTTCTGTTGTTGATGATGTCCGACTTTAATTTATGGTGGCCTGAAAGAATTCAGGGAATTATTTCAATTTTTTGCATCTATTAAGACTGGTTTTATGTTAGAATATGTGGTCAGTTTGGGGGAAAGTTTCATGAGGTACTGAGAAGTAGGCAAATTCTTTTGTGTTTGGATGGAATGTTTTAAATAACTGTTAGGTTCATTTAATTCATAATATCAGTTATGTTTAGCATTTCTCTGTTTAGTTTTTGTCTATATGACCTGTGTATTGATGAGAGTAGGGTATTAATGTCTCCCACTATCAATATGTGAGGGTTCATATGTGGTTTAAGCTGGAGTAGTGCTTTTTTAAACAAATGGATGCCCTTGTGGTTAGGACATAGATGTTAAGAATTGAAATGTCATTTTTGTGGATTTTTCCTTTCATGACTATATAGTATCTTTTTCCATATCCTTTGGTTAATCTTGGTTTGAAGTATATTTGGTTATATATTAAAATGGCTAGACAAGCTTGATTCATGGGTCCATTTACCTAGAATATCTTTTTCCCAGCCCTTTACCCTGAGGTAATATTTTTCCTTGATACTGAAATATGTCTCTTGTATGCGGCAGAAGGATGGATCCTGTTTTTGTACTCATTCTGTTAATCTGTATCGTTTTTACTGAGGAATTGAGACCACTGATATTGAGAAATATCAATGACCAATGATTGTTAATTTCTGTTAATTTGTTGTTGGTTATGATGGTGGTAGTATGGTAGTAGTAGTTGTTGTTGTTGTTTTGTGTGTGTGTGTGTGTTTCACTTCCTTTATTTTATTGCTTTGGTGTATGATTATTTATTTCCTGTGTTTTCAAGGGTGTAATTGAACTCCTTGATCTGGATTTTTCCTTATAGCAACTTATGTAGTACTGGATTTGTAGACAGATTTTATTTAAATTTGATGTTATCATGAAATATCTTATTTTATCCACTTACAGTGAATCGAAGTTCTTCTGAGTATAGTAATCTGGGCTGGCATACATGCTCTATTAGAGTCTGCAGCATATCTGTTCAAGGCCTTTTGGCTTTTAGAATCTCCATTGTGAAGTCAGGTGCAATTTTAGTAGGTCTGTCTTTATATGTTACTTGTCCTTTTCCCTTTGTGGCTTTTAATATTCTTTCTTTGTTCTGTATGTTTAGTGATTTGATTGTTATGTGGTAAAGAGACTTTCTTTTCTTTCTGCTCAAATCTATTTGGTATTCTATAAGTTTCTTGTAACTTTATAGGTGTTCATAGTCTCCCAGATTTCCTGGATATTTTGTTTCAGAATTTATGTTTTTAGATTTTCTTCTATCGTATGAGAGTCTCTTCTATGTCTTATATTCTGTTATTGAAACTTCCATCTGTAGTTCCTACTCACTTTTTTAGATTTTTCATTTCCACAGTTTCCTTAGTTTGTGATTTCTGTATTGCTTCCATTTCTGTTTTCAGGTCTTGAACAGTTTTATTCATTTCCTTCAGCTGTTTGTTCTTGACTTTCTTTAAGGGAGTTATTCATTTCCTTTTATTGTTTATATTTTTCTGACTTTTTGAGGGATTTGTTTATTTCCTCTTTAAGAAACCCTATCATCTTCATATAGTTGATTTTAAGTTCTTTTTCTTGTGGTTCAGCTATATTGAAATATTCAGGGACTGCTGTGTTAGGAGAGCTGGGCTCTGGTGAAGACATATTGTTGTGGCTGTTTATTGATTATACTCTTGCACTGGGATCTAAGTATCTGAATTTATGGTGATTAGAGATTTAGTTACTGATTTCTGAGTTTGCCTTTTTTTGGGGGGGGGGGGCGTGCGTATTTTTTAGTTTGTTTCCTTTGTGGATTTTCAGAGAGTGTGTCGGCTGTGTGTTGCCTGTTTTTCTGGCTTGCTTGGATGGTATGTGTCATGGTCCCGTGCCAGCCTGGACCCTAAATTATTTCTCTGGACCTGAGGAGAGGCATGGGATTAAAGACACAACTCACATGGTTTTATCGGAAGGAGATTCTCAGTGATCCCTCATGAAATGCTGAGCTTACATCCTGAAAATTGCTCTCATTTATTCTCTAAACAGTCTTTATACCAAAATGTAAACTGGGGGGGAGGGGGATTCTTTAGCATTCTGTTTCCTAGGTAACCAGGCGAATGTCTCTGGTCACGTTCACACCTTTGACCACACCTTTCTATGCCCATTTTGTCATGTCTCCATATCTTCCTGCTCTGTATGCCAGCTCTGTCATGTAGGCCAAACTAAGGTCTCTTTTCAGGCTGTAGTAGGTCTCAAATATTTTATATAATTAAATTTTTAATTAAAATTTTATTATATCATTTTCTCCCTTTCTGTCTTAGTGTGATGGCTATTCTTGATTGTCAGTTTGACTATATCTGTATTGAACTACAATCCAGAAATGGTGGGCACACCTGTGAAAGATATTTTTTGCTTGGTTTGAAGTGGATGAATCCACTTCTAGTCTGGACCTTTAAGGTAGAAAGATACAGAACTTTGATCCCAATCTTGAAGCATGAAGATATATAATTTGATCTGGATCTTAAGTTTGGAAAGTACAGGCTTTAATTTGAGTCTTGAATCAGTGGAACATGAGGGCCCACTTGTTGGGGTTTATGTTCTGCCCAGTTCCCACAGCCGCTAAGCCCCAAAAGAATCACACAGAGATTCTGCATTAGTTATAACTGATTTGCCCATTAACTTGGGTTTCTTATTAGCTCTTGTAACTTATATTAAGCCATCATTCTTATCTATGCTATCCATGTGGCTCAGTACCTTTTTCAGCAAGGCAGGTCACATCCTGCTTCTTCGGTGATCTGGACAGGACTAGAGAAAGAGCTTCCTTCTTCCCAGAATTTTTCTGTTCTTATTGCCCCACCTTTACTTCCTGTCTGATTTTCCCGCCTATATTTCCTGCTTGGCTGCTGGCCAATCAGCATTTATTTAAAACATAATTGACAGAATACAACTGCCCTGCACCAAATCAGAAAGACACACAAGTTTAATCCAAATCTAGAGGTGGGAAGCTATACCTTTAATATGGGACATACCTTCTGCTAGAACTCTACACAAGTACATAGAAGAAAGAAGCTTTTGCTCTTAGCCTGCTTGCCCTCACCTTGCTAGCATTCATTCCTTCATTGGCATTGGAGCCTACTTCTTCAGGATTTCAACATATACAAAAGAGCAGGGAAACTATTAAAAATTTGGACTTACCATAGTCAACTTCACCGTACTACAGCCTGTAAGTCATATATATATATATATATATGTGTGTGTGTGTGTGTGTGTGTGTGTGTGTATGCATACATATACATACTATATATATATGTATATATGTGTGTATGCATACATATACATACTATATATATATATATATATATATATATATATGAGGGGGGAAGGAGGGATCTATTCTATTTGTCAGCAGAAGTAGTTCTAAGAAACCAAAGAAGTATAAGGATGAATTTTTTAAGTTTTGCATTTTGCCAGCACTTTCAACTACTAAAGCCTCTCCAGTTACTCTCCTGAGAGCTTAGAGAATACTTAAAGCTCATAGTGTGAATTATATAACAAACATAGAGTTTGTATTTGAGTATCATGATCCGCCAATTGTGAATGCCAATTGATTTGGTATATATATGATACTTTTGACAGTTTGAAGGAAAATGATGCTGATGTTTGGTTGCTCTTAGCATCTCGGATACACTGATAAATGATAGCAACCAACTTCAGAATACAGTGAAAGACAACAAAGAATTTTGTAATAAAATTGATGACTTTACGGAAAAGGTCAGATCCTATAGCCATACTGATGAATATTTTGCATATCACCATAGAACCTTCATCTGGCAATGGATGGAGATAGAGACAGAGTCACACATTAGGGAACCGGACTGAGCTCCCAAGGTCCAAATGAGGAGCAGAAGGAGGGAGAACATGAGCAAGGAAGTCAGGACTGCGAGGGGTGCTCCCACCCATCGAGATGGTGGGGCTGATCTAATCGAAGCTCACCAAGGCCAGCTGGAATGGGACTGAAAAAGCACGGAAAGAAATCAGACTCCCTGAACATGGCAGACAATGAGGGCTCCTGAGAAGCCAAGGACAATGGCACTGGATTTTGATCCTACTACACATACTGGCTTGGGGGGGGGGGGCTAGCCTGTTTGGATGCTCACCTTCCTAGACCTAGATGGAGGGGGGAGGAATTTGGACTTCCCACAGGGCAGGGAACCCTTACTGCTCTTCAGACTGGACAGGGAGGGGGAGAGGCAGTGGAGGGAGGGGGAGGGAAATGGGAGGAGGGGAGGAGGTGGAAATTTTTAATAAAAATAAAAAAAGAAAGAAAAAAAATGAGGGGAAATTGAATGGGATAATGGGTAGATTAGTGTGAACTTACACTATTAAGAATAATAGTAAGTAATAGAATGGATACTTGTGAGTTATTATTTATGGACAATTTTCATTGGTATAGGTTCTTATATATTGATACAAGTTAAAATTATATTTGTCATATTGCATATGCTCCTATTTCTTTTCACAACATTTGTACACCTATACAAAGTTATTTTGTCAGATTGTATGCATGCATGTTTCTATATCTGTTTGAGACATTTTGTATATTGATACAATTTTACAATATATTTATCATATCACATTATATATTTTTACCTCTGAAAAAAAATTGACGGCTCCAGATGTGCATGAACAGTCTAAAGGTTTCTCAGTGTGCCTTAGAAGAGACTCCTCTCTCTAGCAGACACAGAGCTCAAATTGCAGAAAATCAAACCAAAACCCTCATTATAAGGTTGGCTGAATTACAGCAAAAATTCAAGTCCCAGCATGACAGGATGTTGGCCATTAATGTAAGGGCATCAATTGGTAAAGAACGGTATCTTATAACTTGGGATGGGGATGTGTGGGATGATCCTCTTAAAGCTGAGAACCTTAAATCTTCAGATTTTCGAGAGTTTTATCTCATCTGAGAAAGTAATACCTTCAAGCCCAACCCCTTGACATATTGCAGGGACTATGGTATTGTTGTAATAGAACTGACCATACTTTTTGTTTGGGAGGAACATGGACTTTGGGACTTTAGTTTAGAAAATCACTTAAAAGCTTTAAGTGTGTGTCATGAACCATCTTAGTAGGAGCACGGGAAACAGTGGTGCTGAGGGTGATCTGAGCCCGACTCAGGAGGTTTCAAAGAAAAAGAATATTAGGATGTGGCTTAGAGATTGTTCTTGTGATAGTTTGGTGAAGAATATGGCTATAATTTTTTCTTGCCAAAAAAAAAAATCTGCCTGAGGCTAAATTGAAGAGCTTTGGGTTAACAGCTTTGGAAGTGGACATTTCAAAACAACCTACTGTTGACTGTGTTGCTTGGTTATTAGTGGCCATTCTTTATGCAGACCTGTAATGAAAAGGAGCAAAATGAGCAAGGAAATATACAAAATATATACAAAATATATACAAAATATAGTGAGAGGAGAAAAGGAGCACTAGGAAGTGTAAACAGATTAAAGCAAAGCTTGATCCTGAGTAAAGGGATTGGTGACCTCAGAGCAAAACCCTGCCTAGATAAGCTTCTAACTTGTGAATAGGAATTAAAGGAAAAGGCCAGTCCTGGTGGTGCACTCCTCAAATACTAACACTCGGAAGACAGAGGCTGCTAAATTTCAGAGTTCAAAGTCAACATGGTCTTCAGAGCAAGTTCCAGGACAACCAAGCTTAGGCAATGAAGGAAACCATCAAAAACAAAGAGGTGGTGAAAATGAATTTGAACAAGGGGGCCATGGTCCAGGCCCAGCTAACAGTAAAACTTGGCAGCCTCGGTTTTGAGTTTAGAGTCAACAATACATGGAAGGTATTATGGAATCTCCCTCCACAATTAAGGAAAACTACTGAGTTCAGGCATATGTCAGGGGTGTCCCTTCATGAGGTCCACAGAAGACATTGTGTGAAATGTAAAGGTAAAGCCTGGAGTACTGTGAAGACCCCAAGACATTAGAGATGCCAGAGCCATGAGATAAGATACCTGCTTAGGAAATATGATAACAGGAATTGGAACCAGCCCAAGAGAAAGAAGTACATTGCAGTAAACACAGTTAAAAGGAACTGGTGATCTGAAGAGCATCAGACATGGAGATGCAGAGTTTGAAGTTTGCCCAACTGGTTTTTAGTCTTGCATTGGTCCAGTATTTCCTCACCATGTTCCCTTTCCAAACCTTTTGAATGATAATTTACATCCTGTGTCATTATATGTTGGAAGTATGTGGTCTGATTTTTTTTTTTATTTTATAGGGAATTACAGTTAAGAGATTGCATGAGTCTTAAAAGAGATTTTGAGCTTAAGACTTTTAAACAGGGTTCAAACAAGTATAGACTATGGGGACTTTTAAAGATAAGCTGAATGCATTTCTAAATTATAGTATAGCTACAAGTCTATGGGAGCTAGGGACTGGAATGTAGTGGTTTGAATAAAAATGGCCCCATAAACCCTATTAAGGCCTATTAGTGGCACTATTAGGAGATATGGCCTTGTTGGAACAGGTGTGCCTTTGTTGAAGGAAGTGTGCTTTTGGGGGTTGGTTTTGATGTCTCAAATGTTCAAGCTAGGCCCAGTGTCTCACTCTCTTCATGCTGTCTTTGGATCCAGATATAGAACTCTCAGCTACTTCTCCAGCACCATTTCTACCTGTATGCCACCATGCTTCCCACCATGACAATGGACTAGCCCTCTAAACTGTAAGCCAGTCCCAATTAAATGTTTTTTTATAAGCATCACCATAGTGTCTCTTTACAGCAACAGAAACCCTAAAAGAATGAGGTGTCTATTACTTCAGAAAATGGTCCAATTCTTACTAATTGTGGATCCCATTGTATATACACTGAAGCAGATAGTTAAAGTGAAGAATGATCAAAAACTTACCCTGAGGCAGAGGTACAAAAGGGATGTTCCAGGCTTAGCCTGATCTGTAACATCTGTCCCCATGTTGGCTACTTAAAGAAATACAACTTACAGAAAAATAACAGATTAAGATAACTTCATTTCTGACCTCTATAAAACAGACTTCTACTAAAGTTTACATAATAGGCAACTATGGACAATCATATTTCAAAAAGTTCAACTGCATTATAATATAATCAAAAGTAATGTTATTGAGAGATATGAAGGATTACTAAGATAACTGAGAACCAAGCATGACTGACAAAAAAAGTCAATGAAATGATTCCTAATAATATTCAGCTATATTCATAGATTGGTGCCTAGACCAGTTGTCATCAGAAAGGCTTCATTCAGCAGCAGATGGAATCACATACTGAGACCCAAAGCCAAACACATAAAATAACTATTTGAATTTCTGTTTGATGATTGTATTCATTGCACTAGTATAAATGTAGCATTTTCTATGTAAATGCTAAGTGATAAGAGCATGTAATTGTAAATCTCCTTATTTGAACTCTGTCTTTGCAGAAGAAACATTATTCTTCCATAGATAAAATAGTTACAATCAAATTATACCACATATTTTTTGTTTTACTCTGAAATAGCAATACTTGACAGACAAATTATAACAGTTCCTGTAAGGTACACAATAGGGTGTTAACAGCCTACTTTGTGTAAGTACTTCTGATCACTTTTGATTTCCAGCTTCCTTTTCTTTTGAATCAGTGCTTTTTACACACTAATTAAATTGAATTAATTTTTGTAATTATTTATTTACGCAAATCCTTTTGTTAGACCTTACATAACATGAAATAAATCCTCAAATGTTACCTCTGTGGTTAGAAAAATACCAAGAGGCAGTTACAGTCAGTGGAAATAATCATATAGTACCAGTTATCAAAAGCTATATTCAAGTCCATTTATGATGTTTTCTGGAAGTTTTAGAAAGTTATCCTAATACACAATTATATGTTTATATTGCTTTTAAAATTAACATTCTAGAAAAATATATTTAGGAACAAATAACCAGTGAGAAACACATATTCACAAAATTATTAGTTGTTTTTGAAGTCAGGCTAATGGTAACATAATACATAGTGGAGGTAGAAATAAAATGATTTGACTTGGAAAGACATATATCATACAAAAAGAACAAAATAAAATTTTCTAAGAAAAGAATTACACTAAAATGCCTGTCCCAAATCCTGTAATTACTAAAATGGTAATTAATTAAAATAATCTTGAGTACTAAAAAATGCCAGCTAGTCAGAACCCATTTATTATGCACAGTGTGACTTTTTTAAAATAGTTGTTTAAAAATTATATTGATTTTTTATTTTTACTGTGGTCCATTTTTAGGCAAAAAATGAGTAAGCCATATAAAAACATGTTGATATTGGAGAATATTAATTTTTTTAAATTCTTTTTCTTTTGTACACTACATGTTTTTTTGCCAGAACAGAGCAGAGCTGCAATGAATGGCTCTCACTGGGGCAGAGCACAGCAGAAGCAGAACTGATTTGTAACACTTTGACTACGGAAACTTTCCCTTGCTGGAGCAGAGCTGTTATACTCCAAGGGAGCTAAGCAGAGCTGTAACACTTCTCCAGAACAGTGCAAAGCAGAGTTGTAACAACCTTGCTGAGGAAAACCTCCCCTGGTGGAGTAGAGCTGTTTGTTACACTTGCATTAAGGAAACCTTTCCCAGAGCAAGGACTGTAACTTTGCTGGGTAAACTGTCCCTGTGGAGGCCCAAAAATGTGAGCCTATTTCCTCCTTGTCTGAAGGTTGGAGAGTTTCAGCTTGCTCAAAGTTGTTGCCATTCCACCCTGACCAAAGGTCAGAGAGTTGGAACTTACTTCTATTCCTTCAAGGTTATTGTCTGTTTCTACCTCAAACAAAGGACCCACCTAGGTTTAGGTCAGAGAGTTCTACTCTCTCCAGGTTATTGTCAACAGGTGTGGCTAATATCTAAACCTTGTACTTCAGGTATAGAGAAGTAGATCTGTTTCTACTTCAAACAAAAGTCTAAGAACTCAACTAAGTTCCTATTCCCTTACAGAGATAACAATGGATTCCACCCAGGGAGTGGTTTGCCTACAGAATGTTTTGGTCTAGAATGTGAACATTACTTGTCTTGTTCTAGCAACAGAATGTTTAACTAAGAATGTAGACTGCAACCTTCAACTTGTCTGTTCATTTCCTTGTATCATTTTAATGCAGTTTTTATCTTACTCCTACCTTTTGGGGTCCTGGGTGAAGCAAGTGAAAATTAAATGTGAGCAATTTCAGCATTCACTGAAACTCCTTCCTGGTACTATCCTGTGTTTCTGTTTTATTATTTTTACTTGCATCTTCATACTCTTTATATCTTTTCTAATACCCATGCCCCTACCCTGGTAAGTAGTATTTCTGTCGAAGCTGGTCTCTGACATGTCCCCTGACAGAACAGAGTGTAACACTTCTGCTAGGATATCTTTTCCTGCATACCTATAACATTTACAGATATTCCTTGGCTTACGACTATCAGGATACCTATTCCTTCTCAGCTGTAACACGTACACATTGCTCCTAACTTCTCGTTCATATGACGCTTATCTTTTCTTTAAAATCTGTCAATGAACATCATAATAAAAATGTTCTGATTATTTCCTGTATATTCTTACAACAATGAATATCTTTATTGTGGCAGTTACAGCATAGAATAGGCCTTGTTATATTAATAACATTTACTAAAAGCTATGCTGATGGAGGAGGGTTATTTGTCTGCTTTCATTGATTAATTAATAAAGAAACTGCTTGGTCTGATAGGTCAGAACATAGGTAGACAGAGAAGACAGAACAGAATGCTGGGAGGAAGAAGGCAGATGCCTCAGGCAGTCACCATGACTCTCCTATCCAAGATGGAAGCAGGTTAGAATCTTCCCGGTAAGCCACCACCTTGTGGTGCTACACAGATTAATAGAAATGGGTTAATCAAGATGTGAGAGCTAGCCAGTAAGAGGCAAGAGCTAATGGGCCAAGCAGTGTTTAAAAGAATACAGTTTCCATGTCATTATTCTGGGGCTAAGCTAGCTGTGCGGGAGCCAGGCAGGACGAAAAGCAGGCCTGCCCACAGCTCCTTCTACAGAGTGGCCCCAATGGGAAGCAACCCCACAGCTTCTTCAACACTGTGCTTTTTGCTATACTTGTCTCTTTCTTTCTCTAAGTTGTCAACTCCATTAACACAGGGACTTTGTCTCACTTATCATTGTGTTTTTCTGTCCAATGATAGGTACATAAGAAATGCTTACAGTGAGGAGAAGCAAGGAAAATGGGAAGGATGAAACAAATGGAAAAAGGGAAATAATCTGACATGTAGCAAGAGTAGAGATGACGGCAGGAAAGAAAGAAGGCATACAGGATCCAGGTAAGAAAAATGAAATCAGGAAAAAGATAATCAAATTCCAGAGAATATTCAGAACTTCTATACCAATTAAAAATAAATAAAAGAAACTGTTTAGTATCATTAGAAAGTCATTTGAAAAGGCAAAGCATAAATTTCATTATAAGTAGTCATCTATGTGCATAAAGCTTTAAGAAATACTTATAGTAGAATATGACCATTGCTCTGTTTTTCTCTTTTATTATTTATTCTTTAAGATGTATGCTAAAGTTCCTAAAGTTTAAGCCTTCGATTGTTTGTCACTGAGCTTGTAGAGCATAATTATACTTTTTAATTAAGACAGACTTTGTAAAAAGCAGTATTATACTTTCCTTGATGTGAGTAAACTGTAATTTAATGCAAAAGGTTCTGCCATGTTACATTTTCCAGAGCTTTCATTCATTCTTGCTTAGTAATTACAAATGGCTTACAAATAAACACTTGGGAAGATTTCCCAAATGTTCTGTATTTACTTACAAGGCTGGAACTTCCATCACCGGGTCACTTAAGTGGTTTTGAAAGATTGTGTACAGGTTCATTTTACAATGCATTTGAAGTTTGTAATCCTGCTTAAATATACAAAAATAGGAAGGATTAACAAACTCCCGCTTGGAAACCAAGAGAAGACAGAGAAAAGGGCAATCAAGACAGAACCTACAAGAAACATGAAATCAATTGGTCAAAACGTGGAAGACTGTCAACAAAAATAATATGTTATGGGCCCTCAAGGCTTTCTGTTTATGCTAGAGGAAGCCTAAAATAATCTGTGGTTTTTGATGCTTGATTTAGTTTTCCACAAGCCTAATTAACACCAGATTAAGTTCACTGCCACTATAGTTTATCCCTGAGATTGACAAATACTTGGAGTTTATTTGCTTGCTCCTCAGAAAGACTGACTGGTATAATGTAATGACATATTTGATAACACTGAAAACACTATAATAGTGCTCATGAAAAGAAATTTTTAGACTATTATAATAATTTTAAAGAATAAAAGAGACCCAGAAACAACTAAATCATCTCATGTTCTATTTGGGTGTGTCTACTGATTGGTTAGAAAATACAATTAAATTAAATCATTTTCTATGTTAAGTTCGGTCGCCTTTGCTTCAGTAAAATTTAATATAATGTCAAACTCTTTGAATTCATAGCCAAGGGTCAAATTTCTGTGTTATGGAGAATGTATGGGAACATTTTTAGATGTATGTGTTCTGTGCAATGCAATGGATAAATACACTGTGAAATAGTCCTCTTGCCAACTTCTTGTCTTTTAGTTTCCCATTTTGCTAGGACCAGAAAATATTCTCTAATCCTACCTCTGAAGCTGTAGATATAGATTACAATTCAAGGTCATGTTGGAATTGTGCTACTTATTTGCTTTGCTTTGGATCTTTCAATTCTGTGCAAGACTTTGCAGGGACGCAATAAAACAGATGTTTGTTTATAGATGTGAACAAATTGGAGGCCAGATTTTCTTCTTGCTCCCTGAATGCTCTCTTGACTTCAAAGAGAACTTGACATGCAGAAATATGCAAGAGGTTAGTGCTGGATAGGAAATCAGTAAGAAATGACATAATTCTTCATTCACAGAATAAAGTTTGACATTCACCAGGCATAAACTGTCAACTGCTACTCTTTATAGAGAGATGAAGGTTGAATATCACAATCTAAAATGAAATTGCTTAATGCAGTGGTTTATGTAAACATAGAGATGCTCAAGATTTTCTTTCTTTCTACTTTCTCTTAGTCTAGCCTTTCCATTAGCTATGGCTTACCAAATCTAAAAAAAAAAAAAAAAATAAAAATAAAAGAAAGAGTTGTTCCTTTTACTAATATTTAGTGAGTCACCTCTATGTCTCAGATATGTTTTATCTTATACTGTCATAATATATTTCCTTATATGTACAAGAAAGAACATGCATATTTTTTCTGTTAGATTCCTCCAGAACAAATGTCCCAAATAAAACACCATTGACTAAAATACCATACCAACAAAAGTTCCCTAAGGCGATTTATTTCCTCCTCTTTTGAATAAAGCAAAAATAAAAGAAGACATTTTAATATGGCCACATTAGAAAGTGGGACAAAGAGATCCACTGAAGCACCCAAATCTGTTTTTCCTGATGGTGAAGCGAGACTAAAGTTTCAAAAGAGGGCCAAGGATAAAGAATATCTGTGCAGTCCCAGTCAAGATGTGCTCCAATGCATCATTGTCTGGGCTTCAGTCTCTCCCTGTTAAGCAGCCTGACAAGTTGTTAGAACTGTGTGAAATCTCATTCCTGGAGACAAGTTCCTTTCTCACCTTAGCCTTTTCTTCCTCCCAGCATGAGATTCCTGGCAAAATTCACATTTCTTTGGAGCCCATTGTTTTAGCAGCCTGATAGTCTGACTGAGACTCAAGCACTTGCCTGTGACGTCAGCACTTTGGAAGCTAAAGCAGGAGGATTACGTCTGAGGACAGCCCAGGCTTCATTTTGAGACCCTGCCTCAAACAAATAAGATGGAATTCTTGTTCCAGCCTTTCCAAAATTAACTAAAAACAAATCGTTATCTTAAAATGTTCCTTGTGAATGGTTACCTGGAAATAACCATGTTCTAACTTTGGTCTCTATTTGCCTTCTATTTATTTCATTTGTTTCAGACAGAGATACTCCACCTCATAACTGAGGTGTTAAAACAATACATGGTGAATCATAATTGAAGATATCGTCCTCCTTTTTTGAATGGTATATGTTGTCTAAGCTTTAGATGATTATAGAGTCAATTATTAAAGAATTTCCAAGTAAAAGAGAAAATAGAAGCCCCAGTGTTCTGTTTAGCCTCAAAGAATTTCAAATTACATATGAGTTATGTTGCATAATTTTTGAATGATATTGTTTAGGTTTCTTCTCATAAAAGAGGTTGACTGGCTCAAAGATTACAAGTAGCCCATCAGAGATTACCACTCAGACACAGTTTATAGCCAACTGAACGTCTTTATTTCAGCTGGCTATGATGACACCCAGGTATTTGGAGAACCTAGATGTTGTCCCGAGTGTCCGAAGGCAGCATTTAGAAAGGCAGATACCACACCATGGCTTCTCAACAGCTGCAGAGGTCTTTGCAGAAACAAGCAGTTTAACAGAAGCTAAAATGCACTGTTAGCTGGAAGAGGTTCTGCACAGACAGTTTAAGGCTCAGATAAGCCTAAGAAAGTGATTAGCTCAAGGGGGTTCCTGCACAGACAGACAGTTTAAGAAAAGTTAAGATAAGATGCTAGCTGGAGGGCGTTCCATGTAAGCAGTCCGTTTAACAGAAAGGAAAGAAGTTAGCTAGGACGTCCTGACCTCTGGTCCCTAGAATAGAGTTGGGTAATTTTCCATGGGATTCTCCATCAAGAAGATCAAATTCTACTTAAATCTCAAATGACCTCAGTCAGAATACAAGATGGAGGAACCTCTGCACTATCTTACTCTGTCACAAGAAGACCTATGTTTAGTTTCCAATGCCCATGTCAGGCAGTTTGTAACTGCCTGTTTAATTCCAGCTTCATGGGACCCACTATACAAAATGTTTTGTTTAATTTACAAAAAGTAAAGTGGACAGATGTGTATAGTTCAACTAACATTCAAGAGTGCACAAACCATTCTTCAATGGTTTGTGATCAACCAAAAGAAGAACAAAAATGCTTCATTTCTTGCACCTCAAAGACTAATTTATGCTTTGTCCTACTTAATTTTCTTTGAATAGCTATTATTCTCGTATCTACCATCATAGATTACTCTCCCAATGAATTTCATGTACATAGAATAATATAGAACATGGTTTGGTTACATCTGAGGTCTCTTACTAATCATGATGTCAATGAAGTGAATCTATGTTATGGCATATATAATGAGTTCATTATTTTTTCACCTTTGTGATTATGGAATAAATCTTTTGTTAAAGTTCTTAATCAAACCATCATTTCAATTTGTGAACTATCTCATGAAAAATAGGAAAATTTAACTCTAGAATATTGACCATGCTCTGCTTAGTCCACTATTTTAATACTCTTAATATGATACAATTTAAACTTTCTCTAAAAGAGATGTGTGTTCTGTGAGTATTCCAGATAGCCAATACTTTTCTGATCCAAAGGAACAAAGTATTTTGATAGCTGTTTCTGTTGTATTATTCATAAGACAAGTATGATATTTCTGAAATGTTTATGTTGTCTGATCTTTTTTCAATTGGATTCCCAACTCACTGAAATAATATAGTGATTTATTAACTCTTTCTTGGCAGTATTCATCTAAAATTACCACATAAAGAAGTCAAAATATAATTTAATTTCTGCATTACTGGAAATTATTATCTAGAAGAAAGTTCTAGGAGCTGAAAACTCAAAAGAGAAAGTATTTGTCTCTCAATGGTAAATTGTATTTATTGTATCTTAGAAATAGAAGCATTCAAAACCAATAACTAGCAGATTTGGGGATAAATATAAGGGAGAAGGGGACATTCCCAAAGCAAGAATGGCTTTTCCAACTGGAGAAGACAAGGAAAATGTGTAAGATTTTAGTAAGATTATTCCAGAGGCAAAATATGTGAACAGAGGTAAAGCTTCAGATGAAGACAAAACAGGGCCCTGAATTTATTATCAAATGTCTTCCACAATAAAGATGTTTCATTAATATAATTAATATGTAAAATGTGAGTACCTTAAATATGAACTTTTTTTCATCTTCTATAAATTGAATAGTTTCTAGTACATAGGTATAAAGCAATCCTCAGTAATTGGTGGCTGATTTAAGTTGCCCTTCAAACTTGCTTTTTTATTTTACAAAATAGCATGTGTAACATCTCTAAACAGTTCAATTAAAAATATGGAATGACAATGGCATTGATGGATAAAATGAATAGTACTTTAATAATCATTAGTGGTTCTCTGCCAATTTATTAGAAAGTTCATGTTTAGGCTGAGGAAGTAGCTCAGCCGGTTAACTGCTTACTACAGAAGCATGAAAACTTGAATTCAGACCCTCAACACTCACAGAAAAAAATCCAGTGTATTGTAATTCCAACACTGGGGAAGCAGAGACAAGACAATCTCTGAGGCTTGCCACTTAGTCAGTCTAGTCAACCATCAGCTTCAGGTTCAGTGAGAGACTCACAAAAAATAAGATAGAGAAGCAATTGAGGAAGACATCTAAGTCAACCTCTAGCCTAACACACACACACACACACACACACACACACATGCATATTCCACACATACAAAGTAAATAAATAAGTATGAGAGTGCTTGTAAAATATATCTACATACATTTTAAGTTTTTAATTTGATTTAATTCTCAGATACCTGATTTATGATTTCCATGGAATTGCTAGTAGTTATTTCCCTTACTCAATTTTTTCTTGTTAAAACCTGAGAAAATTGATTTCTAGATCATGTTTAAAACTGAGCCCAAAGCCTTTGTAAATCACTTTATTATTGCACTACATCATAAATCCATGTAAAAATATTGTGATGACAGATACCATCTTCTCTGCTTTAGTCAATAAATCAACATCTTTGTTATTGTAATTCTTTAGAGAACTTTAAAAACAGTGTACCTTTTTCTAGTCTGAAATCCATTTGGAATCATGTATCATAATTGTAAAACGTAGTAAAAAAAATGTCATGTCTTTATTCATGAAATGAGTAAAGTACTGTGAGAATTCAGAAGGGTTGTTTTCCAGGCAGTTGGACTAGTGACGTTTATTGTTCTTTATTTCCTGTGTTCACAGTATACTTGAAAATGTCAGTTGTAAACAGTTTATTTTCCAGATAACGCTTACCTTGGAAATTCTAAGTAAGCCACAGTTTCTGGTCTTTGATATTATGGAGATTATATCACTATTTGTTGACACATTCAGTGAATTCTAGCAATAATATTTAGCCTATGTTTGGACAGAGTTTAATCTTTCAAAGGGACCCTTTCCCTTCCCTCAAACCACTGAAATACCTGAAGTTTTAGTCAATTTTCCCTGATTATACAAATGTGAATCAGGCTAACTTTGCAAAGAAAAGAAGTCCAGCCAAATATTACATACAGATCAGTTCTGAGGAAGAACTCAACAAGAATGTATCACAATATTTGGAGCAAGTGTGGCCAGAAAAGATAATAGAAACCATTTCAGGGGTTAGAGTCCAGCCTTTGTAAGAAATCTTTCCTGGAGAACAACTCAAGGTCCCATGTCCCAAGAGAAATAACTTAGTATCTCAGAATATATACCCTTAATGACTTCAATCTCTCACAAGACTATAGTTCTGAAATGTTCCATTTCCTTTCTCTAGTCACACTGAGAACCTGCCCTCCAGTATAGGAACCATTGAAAGGCAAACTATATTCAAACAAAGCCTTTTAAAATGTCTGTGTTTGGGTTCCTTTCTTTGTTTATAGTCTTCCTGGTAACAAAATTACTCTGTGTGCCAAAAATAAAAATTTAATATATGTACTTCTCCTTTGGAGTATTTTCTTAGGTCATTATGCAAACAACTCTTTTACAGCTAAGAGCTGCCTTGTGACAGCTTCTTCATGACATTTATGTATCAAGAATTCTGCTACATGCCATCTAATACCACCTTATATGGTAGACCCTTAAAATACTATCATCAAGTTATTTTATCTTTCTACAAAATTTAAATCCTATAACTATTATTATATTCTTAGTAATGTTTTTTAAAATGTAGATTAAAATATTATTCATAGTTTCATTAATTTTAGAAGTGTATCCTCAGTTAAGGACTCTCTGTTTTCATGACTTGACAACATAAAAGATTTTCATATAAATTATAAAAAGAGATTAACAGGAAGCTACAAAACATTAAGAATTTTAGACTCAGGCTGGAGAGATGGCTCAGAGGTTAAGGGCACTGACTGTTCTTCCAGAGGTCCAGAGTTCAATTCCCAGCAACCACATGGTAGCTCACAGCCATCTGTAATGAGATCTGACGCCCTTCTCTGGCCTGCTGGCATACATGCAGACAAAACACTGCATACATAATAAATCTTTAAAAAAAACATTAAAAAAGAATTTTGGACTCAATGTGAAGCAGTGAGGAAACATTAGATTACAAGAATCCCAACTCAATCATAGGCAAAATATAAGAATTTACTGATTCTCACACATATGGGAAGTATATAAAGCAAGCTATTGTTGAGGTTTAATGCTATATTTAAGGAACTATGTCCTATCTGGTATTTTAATGTGAGTTCTCATTCATATTTAGTAAGAAAAGGAAGATAACTCCTTTTATCACTTATCATACTATATAGTTCTGAGATACAGGTTGTTTGAATATCTACCAGTGGGTGATTCCTTTTAATGAGTGGGATAATGTTATTGCAATTACCCTAGCTTCCTGAGGATCTAGCACTATCACTGGGAATGGAGACACTCACATCTAAATCTTCTGGCAATCAACCAATGGAGGAAGAATGAGTCATATTAGAAAGACAGTAAATTTTTATTACAGAAAGTCTGTTCAGTGGTCATTAGCTCACCAATTTCCCTTTGCTACAATTATCATTGTTGTTAGAAGACATTTTCTTTGGTAGATATAAGGCAGTGGAAGATAAGCGGGGTTACAAAGAAGTTTTTCTTTTAGGTGAACTCTGGGATGGACTCTGCTTAAATTCTATCAGTGTGAAAAACAAAGCAATCTTCATTATAAACTTCAAAACACAGTATGACATACGCAATACAAACACTGCAGCCTAACACATGAGTGAAAATATGTTGACTCTTCCTTCACATTCCCAGACTGTATAACACAATGAGAAGAGCAGAACTCCCTGGGAAGTTAAGGAGAACAGGGAGGTGAAGCACACATTGAGTAAGGATATAATTTTGAACTGCTTAATGCTTAACCAAGCACGGATCATGAATATCACTCCTCCACAGTTAGACTGAATACCACCAAATAGAAAGCCCAAAGAATCAGGTAAAATTATTTCATCGGAGGAAAAGTCTTCATATCAAAACAATGATCCAAAGGAAAATTAGTAGGTAAAACTTCCTTGTTGCATAAACAATAGTATGATGAAGGGAGTTTGCAAATAACTCACATATGATTAGATGTTTACTCATATGTCATAACAATTCATAGCCAATTTGCTTTCATATTGCTATTCACATATTGATGTGGACAGAAAAATGTGCAAAGAAATTGCACTTACTCTCCTACTTCCATGAAGCAACTTTAGTAATAAAACAACTTTGTTTTAAGTGCTTGCTCATTTTCATTTCATTGTAACCTTATGTTTATTTTTTCCTCTTTGTCTATAGCATTTGTACGTTTCACAAAATGAAATAAAATACCAATTTAAATAATATAACTTATTAAAAAGGCCAATTTTTCAGAGTTTTCTTTCATAAAACCTTGTTATATTTAAATTATTATTATCATTATTATTATTTTGGTTATTCAAGACAGGGTTTCTCTGTATAACTTTTGTGCCTATCCTGGAACTAGCTCTTGTAGACTGAGCTGGCCTCTAACTCACAGAGATCCACATGCCTCTGCCTCCTTAGTGCTGGGATTTAAGGTGTGTGCCACCACTGCTCAGCCATATTTAAATGATTTAATGTTACCTATTAATATTTATTTCATAGACCTGTGCAAGAATTTGGAAGAACAAAACAAAATGGAATTATAATATATTAGGAATAGAAGAAGTTTTGAGCATTATTTCATCGTATGTCTTTATTTTGAAAAAGAACCCCTGAAGAATATGGAAGTATAATGACGTGCACTAGAATTCCATGAGTAGTCTCCAGAGACTCATCAAATACCTTTGCAGCTTTTACTGAATGAATCTCTTGCTTGTTAAAAGAAAGTATATGCCTATTATTAAATTGGCAGTTTTATGACATCACGACCCCTCTTACACACGAACACACACACACACACATATACAAATTTAACTGTCTCAGATATGAACAAATCTCTTTAAAATTCTCCACAGAAAAACAAAGTTTTTTAAAACTAATTTCTTAGAAATTCTCTTGCTCAAAATTTCCATTGCCCCCTCTAAGTTTTGAAGCACTTGATGCATGAATTTGTAGCCAGTGCTGATATTTCAGAAGTCTAACTGCACCACTCACTGATACCCTCTCTGAAGGAATTCCAGTCTATTGTTCATCTAGAATTCTGGCTTAACCTTGCATTTGCTCACTTCATCGAGAAAATTCTGTGTCCAAACTTTATGTTAGTTTATGTGAGGCAAGATCAGGAAAAATATTTAATTCCTGACTTTCATTAGCTTAAGATAACTTAAAATATGAAAATAACTCAGAAGCAACCACTCAGTAATAAATAAGTAGATACTAAGAAACATTTCAGTTGGGGGCCCCAGGTGTCACCAGGATCCAGAGTACAGAAGAGCTAAAAATGTTGTGGTTCCTTTCTTTTTAAAAGCTATGAATTATTTAATGTCTACCAAAGCCTCAAGAGTTTGTATTTATCTACATTAGAACATTTGAGTCTTCTAAAAATCTTATGAGTCAACCATTATTATGATGATGGAATTGAATAAAGCACAAATAATTAGCTAAAGGACATACAAGCAGAATGTGGAAGGATAGTGATTAGATGACAATGTCATCTAGCCTCAAAATTAATGTAGAAACACAATCTATTGATATTTTAGTCCAAAGAAAATTAATGAAAACCTAGTAGACTTGTTACATGCTGAAAAGTCTAGTTTATCACTTTTTTAATCAGTGGGACAAAAATTGGTGGAAATTAAATCACAAATGAGAAGTATACAATTTAGTGTTTTTTAGAATTTTTATAATTGTGAAACCTCATCATCATTGAATTTTAGAGCACTTTTCGAGATTTCTTTTTTTAAGATTCATTTATATATTTATTATCTATACAACATTCTGCCTTCATGTATGCCTGCATGCCAGAAGAGGGCGCCAGATCATTACAAGATGGTTGTAAGTCACCATGCGGTCGCTGGGAATTGAACTCAGGACCGCTGGAGGAGTCAGTGCCCTTAACAATGGAGCAATCTCTCCATCTCCCCAAAATTTCTTAAGATATTTTACTTTGTTCTAATTTTCAATGTGTTTAAATTGTATATTGGAATCCATCGTGATATTTTTACACATAGATAATTCATACATTAATCACATCTATTACAATACTTTTCACTTCAAAATAAGTCATATTTCTCTACTAACACAGCAGATCCAACAACCACTAAAGTATTTCACTATATGAATCCACAAGTTCTTGTCATTTCAAGTAGATGATACAGTGATCCTTTATGACTACCTTCTTTTTTTATTAATTTATTTGATTACTGTACATTGTTGTTTTGCCTGTGTAAGGGTGTCAGGTCCCCTGTAACTGGAGTTACAGAAAGTTGTGAGCTGCCATGTGGGTCCTGGGAATTGAACACTGGTCCTCTGGAGGAACAGTCAATATTCTTAACAGCTGAGCCATCTCTCCAAACCCCCCATGACTACTTTCTTTTACTAGTATTTGTTTTAGACCATGTATCACAATATGTAGCTAGTTCATCTTGAACTAAACTTAATATTTATTATAGTCTGAGAATGAATTCACAAGCCTCCTCCATCAGATTTCAAATTGTCAGGATTACAGATCATATGATTATATATTCAGTTAATAAAGCATAATGTTTTCAAGGTTCATTTATACTGTAAGAGGTGTTTATTAATTCATTATTAGTTTTGTTATTGAATAACATTCTATTATAA
Source organism: Arvicola amphibius (assembly GCF_903992535.2). NCBI lineage: Eukaryota > Metazoa > Chordata > Mammalia > Rodentia > Cricetidae > Arvicola > Arvicola amphibius. The sequence goes on from NC_052065.1 coordinate 67,038,276, forward strand.
TTCAATTTCATGTTTTATTGACCCATTCTTTAAATTAATAGTTACAAAAGGTTCTTTCCATTTCTAGCTACTATTAGTAATTCTACTATAAAAAAATCACATAAATATATATTTTCAAATTTTAGGTAAGCTTCTACAAATGGAATTGTTAGATCATAATAATTCTATATTTAATATTTTAGCAGCTACAAAACTTTCATGAAAGTCTCTGGATTTGGTGTCATATTTAATTAGACTGGTGATTTTAGAGATTAAATTCTTTATTCAAAAATGGAATGAGAGTAGAGTTAATAATTCTTCACATATGTAGAAATTTGATAGTTCTTCCTAGAACATTCCATACTTTCACTTTGGAGCTATAAAACTACTTCATTGAGAATATACAGGATTTATTTGGAGTTTGTGTAATGCTGCATACTATATTTTGTTTAAGAATCATTTATACAGTGGAAAAATTTTACAGTCGTTTCAGAGCTTCTAAGATGGTCTTCTGAATGGCTATACAGGATTGTTTATCCCTCTATTTTTGATATTTTGACAGGAACCAGAAGAAAGGCAGCTCTTGAAAATTTTCCAATGTGATTCTAAAGCTGAACTGACGGAAATCCCATTTCAAAGACTGTTTTCCTAACAGTTCCTAAACAAAGTTTAGTCTCTAGAGATGAGTCTCCTTCTGATTAGCTGAACATAAGCAGTTAGTTTTATAGATGGGATTGCCAATAATCCTCTCCGCACCCTGCTACTTCCTAAGAACTAACATTAACAAGCAAGAAACAAGGCTGTTGCCATTGTGCACACAATGCTGATTGCCACATTCCTGCTGTTGCTTCTCCTGCTATTGTAAACTCAGCATGGAATAATTTTTATACACTATTCTTTGCTGTTTTTCTAACTGAATACTTACAAAAGAAATTCTGAAGTCTATAAATTTATACTTGAGTATCTATTTTGTTCAGTCCTCTAATAAAAAGCAAGGACAACCCCTGTTCCTCTTATTGTATCTCTCAGAGTGCTTATATATAGCTCATCTTTTGGGGACATTGTAATGGACACTGACTGATTGCTCTTCAATATTTTAAAATAATTTTAACTTTAAGAGACTTGTAATATGCATTCTCTGATTTAAAGGGAATTAACTTTGAGTAACTAGATGCTGATAATCTTAAAACATACTATGTATTATTAAAAATTGTCTAAATTTAAGAGACGGGTTTCTATTTTCCAGAATTTTTATCATAGAATGACATACAAGAAATTTAGATTAATATAAACCTATATTTCAACCAATGCTTCACATAACTATTTTAGGGCCCAAATCAACTTGCTTGCCTCTAATATAAACAACACAATACTGTCTCTGAAGCCATTGTATCTCAGTCGTTGATGAAATTAAGCAAGACATGCATGAAAATACTTGAAAATTATACACTGTAAAGAAGGGACTATTTAGTTGAAAATGGCCTTTTATTTTCAATACAGCGCTTCTCTGTAGCTTTGGAACCTGACCTGGAACTAGCTCTTGTAGACCAGGCTGGACTCGAACTCACAGAGATATCCACCTGCCTCTGCCTCCCAAGTGATGGGATTAAAGGCATGAGCCACCATTGCCTGGCAAAATGTGACTTCTAAAGATACCTAAAAAGCAGAACTAAGAGGGAGGCTTCTTCACTTTGTACCATAGCAGGATAGTAAAAGTGGCCACATGAGCTGAAACTTTGAGGGTACTATAAAAAAAAACAAAGCAAATGTGATAGTGACTTTATAAAATTTGTCAAAACATTAAAACTGTTTTCTGTCAGAAATGAATAGCACAATGAAAATATTATTTCATTAGAACCTGGTTTTTAAAATATTGAAAAATAAAATGCACATTTATTTAAAAATGTGTATTGTGAGTTCTCTGAACACTGGTTTTTTTTGAGTCACATGACCAATATTGGAAAGAACACAAATTCTGTGTCTTGGTAAAATGTCATGCTCATTTCCATGTATGATTCAGCTTCCAAAATTTACAAATTCGATTTCTATATCATGAAATATTGGCAAAAGTTGCATTTATGTGACGTTTTGCCAACATTTTTTTTTCTAGGCAGTCTAATTTTTTTTGAACAACTACTTCCTACTTTTATGTTAACTCTTGCTTTAGAGTCTTCTTAAGGTTGAAAATACACAGATATATTGTTTTTAGCTCCATTTTCATTTTATTTTAAATGCAGTGATTTTTTTTTAATCTCTTGTAAAAGTGTTAAAAGAGTTTAGCATGGAGCAAGAAAGACTCAACATAGCTACCTCCTTCTGACATTGCGTGAACTCATAAATACATAACAATCAACTGATGTCTGAATTTGAAAAGTAGTGGTGTGATTGGTCCTTGATTCCAAGGAAGGCATGCTATTCTATTACTTAATGATTTGTAGCTAGAAGTGCTAGCAGTAAATTTGGTAGTCTACACAATCATTCATGCTTAAAATAGTGAGAGAAATTAACTCTAAAGTACATTGTTGGAGTACTACAGTTATTTAACTTAATTTTTGTAGGGGATATATATTTGAAACACAGGATGATGTCTTAATTTAAAACATTATATTCTTAAGTTAATTGAAATACATGATTATTAAGACCTCTTTTTAAATTACTGAGTTTCATATAAAATATTTTATCATATTCACCCCTCCCCAACCTTTCCCAATTTCACCCACATTCACCACACACCCAACTTTGTATCTTTTGTTTAGCCCAGCAAGATCACTTTCAGCTGTTTGCATATTTCTGGATGTGTGTTCTTCCACTGGAGCATTACAGGTGTTGAATGGAGATAGAGTCTCTTGTTTGTCCCAGCCACCTGGCTAGCTTAGCCCCAAAATAACCACACAGAAACTGTATTAATTAAATCACTGCTTGGCCCATTAGCTCTAGCTTCGTATTGGCTAAATCTTACATCTTAATTTAACTCATTTCTATTAATCTGTGTATCATCACATGTCAGTGGCTTACCAGCAAAGCATGTCTGTCTCTGGTGGTGAATCTATTAATGTCTCCTGACTCTGCCCTTCTTCCTCCCAACATTCAGTTCTGTCTTCCCTGCCTACTTAAGTTCTGCCCTATCAACAGGTCAAGGCAGTTTCTTTATTCATTAATGATAATTATAACACACAGAGGGGACTCCCATATCACCTCCCCTTTTCTGTTTAAAGATATTAATAATTTTCTTTGGTATAGATTTTGATTTATTGATATAAATTTAAGTTCAATCTTCTCATATGTATTTCTGATCTTGATTAAGGCATTGTGTTTGTGAAGCTCATTTAAAAATGTAATGTATAATTAAAATTATAGGTTAATAGATATCATCTATAATAGTTAAGCTTGTAGTCACATTCGTTAGATTTTCTAGATGTATAGAGATATATTTCAGTTAGTTATATATTCTTCAAATCTTTCAGAAAACTTCAGAATATGGTATTTAAAATATTTAAGAACTTAAGACTTTTCATGACAGTTTAACATGTCTGCTCCTGGCAGCAGCACTTACTTCAAGACGAAGATGGGCATTGAAAAAGCTTCTTACGGATTTTTCTAGCCATTGGGGCAAGAAACTGCTCTTGACTGGACTGCTAGACTGGACATGCAGGACCTGCGAGAAATGACTGCTGAACTTGCCTAAAGGTGAGATAATCCTTTGGCATTCCTGCTTCATGAAAGAGGCTGTGAGACATTCTGCAGGATACAGAAGAAAGTGACTGAACTGTCTTTGAAATTTCCTGCTTTATTGAAAAGTCTGCTGGATACTGTGGGCTTGTAGGCTGAAGATGGATGCCCCAATGGTACAAAGAACTTTGGGCGACTGTCCAGGCAGCTAGATGTCTCTGTCAATTCCAGAGTTTTGGAAGTTGCTTACAATGTACTTCCTGTTTACTTAAGTAGTATTATATCCTTCTGGAGTCTTGATGGAGTTGAAAATTTTATAGTTATAGTTTTTCTTAGTTATGATAAAAGATAAAGTAGATATAAATATTGTAACTGTAATTCTTGGTAGACTTTTACTATATTAATGCTTTCCTTTTTATTTAAGCAAAGGGGGAGGTGCTGTAAGAAATCCTATAGACAGTAGTTACCTGCCCACTGGAGCATGGCCTCTTATACTATTTATGCTGATGTAGAGCATGTGTCTGGCCTCTTTTCTGGCTGCAGGATTCAGTTTCTGATCTCTGTTCCAGCAGAGGATTCTGATTTGTGAGTTTACCTTTAAATAAATAACTGTCTATTTCTCAATTGTGAGCTAGTGTGGGATTTCTTTTAGGTGTCCTTCTTCATACAGGGCTACAGTCATAAAAAAAAAAAACTTGTATCTTCTTCTCCCATCAGCTAACAAGAATCCATAGTTCCATAGCCAGGAATGAAATTGCATGCCCAAATCCCCTATCCATGCTGGAATTTTATCTGATTTGTCTTGCACATGTTTTGTACATGTGGTTGCTACCACTGCCAGTTCATATGTGCAACTTCTCTACTGTGTTCTAAAGATAATCTTTCCTTATAGTCAGCATTACCTCTGGATCTTATACTTGGCCAGGGGAGTCGTGATATGTAAGTTCTCCTTGGGGCTAAGAATCTTCAACCTCTTATTCACTACTATTATTCTACTAGCAAAATAATAGCTTCTCCGTTAGGGCCTATGACTGATCTACCATAGCTTTTTGGCCTAATATTGGTTCTGGGTATTGGTTTTGTTTTGTGGAGAGAGACTTAAATCCAATCAGAAAGAGATTGATTACTCCTCTGACATTTGTGCTGCTATTGCATCACAGGATATATTTTGCCATGTCAGTCATTACTATATCTTACAAGGATCAGAGGTAGGCATGATTGGTACTTACTTTTCTCCTTTGGCAGCACACATTGTACCTTCCTATACTATGATCATGTGATTTTTTTAAGTGACACTCCTGTATGTAAAATTAGAAAGAAACAAACACAAATAGAAAAATAAGAACCTTCCCAACAATTCAGAGAACTCAGGGAATAAAAAGCTTCACACACTAACATACACATTGTAACATACAATATATAATAAGTCTTTAAGTGGAACCTAAATCTGGCCCCAATCTTCCTATTCCAGACCCTACTCCTGAGGAAGCCATCCATGGGTCAGCTCTTCCCCAAGATGCTCAAAACCATGCCTATAGTATTTAAGACCTGATTCTAGACCTGCCACATGGTTTCTCCCCTCTCCCAAGACCACCAGGAGTTTCTTTGTTCATTAAACCTGGACTTTTAATTTTCCCTTAATATTGGGGTATGGAAACCTTCCATCTGGTGCATTGGCTGGAAGAAAGTTGAATTTCCCCTCCATGGGCTCATTCCCTATCAGTTCAAGTTCCCCCAACAACATGGGAAGCCTCTCTCTCTCTCTCTCTCTCTCTCTCTCTCTCTCTCTCTCTCTCCCTCTCCCTCTCCTTCTCCCTCTCCCTCTCCCCACCTCTCTCTCTCCTTCCTGACACACCTTTCTACAAGGTATCAGTGGAGAGATTTAATACTGGGGTATGTGCTCTAGTCCAAGCATTATACAGTGAGAGTACAGCACAGCTGACAGTCTCTAGGCTAACACCCAAAGATTGTACTCTCACTGTATAACGCTTGGACCACAGCAGGTATGGAGATAAATCCTGGTTCCACTGCCAGTAGTCCCACAGACTGCCCAAGCTACTTACAGAACTGTCACCCACAAAGGTCCTAGTGTGGTCCTGGGCAGGTTTCCCAACTATCAGTCCAGAGTCACTGACTTTCCACTAGCTTGGGCCAGCTGTCTCTGTGGGTTTCCCTATCATGATCTTGACCCCTTTGCTCATACAATCTCTCTCCCTCTCTTTGATTGGACTCAGCCCATTACTTAGGTGTGGATCTCTGCATCTGCTTCCATCAATTATTGGATGAAGTTTCTATGATGACAATTGGGGTGCTCATCAATCTGATTACACAGGAAGGTTAATTCAGGCACCCTCTTCACTATTGCTAGGAGTCTTAGCTGAGGTCATCCTTGTAGACTCCTAGGAGTTTCACTAGCACCAGATTTCTCCCTAACCCCAAAATGGCTCCATCTATCAAGATATCTCTTTTCTTGCTTTCCCTCTCTGTCCTTCCCCCAACTCAAGTATACTGTTTCCTCATGTTCTTCTCCCCACTCCCTTTCAACCCTGCCTCCCCTCCCTCAGGCTCCCAATTTATTCAGGACATCTTATCTATTTCCCCTTCCTAGGGGCATCCATTCAAGTCTCTCTTAGGGTCTTCCTTGTTACCTAACTTCTCAGAGTTGTGGATTGTAGCCTGGTTACCTACCCTTTTCTTTACCTCTAATGTCCACTTATTAGTGAGTACACACTGTATTTTTCTTTCTATGTCTGGCGTACGCCCTGTAGGATGGTTCTTTCTAGTCATATCCATTTTCCTCCAAATTTCAAGATGTCATTGTTTTTTTTAACCACTGAGTAATACTCTGTTGATGGAGTGGCGGGGTTGCATCCCTCCACCTGGCTAGCTTTACACCTGAAATAATTACACAGAAACTGTATTCTTTTAAACACTGCCTGGCCCATTAGTTTCAGCCTCTTATTGGTTAATTCTCACATCTTTCTTTAACCCATATTTAGTAATCTGTGTAGCACCACGAGGTAATCGCTTACCAGGAGAGATCTTAACCTGCGTCTGTCTTGGAGAGGAGAAGCATGGCGACTGCATATGGCTACTGCCTGAAGCGTCTCCCCAACTCTGCTTCCTTTCTCCCACAATTCTGTTCTGTCTACTCTGCCTACCTAATTTTCTGTCCTCTTAAAGGGCCAAGGCAGTTTTTTTATTAATCAATGAAAGTAACACATAGACACTCCTCCATCATTTCCCCTTTTTCTGTTTAAACAAAAAAGAAAGGCTTTAACTTTAACATAGTAAAATTACATATAACAAAACAGTTACCAAGCAAGAATTACAGTTACAATATTTAAATCTATTTTATCTTTTACCATAACTAAGAAAAGCTATAATTATCTATTTATTCTTTAACTCCATCAAAGACTCCAGAAGGATATAATACTACCTAAGTAAACAAGAAATATGCAATTTTCAAACTCTAGAAATGACAGAGACAACTCACTGCCTGGACAGTCATCCAAAGTTCCACTGTACCATTGGGGCATCCATCTTCGGCCTTCAGGCCCATAGTGTCCAGCAGACATTTCCATGAAGCAGGAAATCCCAAAGACAGTTCAGTCATTTTCTGCTGTATCTTGCAGAATGTCTCGCAGACTCTTTCACGAATCAGGAACCCCGAAAGACCATCTCACCTTTAGGCAAGTTCACCAGTCCTCTCTCTGCGGGTTCTTTGTGTCCAGTTTATGCAACAGTCCAAGCAAGAGCAGTTTCTTGCCCAAATGGCTAACCAAACTCCATAAGGAACCTCTTCATTGCCCATCTTCCTCTTGAAGTAGATTGGTGCTGCCAGAAGCAGACATGTCTCATTGTCATGAAAACCCTAAGTTATTAAAACATTAAATGCCATATTCTGCAGTCTTTGAAAGATATGAAGAATGTCTATCTAACTGAAATATATCTCTATATATCTAGAAAATCTAACTAACATGACTATAAGCTTGACTATTACTGATGATTACCCATTAACCTATATTTCCTAATTATACATTACATTTTTAAAATGAACTACACAATCACAATAGTTTAATCAAGATCAGAAATACATATACATATAACAAAATTGACCTTAAATCCATACCAAAGCAAATTATTCATATCTATATCATATCCCCCTTTAAATGTAAAAGAACATTTATAAACAGTATTTGGGAACATGGGCACAGTTTTTTTCTCTCCAAACTGCTTCCTGCTTAATGGGGGTGCTATTATTTAGGTCTTTCATGGTATAACCTGTCTGCTAGGTTCATCTCAGTCGGCAGTTGAGTGAAGTAATTTTTTGAAGATGTTCATAGCAACCTTTCAGGAGGGCATGGTCTATCATACCATATTGGGATAGAAGCAATCCACAGGGTGTCATCCTCTGAGAAAACAAAAGAAGACCCTCTTTTCCAAAGCATAATGTTCTTAGATCCAAATTCTGAAGTCATACCCTTATAATATCCATTCTGGTTTATCTTGGCAGCCCATATAATGAAATGTCTCTCTGTACTTAGCTCCTTCACAGTCAAAAAATTCAAAGAAAACACAATAATACAAAGAATCCAGACTCTCTGTGAATTTTCCATTTTTATATGGCTTATATTTTTTTCCTTCTTTTAATCTATAACTATCTGTACTCTGTCTCTTTAAGGACTTTACCCCTTTTTTTAAAAGGCATTAACTTTATTCTCTATATTTTTTCTCTCTCTCAAGCCTACGTACACTCATCCAACATTGTGACCCATTTAAAGTCTTTTATGTCTGAATCTGTCATATTGTGAATCTGTAATTTTTTACTATCCAGGAGCATTTCTTAAAATGCTAAGCACTTCTTAAAAAACTTAAGTCGTACCATGTAGAGGTAATACAGTACCGCCTGTGTCCTGCCCAGTCTAAACCTTAACTGCGCTGTTATTATGGTAATTACAATAGATCCTGCCTGAGATCAGCACAGTTCAGCATGGCGGAGCAGAGCCAGAGCCCCTCCTGCCAAGCTGCTCCAGCCTCAGACGTTTGGTGTCCCTGAGCCGCACACAGTTCCAGGCACACAACAGTCCACATGGGAGCCGCACTCAGCAGTTTAATTCTGAGACTGAGTGTGCAGCCCAGAAACTCTTTTCATCCAAGTTACAGCCAAATCTGATGCACAGATCACCAGGCAGCCTGGAAACATCTCTCTGTATGGCGGCAGAAATCCACCATGCTCTCCCACCTGACCAAGTCTAATTCTGCCATCTGCCCAGGCAGGATGAGCTGAGCCAAGGGCATGGTCTCAGCTACTTTTCTTCCAATCCCGAGTGGGAACACAAACATCCAGTCTTATAAAAGCCATTGAAATGCTTTAAAGCCAGAGTCTGCACTGGCAGCACAGCCCCAGGAAGCTGCGTTTTAAAATGACTCAGCTTTTTTTCTGAAGCTATTGCCGAAACAGGAAATCTCTCTACAGCACATCCTAGCAAACAGCAAAAAGCTGTGTTAAACTCTCTCTCTCTCCTTTATTTAAAGCCCTCTCAGGTTTTTAAGTGGATTTAGTCACCATGTTGGAGCGCCAATCTGTAGAAGGAACGAAATGATTAAAAGAATAATTATTTCGGGTGTAAAGCTAGCCGGGTGGCAGGACGCAGCCCCCACCATTCCTTCTACAATACTCCATGTGTAAATTACCAAGTTTTTATATTTATCCCCAGTGCATGAACTGGCTTTTTGGAGCCTATTCCCTATGGAGGGATACCTTGTTCAGCCACAATACAATTAAACACAGATATCTAAAGGTTTAGAATAACAAAGAAAATGGAGTGTTTGTCTTTCTTGATCTGGGCTATCTCACTCAGAGTTATTATTTCCATCTCTATTCATTTATCTGAAAATTTTATAATTTCCTTTTTCAGTTGAAGTTATAGTTTCTGGTATATTTGAATGTATTTTACTTATATAGTTTCCAGTCTCTTCTTCATGGTTGTGAATGTTGTTCATTCAGTTTTCTATGGTTTACATCCAAATTCTAACACATATGTTTATGTTTTTAATTTTGTGTGTTAAAGTGGAGTTCATCATAAATGTATTCTCTAAACTTTTAGGAGATAATTAGTGTGCCTCATGAAGCAGAACTTTTTTATGCCAGAAATAAACAGAAGCATCATTAAGCTGGCAACAAAGAAAAAAAGTCATTAAAATATTAAATAATGTAGAATGGATAGAAATATATCAAATATTATTTTTAAATGTAAAGAGTCATGTGTCACTATCAAAGATTATCAAAGATTAGGTACTTTGGTTTGAATTGAAAATATTTCATTGTATGTAACTGTAAGTACTTTACTCTTTTCTCCTTAAGAAATCAACAGATCAAAAATCTAAGAAATAAATGGGAAGTATATAGACAAATATAAACCAATAAGTTCTATTTAATAAACATAACATCATATTTCATAAAACAATAGTCTTCAACAATGTTTTGGATTCAAAGGACAAATAGTGTGATATTGGCATAAAAACAGACATACAAACAGAACAAAATGACTCTTAATTAAATTTATGTATGTATTTAACCTATTGTTTCTCATTTAAGGAGAGTCTGTCTAACTTTAAGAAAATACATCCTCTTCAAAAATATTTCTGAGAAAAAATGGGTACATGTAGTTGTTTTTTGTTTTGTTTTTTGTTTTCATTTTTGTTTTTGTTTTTCTTTTTGAGAGTCCTCCACCCAAGTCCCAAATAAATACATGGAGACTCATTCTTACTTATGAATGCTCAAGCTTAACTTGGCTAGTTTCTAGTCAACTTTTCTTAATTTAAATTATCAATTATCCTCTTTATCTTTTGCCTCTGGGCTTTTATCTTTCTCTATTCTATATCTCTTGCTCTCCTAATTACTTCAAGTCTGATTGCATTTTTTATGTTGCATTTATTAAACTCTGTGAAGCTGTGTTGCTTTCCCTGCCTAAAATACCTGGTTGGTCTAATTAAGAGCTGAATAGCCAATAGTTATGCAGGAGAAAGGATAGTTGGGACTGGCATGCCGAAAGAATAACTAAGAGAAGAAGAGATGAGAGAGGAGTGAGAAGAAGAAAAGGAGAGGACTCCAGGGCTCAAAAATGCCAGTTCATGTACTAGGAATAAATCCTAATTCTATTGCCAGTGGGCCCATAAACTGCCCAAGCCACATAACTGCTACCCACATTCATAGGGCCTAGTTTGGTTTTATGCAGGTTCCCCAGCTGTCAGTCCAGAGTTAGTGAGCTCCCACTAGGTCAGGTCAACTGTCTCTGTGGGTTTCCCCATCATGGTCTTGAACCCTTTGCTCATATTAATGCTTCTCCATCTCTATGACTGGACTCCAGAAGCTCTGCATATTGCTTAGTTGTGGATCTCTGCACCTATTTCCAACAGTTACTGGAGGAAGGTTCTATGATGACAGTTAGGGTTGTTATGGTAAAAGTAAAATGCAGCAGGCAACAGGTTCTGAGACCACGAGCCACAAAGGCAGCCAGTTCCAGGCAGGGAGCCGCATGCTGGGTGAGAGACTGAGATGGATAGACATGCCATAAAACCACACACTACATGTCTCTGAAGACAGCTGGTCCTGGGCAGGGAGCCACACAGCAGTTGAGAGACAGAGACAAAAAGGGGGAAGAGCAGAGAGAGAGGCAGAAAGAGATAATGAGAGAAACCGAGAGGGGGAAGAGGAGAAGTGGGGAGAAGGGAGAGACCAAAGCTGCCTATGAGAGAGAAAAAGAGAGAGAGAGAGAGAGAGAGAGAGAGAGAGAGAGAGAGAGAGAGAGAGAGAGAGAGAGAGAGAGAGAGAGAATAAAGGGACTCAGGCTGGAAGCTGAAGATCAGCTTGCCTCAGCAGATAGGTGTGTGAGTGGGCGTGACTTGTCTCTTAAAAGGACAAAGCAGACAATTACAAGGGTGGTCATCAATCTGATTATAGGGAAAGGCCAGTTCAGACACCCTCTCCACTATTGACTTAGACTCTTAGCTGGAGTAATCCTTATGGATTCCTAGTGCCAGGTTTCTCACTAACCCCATAGTAGCTCCCTCTATTGAGACATCTCCTTCCTTGTTCTCCCTCTTTGTTCTTCACCCAACTCACCCATCCTGATTCATCATGTTCTCTTCCCCATCTCCTTCTCTCCTCCCTCTCCCTTCCACTGTCTCCTCTCCCACCTCATGATCCCAATTTACTCAGGAGACCTTGTCTATTTTCCCTTCCCAAGGGGTTCTATCTATATGTCTCTTAGGGTCCTCCTTGTTACCTAGCTTCTCTGGGGTTGTGGACTGTAGGCTGATTATCCTGTGCTTTATGAACTTTATCCTTTATCCACTTATGAGTAAATACATACAGTGCTAGTCTTTCTGGGTCTGGGTTATCTCACTCAGAATGTTTTTTTCTACTTTCATCCATTTGCATGCGTTTTTCAAGATGTCATTGGTTTTGTACCACTGAGTGGTACTCCTTTGTGTAAATGTACCACATTTTCTTTATCCATTCTTTTGATGAGGGGCATCTAGGTCGTTTCCAGGTTGTGGCTATTATGAGTAATGCTGTATGGACATAGCTGAGGAAATGTCCTTGTGGTATGAGTACTAGCATACAATCTTAAATACTTAGATTAAGCTTCCCCTTAGTAAATAATGGTTGACTAGTAGCCGTGGAAAACTATAGGGGTATGTGAAGACATTTTGTTATTAAGCCTCTTACATGTAAAAATAAACAAATGTGTGAGGGTATGAGAAAAGCAATTTCTCTCATGGGATTTAATACTTAAAAGAAGAAAGGTCTAACTAATTTTGTTCTATAGAAGTAATATACAGAAAAATAGTGGAAGAGTTAATATAACTTTTAGAAATTGAATTCAATAATAAATATTCCAGAATGTTGAATTCTGAACCCTGGGAAATTATATTAACCAAAGGGGCACAGTGATTGAAATTACCTGGCACAAGTGAGAAGGAAGCATGGAACATGCAACAAATCTGCTTTAGAGTTTATTAGTGGGGGCATGACAGGCATGGGGAAGTCAGTGTGCAGAGAGAGAAAGATTGTATGTCAGGCTTTTAAAAGCTGCCTAGCACATGTGCACAGGGGGTTGATGTGGCTATGTTATACACAGATGACGGGACTCACACATGCACTGCCTAGCACATGCACACAGGGGTTTAACGTGACTATGTCATATGCACATGATGGGACTCACACATGCATGCAAGGGCTTAGCTGAGTCACACGTGGATGATGTAATCCATGCCACACGTGGGGCCCTTTAACATCCCCAGAGGAGGGGAGGGTCATGAGGCACTTCTGCCTGAGGGCTTGTCTGCATGGCCCCTAGAACCTGGAAGTATCAGCCTTATGTGGCTGAAATCATTACATTCCACCCTTTTGTTTATTATAAAAATTTGGGGAGTTTGGGGGTCTTTAATGGGTGGGAGTGGGGTATCATTAAGGCCTCTTGTGACTGTTTCCTGCTGATTTTGTGGGCGTCAGAGAGTTGAGATGATTGACCATGTCCTGGGGTGGCTACTTACTTTTATGTTTTTTCCAGGATCTGTGGAACAGGTTGGCTGGCAGTTTGGACCTCACCAGATGGTGAAAAGGCAGAAAATTAGATCCTGGTGATTAAGGGAGGGGAGTCCCAAGATGGATGATAGGGAGTTTTTTTAGGGGGTGGAGGAGGGAATTTCCCAGGGGTTCCCGAGATGAGGAATGATAAGGGAAGAAATAAATGATACTTATTCTGAGCAAATCTGGTCCATTTAGATAGGTCCAATTGGCTCGCTGGAGCTTATAAAAATGTTTGAAAAGAAATAAATTTTAGACATATTAAAAGCTTACAATTACAATGGTATAGTGTTGGAATAGAAGACGGTATGAAGGAGGGAGGAAAAGAAGGGAGAATTATTGGAAAGGGAATTATTAGACCACTTAATGTTTTACCTGAAGCAAATCTGAAGGCACTTGTTCTTTTTAGCATCATGGTATTATCTTAACATCCAGGAGCTGCAGTCAGTGATAAAACTGTTATGTTAGTCTATTTTGTGAGTTTTTGGAGTTTGAGGCTGTGAATGTCCCCAAACTTGTTATTGTTTCTTACCACCTGGGCTTTTGACAGTCCTTGTACCTCTGGCTCTATGTTTAATGATGGTCCCTATAATAACAGCTGAGTGGTTAATTGGAAATTTAAGTGTGACATTGGAGATATAGAGAAGTTGGTAAAGCATATAGGAAAAAGAGAGAGTATATGGAGTTTTTTTGTGCAGGACAGTTCAGTATGGTGATGAGACTTTTATTTTTCTGGAACTGGTGAAAATGTGGCTGATCTTGGTGCCCTCTGGAACTTAAGGGAGCAGGGCCCTGTTTAAGTTACTAAATATCTTGAGCTAGAAGAGTAAAAGGTTTAAGGTGGGACACATGAATCCAATGAGGAAGTTCCTCATGCTTGGCATCTATGGGAGTTACAAGAATTACTTGAAAGGGGCCCTGCAATTTAAGGGAAGGGGGTAAGGGGCGTTGGTCTGGGGGAGAGAATAACTGATCCCCTATTTTAATTGGCGATGGGCATAAATTAGCACATGGTTGAGGCAATGAGCAGTCAATAAAATCCCATAATAGGGAGCAAAGATGGGATAACAGCAGAGTAAGCAGGTGATCAGGAAGGCGAGAGGTTTTAAGTGAGAGGCCAGTGGTTAAAACTGGCCACCCACATATGAGTTCAAAGAGCGAAATGAAAAGGGTTTTTTTTTCAGTCCCAGTCCAGCTGGATTTGGTAAGCTCCCATTAGCTGGGGCACACTGTCTCAGTGGGTGGACCAACCCCTCATGGTCCTGACTTCCTTGCTCATATTCTCCCTCCTTCCACTCTTCAACTGGACCTTGGGAGCTCAGTCCAGTGCTCCCATGTGGGTCTTTTTCTCTATCTCCATTCATCGCCAGACAAAGCTTCTATGGTGATATTCAAGATAGTCATCAGTCTGACTACAGGACAAAACCAATTCAGGCTACCCTCTCCTCCACTGCCCAGGGTCCTATCTGGAGTTATCCCCATGAACTCCTGGGAACCCCTCCAGAGCTAAGCCTCTTGCCAACCCCAAAATGGCTCCCTCAACTAAGATATCTCCTTCCCTCTTCCCATATCCGTCCTTCCTCCATCTCAACTATCCCACTCCTCCAACCTCTCCCCAACCCTTCCCTTCTCTCTTCTCTTTCCCCTCTCCCTTTCCCCCATCCCACCCCCACCCCCATGCTCCCAACTTTTGCCTAGCAATCTTGTCTGCTTCCAATTTCCAGGAGGATCTATATATGTTTTTCTTTGGGTTCACCTTATTACTTAGCTTCTCTGGGATCACGAACTATAGGCTCAATGTCCTTGTTTATGGTTAGAATCCACTTGTTGGCAAGCGGTCAATAGAATTAACCAGGCTAGCTTTAATATAAAATATTTAGCTTTAATAAAGGAAAGAAAGGGGGACTTACAAAGCCTGGGTTCCAGCGAGGAGTGCAGGAAAAACAAAGAGGAAGTGGGAAGCACACACGCAAGTTTTATAAGTAAATCTTAGCCTAAGGGGAACACACCCCACAAACAAGGTGATTGGCTGAGGTTCCCCTTCATCTACTAATGAGTGAGTACATGCATATTCATATTTTTGGGTCTGAGTTATCTCACTCAGGATAGTGTTTTCTATTTCCATCCATTTGCATGCAAAATTCAAGATGTCATTGTTTTTTACTGCTGTGTAGTACTCTAATGTGTAGATGTGCCACACTTTCTTTATCCATTCTTTTGTTGAGGGGCATCTAGGTTGTTTTCAGGTTCTGGCTATTACAAATAATGCTGCTATAAACATAGTTGAACAAATGTTTTTGTAGCATGATTGGACATCTCTTGGGTATATTCCCAAGAGTGGTATTGCTGGATCCTGAGAGGTTGACTCCCAATTTTCTGAGAAACTGTCACACTGATTTCCAAAGTGGTTGCAGAAGTTTGCATTCCCACCAGCAATGTATGAATGTTCCCCTAACTCCACATCCTCTCTAGCATAAGCTGTCATTGGTGTTTTTGTCTTTAGCCATTCTGACAGGTGTAAGATGGTATCTCAAAGTTGTTTTGATTTGCATTTCCCTGATAGCTAAGGAAGTTGAACATGTCCTTAAGTGTCTTTTGGCCATTTGAACTTCTTCTGTTGAGAATTCTCTGTTCAGTTCAGTACTCCATTTTTTAACTGAGTTATTTAGAATTTGAATGTTTAGTTTCTTGAGTTCTTTATATATTTTGGAGATCAGACCTTTGTTTGATGTGGGGTTGGTGCAGATCTTCTCCCATTCAGTAGGTTGTCTTTTTTTTTAATGACTGATTCCTTTGCTTTACAGAAGCTTCTCGTTTATTCATTGTTGCTCTTATTGTCTATGCTACTGGGGTTATATGTAGAAAGTGTTCTGAACCCTTTGAATGTGGCTGACAATTGGGGAAGACTGAGAAGCCAATAATAATGGCACTGGGATTTGTCTCTCCTGCATTTACTGACTTTTTGGGATTCTATTTTATTTGGATACATACCTTCCTAAGCCTGGATGGAGAGGGAGGGCCTTGGACTTCCCACAGGGCAGAGTGCCCTGCCCTCTCTTAGTACTGGAGGGGAGGTGAGTGGGGGAGAGGGAGGGAAGTGAGAGGAGGGGAGGAAGTAGAAATTTTGATTGGTATTATTTGTAAAGTAAGAAAAAAATATTGAAATGAAAAAAAAGAAAAGGGGGCTTTTAGGGAGAGCCCTAAGCCTAAGAAGGGCCAGAGGCAAAAGTTTTACCCAGTTGAGGTGATGCTCCTGTGACATCTTATCAAGAACATTTTTGAAGAAACGGTTACTTTATTTCACCTTCCCTGAAGACTGAGGATGGTATGGGATATGAATGCCAGGGAATGTTAAGAGCATTAGACAAAGTTTGAGAAATCTGGGAAGTGAACTCTGGGTTATTATCCAAACCAGGGGATAATTTCTTGGAGAAGAACATTGGAAACTATCTGGGTACTCTTGTTAGTGATGGGAAATGCTTCAGTCTACCCAGACATGGTGTCCACCCAAACCAGGAGATATTTAACTTGTCTGACTGTGGACATAAGAGTAAAATCAAGCTGCCAGTCAGTTCCTGAAAGGGAGGCCCTGGCCTGGTGGGTGGGAAAAGGGAAGATACAATATTTGGTCTTAGGATCTGACTCTTGACAGATTTTACAAGAGGCAGTGATAGCTTTTAAGAACTCTGAGTCCTGGGGCTAGAGAGATGGCTCAGAGGTTTGCCTGCTTTTCTTCCAAAGATCCTGAGTTTAATTCCCAGCAACCACATGGTGACTCACAACCATCTGTAGTGGGGTCTGGTGCCCTCTTCTGGCCTGCAGGCATATACACAGACACAGACAGAGTATTGTATACATAATAAATTATATATATATATATATATATATATATATATATATATGAACTCTAAGTCCTCAGGGGTGGGTTGGAGGTGAGTCTTGACAAAATGAAACAGAGCTTTGCTATTAGGATAAAAGAGCTGATATAGGTAGGACACAATTTGCTGGGTGTCAAGGGATGTCTGTGAGAATGTGGGCTGTACTACACGAACCCCCTGAGGTTATTGAGGTAGGTTTGGGCTCTGAAATGCTGCTGTTCTAGCTGCTTGGTCAGCCCAGTTATTTTCTTTGGAAATAATGGGACTGTGAGTCTGATAAGACCGACAGTAAATAATTCCTATAGCTTTGGGGAGGTGTGAGACTTCTAACAAGTCCATAATGTAACCTGAGTTAGTTATCGATCCTCCTTTCATCATAAGAAGCCCACACTCCTTTCAGAAAGCTGCGTGGGAGAGGAGGATATGAAAGGCATATTTTGAATTTGTGTAAACATTTAAAGATTGTCCCTTTGCTAACTGGAAGGCATGGGTAAGGGCTATTAACCAAGCCTGCTGATTAGTGGTATGGGCAAGGAGTGCCTGTGCCTCCACTACCCCAGTATCTGACACTATGGCATAGCCTGCTCTATGTGTCCCTTCCCATATAAAGGTACTGCCATCTGTTTGCCAGGTATAAGTAGCCTGAGACAGTTTGCCTTCCTGTATATGTGAGGTGTGGAACAGTAGATCCTCTACAGTCTCTATGCAGGAATGAAATGGGGAATAGTTAATGTTAGGTTGAGGTAGGAGATTTGAGATATTAAGGGATGGGCAGCACTGGAAAGTGAGTGTGGCATCTTCACCTAGTTCCACCTGGAGGGAAAGAACTCGGGAAGTGGGTAAAGTCTGTAAGCCTTTGTAAGATAAGAGATGGAACAGATTGTAGTGGGAGAAGATAGTGGTGGGTGACTCAAAGGGTAGTTTCTTTGACACATGAATCAGAAGCTCAACGGGCACTAAAGCATGTATGCGGGGTGCTCAGCCCTGAGTGGTGAGGTCCAGCTTCTTTGACAGGTATGCTACAGGTGCAAAAAAAAGGTCTCAGCTGATGTTCTGGAACCCCAAGGGCACATCCCTCCTTCTCTGTTACATAGAAGGAAAAGGGACAAGTTAAAGCTGGGAGATAAAGAGCTGGGGCCTGGAAGAGTTTAGTAATATGGGATGGAGAAGGGGCTCATGCAGAGAGCCTGACCAAATAGGTGTGGACTGCCCCAGAATCCCTGGGGAAGGACAGTCCAGGTGAGCTGTGTGGAGAGGTGAGTGTCAGGGTCAGTTCAGGTGAAGGCAAAGATATTTTGAGATTGAGAGCTGAGAGGAATAGAGAAAAAAGCATCCTTGATATCTAAAACTGAGAAGTGAGAGGTTTCTGGAGGAATAGTGGGAAAAAGTGTAAAAGGATTAGGTAGTACAGGATAAAGAGGGACCACTGCAGAGTTAATGATCCAGAGGTCTTGAACCAAGCAATAAGTTCCATTAGGTTTTTAAACAGCAGGCATAGGGGTATGAAGGGGAGAAGAGGTAGAATGAAGTAGATTTTTTCTTAGAAGGTCAAAAATTGTAGGCTTAAGTACCCTAACGCTCTGGAGAGAGAAGGGTTATTGAGCTTGAGTAATGTACTTAGTGAGTGAGAAGGAAACACGAAACACACAACAAACGTGCTTAGGAGCTTTTTAGAGGGGGCATCATGTACAGGCCTGGGTAAGTCAGTGTGCAGAAAGGGGGGCAGATGGTGTGTCCAGCTTTTAAAAGCTGCATAGTGCATGCACACAGGGAGTTGACGTGGCTAAATCATATGCAGATGATGGGACTCATACATGCACACAAGGGTTTAGCTGAGTCATATGTGGATGGTGTAATCCATGCCACATGTGGGTCACTCAGGGCACTTTAGTATCCCCAGGGACCATTAGGCACTTCTGCCTGAGGGCTTGTCTACACATGTATGGTCCCTAGAATCCACAAGTATTAGACTTATGTGGCTGAAATCATTACAGTGATGATTCACAAGACACCTGGTGACAACACTTGTAGTACTAGAGATGTCTACACTAATAAAATTCTTTTATGTAAAGTCTTAATTTCATAATAAATATGGGAAAATATTTTTAAAATCAGACAAAAACTAATGCATATACTTTAAATGTTGATTCATTAAATTGCCAAAGAAATGTAGTGATTGTTGTTATGCCCAGATCACAGAGTCCCTGCCCAGAGCAACCAGGAGACTGAGTCCTGTATGTAAAAGCAAAGAGCCTTTCTTCCTACACAACTTTGCAAACTCAGACTCTCTGTGAGTCTAACATATTGGAGACATCAGAGAGCCACGAGTTCAGCTGAGGTTGGTTTTTTATATTAGCAAAAGTAGGGGTAAGGGATTTCTAAGGTCTGGGACCCCTGATTGGCTGATATTTGTCTAGGAGTGTCCTGGTGAAAAGCCATCGTTTTGTGCTGGCATGTGAGCCTATCTACAATGGTTGGAATGTTAGGAATTCCCTTTGGATGGTCTGTTCCTAGGTTGTGCCTGGGTGTTCTCAGTTTCAGGTCTTTCCTAGAACCAGGTAATGCCTTAGGGTAAACTACTGAGACTCAGGCTGCTATTGAGCTGGTTGTTAAGTATTTTCTTCTGTATAATAAACCACTCCACCGTTACAAATAATTCCAATTAGACCAAAACAGAGCAAATTAAAAGATGCCTATGTTTAATAAATTACAATACTCTTGCGGGGGGCAGGAAAACATGGAGAGGGAAAGAGAGACAAGGGGAGACCATGGGAAACCCAGAAACTATGGGAAACCCAGAAAGCATGTGTTCATTCTCTGGAGGGCAGTTTAAATAGCCTGTGGGAGTGGTCTTGACCTTCCCTGGGGATGGGTCACCATTTGGGGGGCTTTCTCAGATGTGGAGTTTGGACTGAGACAACTCCTAGGGGAGGGAGCTTATGCCAGGAGCTGGGCTGAAGCCCCCAACTAAATACTTGTCATGGCTGGGTCCTACAATTGTGAGGTTTTTACTGTGTGAAAAAAACCTATGAATCCACATGGCTTTATAGGATAAGACCACTGATTTTATTTGAGATAACACAGAATGTTATGAGGGTGGTGAAAATTAGATAGAGTTTCTGTTGTAAATGGGTAAACTGAGGACATGACTGCATCAATTCAAGGTTGAGGTAGATGGGGGGGGGAGAACAACTAGAGATAGTTGAAGAGTCCACATCAGAGAGAGGAAGTAGAAGGACTTGACTTGTCAATGGTGTGGGGAGCTAGAAAAGAAGACAAAGAGAACACAACAAAGGAGACCAAGAGAGAGGGTAAAAGTGGAAGACAAAAGAGAGAGCCCAGGTGAAATAGCAGAGTTGTGAGAACAATGAGAAGCTGAAAGAAGGGAAGTTTCTAAGCTGGAAGTTTAGAGTAAAGAAGGTGAGAAGAGCTAGTTTCTTGTGACACCGAAGGAGCCTGGAGGCCAGATGTGCTTTGGTATGCTAATAATCACCACAGTCAGCCTTTTGTCCCTCCTGACAGTGCCTCCTTTGGTAGAATTTGGGGGAAGTAGGTTTTCCTTCAGACCTGACATATGAAGATTCCCTATTTTCTTTCAAAAAAATCTTTAAATGTGAACCAACCCCACCCCCACACACTTTGTTTTAATGTGTCCTAAATAAATAAAATCTTTGTGAATGAGTCAAAGAAATGTAGTGAGAAGCGGCGGGCTGCGTTCCCGCCGCCCAGTTCCCAGCAACCGGCTAGCTTTTCGCCACCCGAAATAATTACACGGAAACTGTATTCTTTTAAAACACTGCCTGGCCCATAGTTTTAGCCTCTTATTGGTTAATTTTCACATCTTCCTTTAACCCATATTTAGTAATTTGGGTAGCACCACGAGTTGTGGCTTACCAGGAGAGATCTTAACCTGCGTCCATCTCGGAGAGGAGCAGCATGGAGACTCACCACGCGACTGCCTGAAGCGTCTCTCCAACTCTACTTCCTTGTTCCCACAATTCTGTTCTGCCTAATTTTCTGTTCTTAAAGGGCCAAGGCAGTTTTCTTTATTAATTAACCAATAAAAGAAACACAGACAGATAACTCTCCTCCATCAAAGAAACACATGCCATGTGCAAGATTATTCACTATTAAGCATGCAGCAAGGGTCCTCTAGTGACTGCAAGCTTTTTGTAGCATGAACTATAATTCCACTTGGAATTTGAAAATGGAGATGCTTGATACTTTGTCTAGCCTTCTGAGTGTCCAGACAGGCTTAGGTGTTATAGGAAAATATTTATTTAGAATAAGGAATCCCACCTTATTCTTTTATTGCATGAAATTCCAATAGGACTTTTCTTGAAGTGGATGAACATTATCTTTGGAAAGATACATAATTTTTTGAGTTATTGTGAAAATTAAAGTACTTAGACAAACATAAAATAGTCAAGGCTCATGAATTTTCCCAATGTGGTAAAGATTTAAGAACAGGAATATAGATGTTGACACCTTGGCAAAACATTCACAGAGAAATGAAAATCACATGTTCCCAATACACAGGGAAGGCAAAACCTCAGTTTCAAAGAACTGGGTAAAGACATAATTAACTCAGAAAAATAGATCTGGAGATATGGAGAGAGGATAATGAATAGGTGAACAGGATGAGTATCTACTATGTGCTATAAAATGTTAGAATTGTGCTTGATAACAATTACTGACTATTTCACAGAGTCTGCTAGAAAATATTTTGATTTTTCTTACCACAAAAGAAGTGATAATGTTTAATGCAATGAATACTCTACTTACCCTGATCTCCCAATTACATATTGGCTATATATTGTTTTTGACCCTAGCCATCTCCAAGATTGTATTTTACAGGTTTACTACTCCTGTCAGATGTGTGCCTAGGCCAACCCACAAGGGGCTCTCCACATACATCAGTCTCTACACCACCTTCACAGACACCAACCGGGCAAAAATTGGCAGGTTAATTTCACTCATATGCCTACTCATAAAAAACTTTGTTATCTCTTAACACTTGTGGACACTTTCACAGGATGGATCGAAGCATTTCCGGTCTCCAGGGAAATAGCAGATGTGGTGGCTCAGGTACTCCTGGAACACATCATTCCTCAGTTTGTTGTCCCATGAACCAGCCAGATAGACAATGGATTCATCAAACAACCACTAACCAAGCTCTCCATTGAACTTAGGTAATCTTGGCCCTCCCTTCTCCCCATTGCCCTGACTCACCTTAGGGCCACCCCATGTTCAACTAGGGGCCTCAGCCCTTTTGAGCTGCTTTATGGCAGGCCCTTTCTCTTTAACCATCACCTCCCAGTCCCAACTCCTCCACTAGAGTGGGTTACGTACCCTACCTCCCCCTTTTAAGGTCCCTTCTCCTTTCACACACTGACAGTTGTCTTCCTGCCACCACACCAGTGGATCCTAATGCCCCTACACCTGCGCAGCTCTCCCCAGGGGATAGAGTACTCCTCAAACAGCTAACTCCTAGATCTCTTGAATCTCGATGGCCAGGATCTCACATGACACCTGTCTTCTCACCTCCCCCAAGGAACAGATGCCTGACATCATTGGGATGACAGTACGTGGGATGCCTCTCCAGCCATACCTGTCGCTGAATGTGGATACCTAGCTCTCCCCTTCCCCACATCTCCCCTTGTCCGCAGGAAGAAGCCAGATTTGAGTTTATGCCCTTTTTTCCAAAGAGAGCCTAAATGTTTTTCATAATTATCACTTCAATTTTATGTCATCCTTATATATAAAGAGTCTAGAATGTTAAGTTGGGAGCCTAGGTCCCAGCCCCCAGGCCTGAGAATTATATTGGTCTGGACTCCAAATCCCAGCAGGCCAAGGGGTCAGGACCACTCCCACAGGGTATTTAAATAAACTCCCAAAAGAGGAACACATGGTCCCTTCTCCTTCCTCCCGGTGGACTCGTTTGCAGCCTCCTGGTTCCCCCGCGGGGGCCATCCGAGAATGCAGAACTCCCATGAAACCTGGATATTTCTTAATTTGGCTTGTTTTGATTTGGCTTGATTGGGAATTTGCATCGGCAGAGAGCTCGCATTAGGAAATATTCCTAACACTTAGTACCATGAGAATAGCATACAATTCTGCCTTTTGGACAGAGTTATAAGGGCTTTGTTCTACCTTACTTAAATCTTCTGAATTGTAACCTGCCTTCTCTAATTTATTTGCATCAGTATAGAATGTACAGGCTCCAGTTATTGGTGTGTCCCATACAATGTGGGGAAGGATCCAAGTAGTTCTCTTTATAAGGTTAATTCTATCACTTTTAGGATAATTGCTATTAATCTCTCCTAAAAAAATAGCCCGAGCTCTTGCCAAGGTTCGTTGTTTTCCCATATTGTTTTTTAATTTCATCTGTAGTAAAAGGAATTATAGTCTCTTCTGGGTCTATACCTGCTAGTTGACAAAGTCTCAATTTTTTTATAATTAATTCAGAGACTTTTTTCCATATAAGCTTTTAATTTTTTCACTTGGTTTATGTGGTAAAAAGAACCACATCTTCCCTTTGTGTTGGGATTAATGAGTCCTGGCCTTCATCTATTAGATGAAGTCATCTATTAGAGGTCATACTCAATTACCTGGACCCCTGGCCAAGGGTAATCAACTCGCAGATGCATATACCCGAATATTATTTGCTAGCCCCGAAGAAAAGGCTTCTAAACTCCATAAAAAATATCATTTAAATGCTCGTTCTTTGCAGCACCATACTGGTTGCTCCAGAGCCACTGCCTTACAAATTACCACCCAATGTTCCACCTGTGCTCCTTTTCATAATACACCCATTGCTGGAGTTAATCCTCATGGTCTTAAACCAAATGACATTTGGCAGATGGATGTTGCCCACCTACCCTCAGCTGGAAAGCTGAAATATATGCATGTTTCAGTAGATACTTGTTCTAAAGTAGTTTTTTGCTTTGTTGCATAGTGGAGAGAAAATTAAGGATCCTGTGATGAGCCTGAGAATGACACCTGTCATTCTCTTGATGAACCTCCTGGTGAGTCCCAATCAAGTGGAGAGCTCTGTGTGAGGCCTGGTAAGGAGCCCCCTTGTATTGATCAGTGAGCCAAGCTAGTTCTTTGTATATGGCGATAGAACAGGCTTCTATTAATCAAACCTTTTCTTTTGTGAATGCTTTATGTTTTGTTACATATTTTGGGCTATGAATATTACTTTAAAGGAATTCTATACAAGTGAGTGTAGTTCCTATCTTTCTTTTTTGAAATATTTCCCTGAGAGCCCAGGCACTATTTTAGTTTTCTTTCATTTTTCTTTTCATTTTTGTAATATGGAATAGCACCATTGGGGGAAAGGATATTCTTGGTTGTTCTTTCAGAAACTGTGGCCTGAGCAACTGCTGGGATGACCACTCCAGTGCTGCCTTGTTGGTTTGGGTACCAGCCATCATACCACTGCCAATCAAGAAAAAGGCTAAGGAGACTGAGATGACCTTGTATTGAGAGAATCGAGATTCTGGAGAGATAGTTGCAGTGATTGCTGTCATCGCGGTGTCTGCTGCTGCAGCCATGGTTGCAGGACTGGCAATAGCACAAACATCGTTGGTGTTGGACACCGTGGATAAACTGGTGAGACAAGTCACTGATGCTCTCCAGACTCAGAATGCCTTGAGTGTCCACATTAAATTGACTTTTGAATTTAAAGCAAGAGACTGCCCTATTGTAACAGCAGGTGGACTTACAACAAATGTCTTGTTCATACTTTTATTATGACATCTGTTAATATTGCTAATGCCTCTTATGTGGTGAAACAAATCAATGGCTACATGAATAGCCTTTGAAATGTTACAGTTAGCACACCAGATTGTAACTGTTTAGCCAAAGGGATGGTTGAATACTATAGCCCAAATGGGAGGCTGGGTCCAGTGGTGATTGGGGACCCTATTGTTGGCAATCAATGCCTGTTGCCATGGCATTCATTTCTGAATTCTGTGTAAGATCAGACAACCCATGAGAATGCAGCTTATGGTCACGTAGCAAGTCCTTCGGACCCTGTTGGCCAGTAAGGTCTGGTTGCAAACACTGCACCAACAATGAAGATTCCTCCATAGACAGGCAACTTCTACAGAAGAGGGCCTGCCTAAGACAGGGAAGGGGCCTCCCAAAGACGGGTAAGTGTTTACTCTTCTGAGATGACCTAAGACAGGAGGGTCTTCTGTTTTATAAAAAAATTTAGGGGGGAGATGTTGGGATTAATGAGTACTGGCCTTCAGTTGCTTTTCCCTCCTAGAACCTTCTAATATATGTTACTAGAAGCTGTGCTTAGTTAGAGGATCGGAGGATCACCTGTTGACCATTAACAGCAGTGTATTTCAGTCTACATGATGTTAATAAAGGGGGGCTTTTCCTGAACCCCCTTTATTTATTTATGGGAATTCTGTGTGTCATTCTGTCACTGCCTCTGAGTTCTCAACCTCCAGCCCCTTTCCCGAAGCTCGGTAACTGGGTAAAAGCGCACAAAGAGCAGACACGGGGGCGCAGTGCGCGGCAATTGGAGGTCCCCACCGAGATATCGGCAATTGGAGGTGCCAGCTGAGATATCGGGAACTAGGGAACACTGAGAGGTCGCCCTCAGAAGGTGAGGGTGGATTGGGGTATGGTTAATCCTGACGTCCTTCACTCAGTTTGGCAGCAAAGCAAAGTTCAACCGAGAAAGAGGGGTAAACGAACAGGGTTGTCCCCGGCCGGAGGGGACATATATATTTGGAAAAGATAGAAAGAATGTATATAGCTTACACATTTATATGTTGATTGTGTTGTCTTTTGTGTTCTGGACTGGAGAAAGACATTTGATTCTAGGAACTGCTAAGAAAGGTATCTTGACTTTAAAATATGGGCTTACGAATTTGATGTTTTGGAAAGGAGGTTCTGTTTTTGTCTCCACAGACGATGAGAGCCTAAGGATTTATTCGAGATTCATGTGGTTTGAATCACCGAGACCTCCTGAAATGTTGCAGTGGAGTGTGAGCTGCAGCGGCTCCAAGGCCAAGCAGCTCTAGGCGGCCAGTACTGAGGGGCTGTGATGCGAGCAAACCCCAGGACCTGCCTCGAGGACCTAGGAGGCAAGAACACTAGGCCTGCTTCCAGCGCAAGCCTCAGGGCACAGAAGCGCAGCACGACCTCGACCCATGTCTGAGCATGACTGGAAAATGGCAGTGAATTGCAGTAAATACCACTAAGAATGCAGAGTCCCTGCTCAGCAGGAAGTAGCCAGACAGATTGACAACACCCAAATT
Source organism: Arvicola amphibius (assembly GCF_903992535.2). Taxonomy (NCBI): domain Eukaryota; kingdom Metazoa; phylum Chordata; class Mammalia; order Rodentia; family Cricetidae; genus Arvicola; species Arvicola amphibius. Next base: position 67,064,684 of record NC_052065.1, read on the forward strand.
CTCTAAAAGATTGTTTAAGTGGGGCCCCTTCAGTGGTTTCAGAGCAGCAAGCCTGATTTCCTGAGTTCTGCTCCACTTCATGCACCAGTTTGGACCCAGAACAAATGCAGCTGGGGCTAGAAGGCAGCTGGAGCAGAGCTTTGCTAGGTGGCTGTGGTGGAAGGCACATTGCCTCAGCCCAGTTGGTGCCTAGCCTGGTGGATGCCACAGAAGTGTACAAGTGCTAGAGCTAAGACAAACTAGAGCACAGACCCCACTGGGCTGCCCGAGAACGCAGCAGCGGGACAAGAGAAGGCAGTGAAGTTGCTCTCTTGTGTTCCCTAAAAGCCAGTATTCTCCTGAGGAGATGCTGTCACTCTCTCCAGAGTATAGGTTCAATCAAAGTGACCAAAAGGCTGTGTGGTCAGGAGGGTCTTCTGTTTTATAAAAAATTTAGGGGGGAGATGTTGGGAGCAATGAGACCCCAGATACTGAATTTCTTGTAATCCCCTGATCTGAGTGCCTACAGCTGCCCTGAGCATGAGACCTTCAGGAGTTCCTGATGGCATGAGAGTGGTTTCTGGTGGGTTTGGCTGGGGCGTGGCTATCTCTATATAATCTGCCCCTGAACACAATAAAAGGGGCATTCTTGGGGAATTCAAGGATGACCCGTGTCGTTGTGTCTCTGTCTCTGTGTGTGTGTCTGTGTATTTTAACCTCCAGCCCCTTGCCCGAAGCTGGGTAACAGGGTTCAAGCGCACCAAATGCAGCCACGGGGGCGCGGTGTGCGGCACCTTTGCATTAAAATTCCTGTAGGGAAAATTCTGGAAGACAATATCACAAGAATGCAATTAAGATTTGGATTCACCCTGTAAACCTGTACCTCCTGTAATTTTTCTTCAATGACAACCATTCCCCTTACCACTTCAGCTGTTAATTCACTGGGACTATTTAAGTCTTTGTCACCATCTATTGTTTTGTTTAAATGAACTATTAGATCAGATGTTATCCCAACAGCTGGTAGTAGACTGGAAATGTCTCTTAACAATCTGTGAAAGTCATTGTTTGCAATCAGTCTTTCTTAATTTGTGCTTTTTGTTTTCTAACTTTCTGTAAACCTATTTTCTAACCTAGGTAGTTGACAGAATATCCTCTCTGTACTTTTTTTTTCAGGAGCAATTTGTAATCCCTATTTTGACAAAACTTTACTTCTATAAACATTCTTTCTAAAGTATATGTATTTGAAACAGATAGCAAAATGTCATCCATGTAATGGTAAATTATAGATTAGCTTTGGTCTTTGATCATTTATAGAAGTCTGACAGAATATATTTACTATTTACTATTGGAATTTTTTCTTCATCCTCCATGTTTATTCCATCATTCAGAACAGTGTGATTTTTTACACAAGGCTCGGGAGTTTTTAATTTTCATGGTGAGACAAGTTCTCCAAAGTGACTGGAAATGACTGGACCACTTTTGACTTGGGGGCCTGTGAGAGGCTCTCCCCTCTCCGAGGATTTTCTCAATGGTATCGGGTTGCTTTGTCTGTCTTTTGTTGATCTGCATTCATTGGTTCAATGTCAGCCTTTTCCACACCTTCTACATAATCCAGAAAGTTGATACCTTTGATTTTTGCCATTCCAAGAGGAGACATTATTTCTAGGAATTCCTCATCTACAATCCCTTCTCATGTCTTATTCTACTACAATTAACACATTTGGCATTTTAATGTCTCTTCATACCTTTGGAAATTGCTTTTCTTACCTAAGAGTCAGTATTATAGTCAAATGTCTCAATGTTCATTACATGCTTGATCCATTCATCCATTGGTGAACACCTAACCTTTAAAGGTCTAAGTATCTTTTTTCATTCTAAGTTGGCATTTTCAAAAGCCAGATATTCAATAAGTACTCATCTAGCATCTGGGTCTGTTACTTCTGTTTGTATAGCCTTAGTTAATCTTTGTAAAAAAAAATTACTAAAGGGTTCTCCCTGGCCCTGTTTAACCCTGGCATATGATTCAATTAGTTTTCCTAGTTCTTGAATCCTGTCCCAAGCATGTAAGGCTGATTTGTAGCATAGGGACAAGATTTGTTCATTGTAAAGAGCTTGAACCTGTGGGTCAGCATAAGCACCCGTACCAAGAATTTGATCTTAGAAAGTCTCAAATCCTTTTGCTTTTCCTTGTAGTTCTAAAATTTTTGCCTCTTCTTGCAAGAAACATTTCTACAGAAGTTGGGGCCAATCATCCAGAACTGCTGAATCTAATTGATGCAGGGTAGGCTTATTGCTAGAAACCCACGTCGTTACTGTCTCCCTAACAAATGCTGAATACAAACCATAAGATACTAATGGTTGCTTAATTTCTTTTACATCATTCATTCCTATAGGTATCTATCTACCTTCTTTGAATCCTTTTGGGCATTTAGAGCTTGATGCTTTGTCAGAGTAGATTACAGGGTAGGAAGCTAAAACCCTGTGTAAGTCATCTCTGACAGGTACTGGCAATGTTAAATCCTGTCCTTGTACCTTCTTTCCCTGCTTACTAGCTCTATTTCCTCCTTTTTACTATTGTCTTTTGTAAAGCCCAAATCTCCTGGCCTGTATATATTTTTAGTGATTTCATTGAAGAACCTAGCCTCTGATCCTCATTCTACACATGTGATTCCAAGGTCTGAAGTTTTTCCTTTAAAGATAACATCTCATCCTTGAATATTATTTGGATAGAGTTCAGATTGCCTTCTTGGAAAGATAAACTATCTGCTAACCTATCATAACTTTTTAACAGATTTTGGTTGACAAATTCAACAGTATGAATTCTTTCAGATAATTTCTCAGTACCCTTTGACATGGATTAAATTTTGTAGGTCAAATTAATATTGTGCTTTTCAATAGTATTAATTAATTTTAATAGTAACTTTTGATTTTTAATGGTATTAATCCTGTCAGCTAGCTGTTCAGTATTAGTCTTTATCATTTATTAGACTTTATCATTTCTAAAAGTGCTTCATTCTTGGCTCTGTAATCAAACCATTTTCTAAAGGATATAATATGAAGCAAAAAAAAAAAACTGAGTCCCAATATCTAATAAATGAACGTATCACAATATCATATGAGCCTTGCAGAATACAATCCATAGTATCAGCACAAAGGTTATTAAAATTTTGCATGTTAATGTCTGCAATTATATCTTTCAAATTTATTGATTTATTAATAAAATAATTACCTGTGTTATGAGATCTGGTAAATTGTTTTAGCTGTAATAATCTTTATTGTCCAGCAGGTGTCACAGTTGCAGAGTCACGACAGGCAGTGTAACCAGTGGTGGCACAAATAGTCCTGTGCAGCTTCGGCCTTCTGCTTTGGTGCTGGTCAAATACTGACAAATATGCTTTGCTTGTCAAACCAAAAGCAATCAAATAAACTCCCTATACAGAGCAAGGAGCCCATAACTCATGAGCAGGAAGCACAAAGTGGAAGCTGCGCAAGTCACCACGCAGCAGGGAACACAGCAGTAATAGGGGGAAATGTGCATGAGCTTGAGAAATTTCCAAGTCATCAAGCTCTTAGCTCAGCTGTGGTAGGGGTTTAAAAAAGTCATTTAGGCCAGGCGGTGGTGGCGCACGCCTTTAATCCCAGCACTCGGGAGGCAGAGGCAGGCGGATCTCTGTGAGTTCGAGACCAGCCTGGTCTACAAGAGCTAGCTCCAGGACAGGCTCTAAAGCTGCAGAGAAACCTTGTCTCGAAAAAAACCAAAATAAATAAATAAATAAAAGTCACTTAGTAGGTGAAAGCAAGCCAGGTGGGCAGGGGTGGGAGACCTTCTGGGCTGTGGACCATTTAGGCCTTTTAGACTGGTCCACCTGGTAGGTGTGGAGTTGGGATCCACATGGGTTACCAGATGAAGATGGATGCTAAAAAGAAATCCCACACTAGCTCAAAATTGAGTACAATAAAGGGTTATTTACTTAGGGGTAGACTCACAGATCACAGTCCTCTGCATGAATGGGAAACAGCAACTGAATCCAGCAGCCGGAAGAGAGAGCAGACACTCACTTTAAATCTGCATTTATAGTATAAGAGGCTAAGCCCAAGTGGGTGGGTAACTTAAAAATTACTGGCTGAGGGATTTCTTACAGCAACATGGAGCTATCCAGTTTGACTCACATCATTAGTTGATGCTGCTGTCTTTTTTTCTAGTGTTTTTTGTTATTGTTTTTGTTTGCTTGCCTGCTTTCTTGTCAAAACTCATATGCCCTTAGGTGTTTGGAATTATGTCTGGCTTTTTAATTCTATTCCATTGATCACCATTTATGATTTTATGCCAATAAAAGCTTTTATACCATGTTGTGTGTATTACTATAGCTTTCTATTTTTTAATTCCCATTAACAACTGTGTTGGAATTTTGATGGACATTACATTGTATCAGGAGATAAACTTTCAATATGATCATTTTCACAATATTAATCATAATGATGAGTGATCATGGGAGAACTTTCCATTTTCTGGTGACTTCTATTTCTTTCTTCAATGTTTTAATGTTTTATCATACAAGTCTTTCATTTACTTGGCTACATGATTACAGTTATCCCAAAATACTTTTAAAGATATGGGTGTATTAGGTATATATTAGGTATCTTTTATAGTAGTGGTTTCCTTTTGGATTTTTCAAAGGTCACTAGTTTTGGTTAACCCCCCTCATATGCCTTACTCTGCTCTGCTCTCCCATATCCCACACCATTTAAACCTTTTGTTCTATTATTACAAATTCCTCCTTCTACTTCCTGCATTCCTTCTATCCTCTACTCCTTTGAAAGCCCAAATTCTATGTCTTCTATGTCTTCTATCTGGTTCCCTGGATTCTAAGGGTATTCCATTTAAATATACATATCTAAAATCTCAAAGCTAGCATCAGCATAGAAGAGAGAACATGTCTTTCCAAGTTACCTCATTTAGAATTATTATTTTCAGTTCTATCCATTTATCTGTGGATTTCATTTTTCTTAATAACTAAATAAAATTGCATTATATATATAAAATTTTCATTATTTATTAATCAGTTGATGGACTTCTAGGTCATTTCCATATTGGGGATACTGTGAAAAAAAGAATATCAGTGTACATGAATGAACAAATATTTCTACAGTAAGATAGAGAATTCTTTGTTTATATGCCCCAAAGTGATGTAGCTGGAATAGACTTATTTCTTGATTCGTTAAAAATTATTATAGGAGTATGTGTTCTCCTCCCTCAAATTCCTCTTGTGCCCCTTTTACTCATTCTCAAATTCATGGCCCCTCATTCTTAAATGATAATATACATTTATATGTTTATAAACACAAACTACTGTGATCATTTACTGTTGCTCATAAATGTTTAGTGCTGACCTCTTGGGATTGACTGACTGGCTTTTAAGGGGACTTCTCTCTGGAGAAGACTGATCCTCCCTGTCTCAGCAACCATTACTTGCATGAGATTTTCTATTCTGGTCAGCTGGTTGCTATTATTAGGAAGGTTTTGTTTAGGCAACAATATTATTGAGATTTTTAAGGATGCAACTTTCCTGTCACATATAGAAAACACTATCTCAAAGCAGATACTTTGTTCTGATCCTCTGATTTTAATAATCATCCCTCTACCTCTTGTGCTATGTTCCTCGATTTATAGGTACCAATGATTTATTGTAGCTGTATCATATGCTATGGGACATTCCACAGTCAAATGTTCTCTGCATTTTGAGCAGTTGTAACTTTCTATAATGGTCTTCTGCTGCAGAAAGAATTTCCTTTGCTGGGAGATGAGAGATACAGTTATTTGTGAATATTAATGTAGGGCCTATGGATCTACCCCTCCTTCTGGGCTTCATCTTGAGAACAGTTTCTGGCCAGACATTTTGTTGCATTTTCCAGCTATCCTGTGTTCCATCTGCCCCCGCCCCCATGGTTAGTTATAGGGCCATTGTTTACTACACCTTGGGCATAGTAATTTTCCACCTGCCTAGGGAGAATTCCATTGTGCAGCAGCTAGGCGTATAAGGTTTTTCTTAAGCTTGAATAAATGGTATTCGGCTTATCTCCTTTCTGTAGAAGGAGCTGCGGGCCACTTCCCGTGGCTTGGCTCCTGGCCACCGGCTAGCTTTACCCCCCAAAATTACATCAAAACTGTATTCATTTAAACACTGCTTGGCCCATTAGTTGCAGCCTCTTATTGGCTAACTCTCACATCTTGATTAACCCATTTCTAATAATCTGTGTAGCACCACAAGGTGGTGGCTTACCAGGAAGGCTCTTAGCCTACATCCATCTCGGTCGAAGAATCGTGGCGACTGCCTCATTGCCTTCTACTCCGCCTACCTAATTTTCTGTCCTATCAAAGGGCCAAGGCAGTTTCTTTATTAACCAATGAAAGTAACACATAGACAGATGACCCTCCTCCATCACCTTTCTAATGTCCCAGGTCTCTTGTGTGTTCTTTTAATCTCCAGGCCCTTGCCTGGCTCACAAATGGTACAGTGGCATGCAAACTGTACCGAGAGTAATGTAGGCATTACCATTGGAGGCCCCAGAGAGACCAGGAAGTAAGGGACCCCTGAGAGATCACCCTTGGAAGGCTAGCCAGTAGGTAAGAAATTGATGGTGAGGGTGAATTGAAAATGGGTACAAATTCTGATCCAGTATTGATGGGCTGATTGACAGGCCAATTGATAGTTCTTTTAGAGAAGCGAGGTACTGGTATTAAAATTGAGACAGCACAAGAGATCATTAAAACAGTTTTAGAGTTTAGTCCCTGGTTTCTAAACTCAGGGGTATTTAATATTACTGATTGGGAGCAGGTAAAAGCTGACCTTCAAAAAGCATTAAAAGACTGAGGGCCAGAAGAATTTCCCATAGCAATATTTTCACTATGGCCCTTAGTCAGAGATGCTCTTCTCAGGGATGATGTAAAAGTAAAAGAGCAATTAGAGAATTTGACCAATACCTTTGAGGAGATTCAGGATGTAGAATCTGTGAGTTCTATTAAGAGCTTTGATAAGGAGGAAGTTAACAGTACTAAAAGAAATATAAAAGAGAAAAAGAAATTTTTAAAAAGGAGATTGCACTAGTAAAAAAGAATTTAAAAAAGAAAAAAGAAAGGAAGCAAACAGAGGTGTCTCCATGAGACCTCTGCCACAAAATCAATTCCTTGCCACTTCAAATCCCTTTGCTGCTGCTTCTGCCCCTATTGACTTAGAGGCAGAAATCTGAGAGATCCAAGATAGACTAAATAATCTAAGTAGGAAAAGGCAAATTTATCCTGTTGTGGAAGTTATTTATCCCCAAGGACAGAGGATCAGGCAGCATAACCCTCTGGCCTTTAAGGACATCAAGCAACTAAAAGAAGCAGTCATGGGCTATGGAACTCATGCCCCCTTCACTGTGGCTTTAATTAAATCCTTTGTGGAACCCAACCTAACACCCAGTGACTGGATGCAGCTTTGCAGGGCTTGTCTTTTAGGGGGAGATTATTTGTTATGGAAAGACAAAATGCAAAAAAAAAAAATTGCACAAATACTGCATTGCATAACACTACTGTGGGTTTCCCACAGCATAACCTTGATTACGTTACTTGGTGCAGGACAGTATGCTGGCTTAGCAGCAGAGATTGCTTATGACCCTGCTGTTTATGTTTAGATAGCTGCCATGGCCATTAAAGTGTGGAAAGCTCTACTTAATAAAGGAACAGGGAAACAACTGTCTAAGTTCCTTAAAGGACTTTCAAAACCTTATTCTGAGTGTGTTGACTACCTGTTACAGCTGAGAAGTCACATTTTGGGCGATATGGACACAGATATGTCTGTCATAAAGCAATTGGCCTATGAAAATGTTAATAACTACTGTCAAGAGGTTACATGCCCCCATAGAAATAGGAGTTTAAATGACTATATCTAGTTATGCAGGAACATTGACGGTACTCACTTGATGGGACAGGTAATTGTTTCTGCCCTTAGGGGTAGTCTAGGTGGAGCTAGATCAAGGACTTGTCTTCAAGGACAGCAACCAGGACCTTTCAAAAGCAATTGCCTCTCGGCAAAGGGGCAGATTGTCAGCCCTAGGGAAATTTGCTTTCAGTGTCCTTAGAGACCTAAATAGGGTCTGGCCCAGTGTGGGAATTCCTACTGGAGATTTAAAAATGTTTGCCCTTTCAGCATAGTCCTACTGGAGGTTTTTGGTAGCAAGGATCCATCCTATGGGTACATGAACATGTGTCACCTGCAAAAATTGTTATCTTGTATCAATCTGCTGTGCTATGTGTTATTAAAAAAGGGTAAAAACTTAGTTTGCAAACCTTTAAAATGTTACCTGATAAGGTTATTACACCATATACCCAGGCAGAAATAACTTGGCTGCAAAATTTTGCTAAAGACTGGGCCTTGTTTTCATGCACTAATTCCTGCAAGTTTGATAATTACTATCCTTCTGATAAGTTGGTCACCTTTATCAAAAATCATCCAGTATGCTTCCCTAAAATTATTTCTTTGCAACCTCAGGCAGGAGCTCAAAATGTGTTTACTGATGGGTCTTCCACTGGGAGAGCTATAGTGGCCTCCCCTCCTGATTTTGATATTCAGCCTGTTGCTGCTAAATCTGCTCAGGTGGCTAAATTGATTACTGTACAAATGGCCCTAGAAAAATATGCTGATATTCCATTTAACCTTTTTCTGACAGTCAATATATAAGCCAAATACTTGCACTTTTAAAACTGCATCTTATATTGCCTCTGTATCTCAAGTCTAGATGCAGTTATTGGCTATTCAAACATTGCTGTGGGCCTGATCTGTTACCATTTACATAGGGCATTTGTGGGCTCATACTGACCTTCCTGGTCCCTTGAGTGAGGGCAATGCATTGGCTGACTTTGTACAGTAAGTCAAAATCTTATAAAGCTCCAAAAACAGCTCATAGTCATTTTCATCTCAATGCTGGGTCTTTAAGATTTCATTTTAAGGTATCTTGAGAGCAGGCCACTGATATTGTTTTAAAATGCTCTCTATATACAGAACTTTTAGCTGTTCTCCATTTGGGAGTTAATCCTCATTTGCTTGCTCCTTATGACTTATGGCAAACGGATGTTACACATGTTCCTTCTTTTGGGCATATGCAATATGTTCATGTAACCATAGATATATATTCTCATCTTCTTTTTGTCTCAGCTCATACTAGAAAAACATTACGAAATGTTAAAAGTCACTGCCTCCATGCTTTTGCCTACATGGGAGTTCCAAAAACTATAAAAACTGACAATGGACCAGCCTACACCAGCATTGTCTTTGCTAAATTTTGCTCTGAGTTCTCTATTTCTCATAAAACAGAAATACTTTATAATCCTCAAGGACAAGCTATAATGGAGCACGAACATTGTACACTCAAAGCCTATTTGCATAAAACAAAAAGGGGGAATATGGTTCCAACCTCAGAGACCATTTATCTTTTATTTTGTACAATTTAAATTTTTTGACTGTTGATGCTCAATCTCATACTGCTACTGACCAACATTGGTGGCCAGTTTCTTCTGGAATGCCTCAAGTCAAATGAAAAAATCTAACAGATGGCACTTGGTGTGGTCCAGATTGTAATGATTGTTCTGTCTCTTTAAGGGACAAGCCACGCCCACTCCCTCCGCCATCTGCTGAAGCAAGCTGATCTTCAGCTTCCAGCCTGAGCTAGCTCTCTTCCTGTTCCTCTCTCAAAGAGGCAGCTTCTGCCTCTCTCCCCACTCTGCTTCCCCTTCTCTGTCTCTCTCTTCTCCTCTCTCTCTCTCTCCCCTTCTCTCCTTTTTCCTTCCCCTCCATAATCCCCCTAATAAATGTCCAACTTTACTCTACATGATGTGCCTATCCTTCCCTCTCACCCGCTGCCTATCCATTTATCACCAACAGGGAACAGCCACTTACCCTGCTACATGGTCTCTGGATCTGGCTTCTTTTGGGTCCCCAGCAGTCCTGGAGACTCGCAACATCTGTGCCGCCCACCTGCTGCCTACCCACACTTCTCGCAGGGGACCAGCCAGACACCACATAGCTGGCGATAAGCCACCTTGGTTTGTGGACCTGCCACTGGTCTTAACACTGCAGCAAGCTGCTGGGGACCTAAAACAAATCCATAATACTGATCCAGTACTGGTATGGGGGAGAGGGGCTGTTTGTGTTTTCCTGCAGGATGCTGACAGTCCTTGGGGGCAGACTCATTAAGGATTGAGCAAGCACAGCATCCTTTGGAGTGCTTATATGTGCTAGAGCATCATCTTCATGTTTTCATGGCACCAAAGCCAGGGGCAAGCTTTGGTCAATGTCACCACTTGGCAAGTCCTCTTAGCTATTGCCCCAGAGGATTTTTTCAGCATGAATCTGGCTAAACATGGTGATGGGTGACTAGTGAGTCAATGACGAGAAAGGTTTGGGGGGGCTGCCTAAACCTAAGACAGAAAATGTGTTTTGAACTGGACATTTTCCCATGATGGGTAAGGGGTTTTGCCTGACATCCAATGCCACCTAAGACAGGCCTAGTCATGTAATTTATATACAAGGGGGACCTGTAGGGCCCATGGGTCTACCCCTCCTCCTGGGGTTTATCTTGAGGACAGTTTCTGGTCAGACATTTTGTTGCATTTTCTAGCTATACTGTGTTCCCTCTGACCCCCTGGTGGTTATCTATAGGGCATTGTTTATTCTACCTAAGGTGTGGTAATTTCCAACCTGCCTGGGGGGAATTCCATTGTGCAGCAGCTAGGTATATAAGGTTTTTCCTGAACTTAAATAAACAGCATTTGGCTTAACTCCTTTCAAATGACCCAAGTTTCTTATTGGGGTACAGTGGTAAACAAACTGTACTGAGAGTAATACAGGCATTACATATAAGGACAAGCATTTAGAATACAATTAAAACTGAAACTAATTATACTAGTTTAGTGAGGTGGGAGCAGTGGGTTCTCTTATAATATTCATTGTTTCACCAGCCACAAGTTATGGGCTAGGTTTACAGTACCAGTTGTGAATTCATTCCTATTGAGCAGGCTTTAAGTTCAATTAGACACCTGTTGTTTTGTTAATCTATGAATCTCTATGGTGGAGCATTGTCACCTTAAATTGGGTAATTTCATTAAAATATATAGGGTTGGTGAGAGAAAAGAAAAGGGAAATGATATATTGCATTTTAATTTTAGAAATTAAAAAATAAATATAGGTTTAAGTACATTTATATGTAATTTTAGACAAATATAAAAATAATATAAGAAGGGTTATGTTTTCTTTTTAATTAAATCTGTCAGTTTTAAGTTTTTTAACTTTAAAATAAAACTATACTTACAATTATTATTGAAAGATATGAAAAAGTCTTGCAATTATTTTTTATTTTGTTTAAAATATTTTATGTTCATTTATTCTCTTATTTATCTTAGAATATTATTTCATATCCAAAGGAAACTCAGGACAAATGATTAATCATGGTGCCTATCAGCATACTAAAATGTCTGCTGGTCTCCATGCTCACTCAGTACCTGTGGTTCCTCTCAGTTCTTCTTACACTGAGCCTACCCTAAAAGTCTCCACCTCATGGGCTTCTTTCCCCCCAGCTTCTTTTCCCTGTAAAAACCCCATTATTTCAGTCATGTACCCTCTTGGTACTTCTCTTTAACTCCTTTCTCATGGTTCTTTTGGCTCTTTGTCCTTTCTCTTGGCCTTCTCTACTCTGCTCTCTTCTTTTCCTATATCCCTCTATCCTCTCATGACCAAGTTTAGTCTACTGGCCATGTTTAGCCTACCACTTCCTCTCCTCTGTAGTCTTGCAGATGCCTCTGTTTGTACTCTCCATCATATCCACAATAAAAAACCTCCTTAATCATACCTTGGAGTAGTATGCTCATGCACTTACTTTATACATCTGCTGCCAAACCCCACACCACACTTTATGCAGTTTGATGGTTTCTTGACTATGACCTCTTATTTAGTATAACACATATGTTTTCAAAGTTTAAACTTTACTATGGATATTTACTTTAGGTACATTATTGCATGATGACAATAACTATGTTAATAAATATATATGAACTGATAATCAGGGCTATCAACATATAATGTACAAGTTTACTCCTTTGTTAAAAGTGAGTGATGAGGCCAGTGTGGCTAAAGTAGTGAGTATATCTGTCACTCTCATGCTACAAATGTCTCTGTCAAACAAACCAACCAGTAAATAGTGAAATAAAGTAAAACTTTGAAGTTTCAGTTAGTCTTGTTTGTAGAGGAGTCAGGGTTCCTTAGCAAAGCAAGAACATATGTAGACAGAGAATATGCTTTCATATCCAGCTGCCCAGACCTGAATAGTCACACAGAACCTATATTAATTGCAACACTACTTGACCAACAGCTTAGGTATATACCTACCTAGCTCTTAAATCTTAAATTAAACCATTTCTATTAATCTGTGTATTGCCATGAGGGGCTTATCAGTAAGGTTCTCACTTGTTTCTCCTTTGGCAGTTACATGGCATCTTCCTGATTCAACCTTCTTTCCGCCTCTATTTCTGCTTTGATTTCCCACCTTGCTATATTCTGCCTTGCCATAAGCCAAAGCAGCATCTTTATTAACCAATGGTAATAAAACATATTCACAGCATACAGAGGAGCATCCCATATCAAATATAATATCTTAAAATTCAAATTAGGCAAGAGCCTATTGGGCACAGCCATAGATTGTCATAAGTCTGCCTGAATTTCTGAATTACTAAGAAAATTGTACTTTCCATTACTTCCTTTTATCTATTTTCTGAGTATGCTTTTCTTAAAACTTTAGACTGCCTCATGCTGACATTTTGGGCTCTCTTATTATTTCTTTAAAGCTCACCTCCCTGACATGTAGCTGCTTGTGCTAGACCTTAAATGTCATGGCTTTCCCTTCTCTCTTCCATTCTCTTCTTCTAGACAGCTGCAGAGATTTCACAACTTGCCTGCTCTGCTGTCTTTCTTTTAAACTCTAATAAAATTACCTTTGTGCTTCAAAAAATTAAAATAAACTAAAAACTCCAATTTGAAAGACTAGCAACTGTATTTTTATATTTTAACTCCTTAAATATATTTCCTCTGTAAGACTGTTGCAGAGAAGAAAAATCAGTATGTGAAGACAGCTTGGGATATCTGAGGCTATGTTTAAAACAAAAAGAAACTGTAGAATAAAATAAAATACAACTTCCTTATGCTGTAAATCTGTTCATTTCACATTATTGTGTAAATGGAAATAATACTCTGTGCATTTTTGTTTCTTTTATATTTCAATAATATTTTAAAATATAAGTTATGCTCAATTTATACAACTAAATAACATTATTATTTTAATAATAGAAGTATCAAAACCACATGCATATTAAATCGAAAAGGCTTTTTTGATTGGACTCAGTTGTTATAAAAACAAAAAGAGGGCTAACGGGCCCAGCAGTGATTTAAATAAAAATAAAATAAAATAAAAACAAAAAAAGTTATAAAATTGGGGGTGGACCTGGAGATGGAAGAAGAGACGTAGCAATGAATATCATTAAAATCCTTTGTATGAATGTATGAAATTCTCAAAAAACAAATAAAATATTATAATAAATGATAAAAATAAAGATATATATGCACAAATCCATAGATGATGCATTCATGAATGTTTATGTATGTCTGTATATATGTATGCTCAGACAGAGCATTCATAATTAGATTATAGAGCATCTTGTACATTAAGAAAGTAAGAAAGAGCTAAACCACTTACAGTGATGGAAGAATTCTAAGAAACAGAAGAGCATTCTGAAAGAGTTCATAAAGGCCAAAGTCTCAACAAATTGCATCCTCAAGTAGAAAATGCCATAATATAGAATTCCAAGTGTTTATTTATGTTTGCATTAATTTCTTTCCTGTTGCTGTGACAAAACACCATAACCAAGGCACCATCCAGAAAAGAAAGTGTTTGGTCTTATGGGTCAAGGGGGATAAGAATCTATCATGGTGAGTAGGCATGGCAGCAAACTGCAAGCATGGCAGCAAGAGCAGAAACTTAGAGATCACATTTCAATTGTAAGCAGATAGCAGAGAGAAGGAATTAGAAATAGAGAGACTGGCTATAAATCTCAAAGCCACTCCCAGTTACATACATCCTTCTCCAGAAAGGCAGCAAGGCTATACCTTTTAAACATCACCAAACAGCATCACCAGCTGGGGACCAGGTATTCAAATGCTTGATCTTATGCAGGACATTTCTCCTTCAGAAAGCCACAGTGCTCTCCCCAATAAGGTGTACCATAATTCCAAACTCCTTAAAAGTGAGACCAAAGTATTAACATTAACAATAAATATGCAAAGATGCAATAACAGAAGGAATGAAATAACAAATAAAGGAGGATTGTATCAGAAGAGAAAAGAAATCAAGTTTATAAAATAAAAACATTGCTCAATGTCAGGATTATGCCATGTTTTTAGTGACATATACACTTGATATGAAGTAATAAGAAATACATTTTCCTCTCTGAAATTGCTCATAAAAATCAACTCATTATATCACTATTGAGGAACATTTTCTAAAATATCTATTCAGCACTACTTCAATAAAATCTTAGAAACTATTATACTCAAGCAGAACCTAAGGAGACAAAGCAACAAAGTTATATGATATCCTAAAAATAAAGATATGGTGTAAAAACTAAAAGAATATGAATAAATTACTGATTTTAGTTCCTAGACTGTGACAATATGTCTTTTTTATTAGTTGTGGTAAATGCACTACTGGAAGATTAATGCTAAAGAAAATTATATGAGTAATACATGTAAACTCTACTAATTGTATAGTAATGTTAAAAGCTAAATTTACTATATGAAGTAGAACTGCTCTCCCTAGATTTATTTCTTCCATAATCTTATAAACCGATATTTTAGTCCTCTGGCTTCAATAATATGATAATTCATGAGGAGATCAAAGAAACATAATAATTTATTCTTATGGTATAGCATCACATGGATGTGGCATTCCCCTCTGTATGCTGTGAATATATTGTATTAGCATTGGTTAATAAAAAAAAAAACTATTTTGGTCATTGGCTTAGTAAAGTAAAACCAGGCTGCAAGAGATATATAGAGAGAATAGGCAATGTCAAGGAGACTCCATGTAGCTGCTGAAGGAGACAGACGTCAGGCCTTATGGCAATAAATAGATTAATAGAAGTGGGTTAAGGCAAGATGTAGGAGCTAACAAGGAATACAACTAAGCTATTGACCAAATAGTATTATAATTAACATAGTTTCTGTGTGACTACTTGGGTCTGGGCAGTTAGGCACTTGATGGAATTTTCCCATCAGATTAATGAAAATTATATGCATTTTTTGTTTTAGTAATATTGCAATTAATATTGGCCATTTTTATATTGCCTATGATATTTATTTCCTTCTCTCTGAATTATTTATCTCCATTACTTATCCACTATTTTCTTGTAAATTAATTGATTAAATTTTTTATTCTGAAAAAATATATTTTATCTGTATATATTTCAATGTATTCTCTTTGTTTTATAGATGACAAAAGATAGCTATTGAGACAACAACACTTTGTGAGGTTGTAGGGATGTGAGGTCCCTAGGGTTAGTGTGTTATTTGTGTTTTAATAAATAAAGCTTTCCTGAAGATCAGAAAGCAAAGCAGCTATATTATTCAGCCATACAGACTAGGGAGTGGTGGCACACACCTTTAATCCCATGACTAGGGAGACAGAGGCAAAAGGATCTCAGTGAGTTCAACGCCACCCTGGGCTACACATGATAGGATTTGTCTAAAAGAGAAACTGGGCTCATACAGAGGTGATCCCAGCACTTGGGATCACACACCTTTAATCCCAGCACTAGGTAGGTGGATACATGAGTGACATGGCTGGGCAGAGGGAGAAATATAAGTGGGGAAGAGACAGGATCTCAGTGGCGTGTGGAGTGAGGGGTGTGTCTTCAGGATTCGTGGAGACAGGATCTCACCCATTTTCAGTCTGAGGTAGTAGAGGTAAGAGCCAGTGCCTGGCTGCTTTGCTTTTCTGAACTTCAGGTTGAACCTCAATATCTGTCTCTGGGTTTTAATTATTCATGCTTCAGGTTGGTGCAGAACTCCTGGGGTCCGGATGGTGTAGGCTCTTCTCAGTCCCTTGACACTCAGTACTGTGGTAGCAGGCAATCATTAATGGGCAGTGGGCCAGCTTGTGTGCTGCCAGCAGCCAGTCTGCTTTACCTCCTTGGCCCCCAAAACAGCACTGTGCACAAACCTGGTACCAGGGCAGCTGCCAGAAAGGCCCTGATGCTGCTGTACATCTAGTCCAAAAATCTCCTGGCTAAAGAGTTGCTGTTGAAGGATGCTGCTAAGCTGCTGGCATAACTAGGGTGGGCTCCACTGCCTGAGACATGGCCTTTTAGACTCCTGCTGTCTGACCTCTCTGTTGCCTAGGACCTGATGCTCTCACACAACATACTTTTTCTCTGTTCCCTAGGACCCTCTTTCTCTCTTTACTGCCTTATATACACAGTTTTGTTCTTGCTTTTTTTCCTGTATTTTGGAGTTTTAATATTTTAAATGCTTTTCAAAAAATTATAAATGAACTTGCTTACATTTAATTTCAATTCTTTAGGAGCTCTGTTTTTATTTGAAAAACATTTCACTCATGGATAATTATAATGGTATGACATGCTGTATTGTACCCATTGGAATGACTGAATAAAATTAAAGAAATTTTGATGTGGGATTCCTCTCTGTATGCTGTGAATACCATTAGTGAATAAAGAAACTGCCTTAGCCTGTTCATAGGACAGAACTAGGTGGGGAAAACTAAACCGAGTGGTGGGAGAAAGGAGCATAGTCAGAGAGAAGCCATGTAGCCCCGCTGGAGACACTGGATGGAACTTTACCCTGTAAGCCACAGCCACGTGGTGATACACAAATTACTAGAAATGGGTTAAATTAAAATGTAACTGTTAGCCAATAAGAAGCTAGAGCTAATGGGCCAAGCAGTGTTTTAAATAATATAGTTTCTATGTGATTATTTCAGGTCTGAGCTGCCAGGCAGCAGGGAAACAAACAAGCAGCCCTCCTTACAACAAAATTTAGCATAACAAAACAGGAATTGAGGAAGAATCCTGTAGTGGTTTGAATAGAAAGGCTCCCATGGACTCATGTATTTGAATGCTTGGCCCATATGGAGTGGCACTATTAGAAGGTGTGACCTTGTTGGAGGAAGTGTGTCTCTGAGGTCTTGTATGCTCAAGCTAGGCCTTGTGTGACAGTCTTGTTCTTCTCCATGCACCTGCAGCACTTTGTCTGCCTGCACAATGTCATGTTTCCTACCATGATGTTAATGGACTAAATTTCTGAACTGCACGCTACCCCCAATTAAATGTTTTCTTTTATAAAAGTTGTTGTGGTCATGGTGTCTTTTCACAGCAATAGAAACCTTAATTTAAAAAATATCCCATAACATATTATGTTTGATCAGTGGACAGAGGCCATATTAAAAGAGACTTGGTAATATATGGCATGAAAGAGTACTTAGATTTTTGAAAGCAGGAGAAAAGTAAAACAATAATAAAAAATAGTCATTGACACATAAGTAACACCAAATATGCCTAATATATTACAAAAGTCAAAGTACCAGGGGCAGTTTTTAGAACATCTTTTGTAAATGGTGTAGTTTATTCTGATACTACTAGGATTGAGAAATTTGGTTTCTTGTCCCATTTTCAGCTGCTTTTTTCATGAGTATTCCCATGCATCCTTCAGATGTCAGATGTCACCATCACTGAGGGAAATCTATGAAAAGGCAGAGCCATTCATTTGACTTATGAGTTCTAACTTATTCAGGAAAGGAAAGATTATAATAATAATTAGTGTTAAGGGGTTGCAGAAATCCTCCCCTCCCAGCATCAAGAAACACCCTAGCAGAGATTTACAGTTTGTTGTATAATGGTCTTTTCCTATGAAAACAACAGGTTAGAATCATTTAGAGAATAATATTTATAAAGTTAATTTTACTTTACTTTTATATTTCCAGTTATCTGTTGTTTTTATATGGCCTAAAATTGGGTTTGGACAATATAAAATATACTTTTATGCTGTTATTTGTTTTCTTAACTGTAGAACTTTTTATGAGAATAAAGCATTGGAGATATAGATAAAGCAGGAATTATATCTAGTGAGAACTTAAAACTCTTTAATAATGTAGGCACTCTGCCACCGACCCATGCTGTGAGCCTATAGCTTTCATGCTAAATACTGCACTTTTCCCCCTTTAGTTAATTTCACTTGTACCTTGGCAACTATTGTACAGAATGATCCATAAACTTAACTTTTTCATTTAATTGCCATGGAAATTTGATAATTTCATCCTAAAGGAAAGTTGAGGAAAACTCAGGAAGGGCTCCAATTACTGAAAACTGGAAAAAATTAATGTTGATTAAAGCACTTCCCCCATGAAAATAGGACCTCCTGAACTTTGTAAGAGCTGATTACTGGAGGCCATTCTTTGGGGAATGCATAACTGTACTTATTCTAGAATTTTCCGGGAATATTGGAGTTGAATAGTAGAGACATCAAAAAGACTTTGAAAGGTGCAATTTAGTGGAATGTTGGCAGCAGCTTATTTCAGTTCCTCTCTATAATGAAGTGCCAAAATATGCAAAGCTCTTTCCAAACTCAAGATGATTGTAAGGAATTTCTGTCAGCTGTCATCACCAATAAAGCTTCCTAGGTGAGAAAAAAATGAAACTAGAAGGTCACAGGAGATTTATTGTTCACTTTTAAAAAGCATTATATATATATACATACATACATACATATATAAATCATTAGGGATTTGGTTAGTTTCTTTGCTTCATTTAATGATTTCAAACAGAACTATTGGAAAGAGGTAGCAAAGATTAGACTATTACCTATATTTTTTATTTTCATAACTATTCATCTTTAGTACACAAATTAATTGTACCTTGAAATGTCTCACCATGTTAGTTCAGAGTTAGGAATGTGTTACTTTTCATAAGACATAAAAATGTTAATTTACTACAGTTCTTTGCTTAGGTCTTAATGCTAAAATGACCTCAATTAATTTTATTTGATTAGAAAAGTTGATACTTTATAGGGTGAGGCAAACACAGGAAATAACAATTTTAATGCCTGGAGTCACTTTGGATGATGTTGCCTTGAATCAAACCTGTACTTGCATTTTATTTCTTAATTTTAACATCTGGCATGACTGACAGGAAAATATTCTATCTCAATATCAATAATATGATTTTCCACCATGTTCTTTCCAGAAAATTATAGTTCTTTATCACTCTCATCAAGCTCAATTAATAAATGTAAATACTAATTTCCTATTTTGTAAATTTGTGGTACACAGAATATGAACATTATAATACTTTTGAATATTATATAGTTGTTATTGACACCAGACACTCAGTAAGTTGAACATATTCCTGGACAAATCATTTCATAGTAGGTGATGCAGAGGTAGGACTAGTATACAAACTAGTGTTTTATTTTGCCAGCTATATGGAGGATTTTTAGAACATTCCAGAAGGTTGTTTTGGAAAATGCAACTAGTAGGGTGAATAGTACAATTAGAGAAAATTTTATCCAAGACCAACCATATTGAATGAGAATGTCAGTAAGTCAAAGTCTTTACTCCACAGTATTAGAAAACTCATAATTTCTCATGACCTGAAGAATAAAGTAGATTCACAGTGTTTAGTCATGAAATGGGCAGAAGTAGAAAGCAAATTTCTATTATTTTATATGACATCTATAGGTGATGATTGTATTTTGGATCCTCATAGATAGTCATCAGTGAAGTTGATCATTTCCTAAATAATAGTTCATTGACTAAGTCATCGCATCTGACTTAATGTCATCTTTTCAGACATTTTCCCTAGAATTAAATACTTTTCTTTCAATTTCTACTCAATTTATTCTGATGTTTAGACACAGGAGTTGATTTTCATCATGTTTCTAAAGAAAAAGTATATTTTAATATTTGGAGAGAACTATTGAATCCCTAAATCCATACTTCTCTAGTATGTATAGCACAGGTCCCTTCAAACTTCCACTATATAATCATATTTCCAGATTATTATGATAGAGATCACCCCTTAAGATGTGTTAATTTGTCATTATCTCATTTGAAATATGCCATAAAACTGAATATTCATTTTCAAATATGAGCACTACATTGCATATTTTCTAATTTATTTTATTATTTTATATATATGAATATTTTGTCTAGATGTATGTTTGTGTGCCTGGTGTCTGTGGAGATAAGAAGAGGGCTTTGTATCTCATGGGACTGGAGTTCCAGACAGTTTTGTGTCACCATTTCAATGCTGGATATCGAACCCAGGTCCTCTGCAAAAGCAAGAAATGCTATTAATTTAAGCTGAGCCAACTCTTCAAGTGCCCATTTCACATTTTTAAGTCAATGTGTTTCAATGTTAAACTGGACTGTCAGGCTATCGTGGTGTTTTAATGCTCTATAACTATCTATATTGTATATACAATATTGATTCTACCAGTTTTGTAATGTGTAATAATGTCAGCTTAGTGAAGAAAAACTAAGTTTGTGCTTAGCTTTTATATAACTGAAGGGTAAATAACAAAGGGAATATTTGTAAAGGAGGTAACCTCTGATGTTTTTCCTTTCCCACTATATTGGTAGCATATAGAAAGTAGAGCCTCCTAGAAGAATGTCAGCTTCATACTGTTTTTGAGATGGACAAATTTACACTTCAGGTAATGTGAAAATGTAAATTGATTTCTTTTCCATTTTATTTAGCCACTTAGGATTAGAAATAATAACCAAATTAAAAGCAAAAGGTTACTGTAAATGAAGACTGTGCTTTTGTTTCCCGGCTGCCCAGACATGAATAATCACACAGCAACTATATTAATTACAACACAGTTTGGGTGATAGTTCAGGCATATTTCTATCTAGCTCATGTCTTAAATTAACCCATTTCTATTAGTCTATGTATTGCCACATGGCCATGGAATTACCTCATTTTCTACTAGTCTTGTTTCCTCCGTGGTTGGCTGGCATCTGGCTAACTTCTCCGTCTTTCTTCCTACATTCTGATTAGTTTTCCCACCTACCTCTATTCTGCCCTGTCATAGGCCTAAGCATCTTCATTATTAACCAATGATAATGAAGCATATTCATAACATACAGAGGGGAATCCCAAGTCAGGTGGCATAAGTTGAAGAAACAGCAAGAACAAAGCAAATGAATACATTTAAAACTCAATTTTGTTCATGAAAAATTCATAGACAACATTAATAAAAAGAAAAGTTGACAACAAAGCAGGAAATTGGCTGAGAAAAGAAGAGGATGAATATATAGCAATTTGTTCAATTCATGTATGGATATAATTCTTTGGTGAGTCAAAGTCTCAGAAAATCACCTGCTCAGTGAGATCAATATGAAATCCAAATGTTAATTCATATTTTGTGAAAGTTTTGACCCTGCTCAGCGAGAGAAGTTCTTGACTTTGACATGGCTCTTGAACAGAAGCTCCAGATCAGTTTTTATTATGAACAAAAAAAATGAGAAAAACATGAGAAATTCAAGTGGGAACAGGAATAGAGAATAGTATATTTTCTCTATTATATACACTATATACTATATATATATATATATATATATATATATATATATATATATATAGTATACTAAGTGGCTTTATATTTTAAAAATAGTTGACTGTTAGAATAGAAATAAGACCCCAGATATAACATATCTGGAGTAAAAACATCCAGAAGTCCTAATGAGTTATTCCAGTTACATAGCTGCTATGAGAGAAGGATATTAATTGGAGATGTCTGGGTTAAGCACCTTTCAAACTGCAAGAATCACTCTTTTTGATACATATGTTCAGCAATGACAGAAACAAAGCCAAAGAAGAAAAACAAATCCTTATAAGAAATCAGTGTTCTCTGGTTCCTTTGTCTTATTTATACAGTATGTCAATTCAAATTGCATGATGTGGGAATATAGTCACTAATGGTCAAACAGTATTTTTACTGGGTACAGCAATATGGAAAGGATCCAGACAGCTTGAAATCCTGCTACTCTGAATTGAAAGGTTTCTGTACTCCGTTAAGCCTCTCTGCCAATGCAGCAATCCAAATCAGACCAAATCAAACTGAATTTGGAAAGGTACAGGTTTAATGGATAAAAGCTCCAGGACAATTTTCCAGCCCCCCTGAGAGGAGATGGAAAAGAGAGACTAAAGAACTATGTGTCTATTTTCTTGGGGGGGGGGGCAGTTTAAATACCCTGTGGGAGTAGTCCTGAGAATTTCTGGGGAAGGGGTCATGATGTGGGATTCCCCTTTGTGTGCTGTGATTACCATTAATGAATAAAGAAACTGCATTGGACCTATAGCAAGGTAGAACATAGGTAGGCAGGGAAGGCTAGGCTGTATGCTGGGAGAAAGAAGGATGGAGTCAGAGAGAAGCCATGGAGCCACCACCAGAGTCAGACATGCTAAAACTTTGCCGGTAAGCCACTGCCACATGACAATACACAGATTAATAGAAATGGGTTAAATTAATATATAAGGGTTAGCCAATAAAAAGCTATAGCTAGTTACCCATAGTATACAGCAGACTTTTCCATGAAGCAGGAAATCTGAAGATCTGTTCTGCCTTGCAATAGTAAAGTCCATCAGTTGCTTTCTTCTGTGTCCTGCAGAATGTGTGGCAGACTCTTTTATGAAGCAGGAACTCCGAAGAATTGTCTCACCTTTAGGCAAGTTCAGCAGTCATTTTTCTGTACATCCTGCATGTCCAGTTTATACAGCACAACATCAAGCAGTCCAGGCAAGAGCAATTTCTTGCCCAAATGACTAGCAAGCTGCATAAGGACCCTCTTTGATGCCCATATTCCTTTTGAAGTGTTTGGTGCTGCCAGGAGCAGATGTGTCTCATGTCGTAAAAAGTCCTAAGTTCTTAAAATATTTTAAATGTCATATTCTGTAGGTCTTTGAAATGTTTGAAGATTATCTAACTGAAATATATCACTACATATCTGGAAAACATAACTAATGTGACTACAAACTTGACTACTATAGATGATTATCTATTAACATATATTTCTTAAATATACATTATATTTTTAATGAACTGTACAAACACAATATCTTAATCAAGAACAGAAATAAAATAACAGAATTGATCTTAAATTTGTATCAATAAACCAAGATTAATACCAATGTAAAGTATTCATTTTTATAGAGTATCCCTCTTTAAATGTAAACAAATATTTATAAATAATCATTTGGGGGATTTGGACATGATTCTCTTTAAACTCGTTTTCGATTTTTGTTGGGTGATGTATTATGGGGGCTTTTATAGAAACCTTTTGGGTAGTCTTGACCCACCAAATCATATTAGTCTGGAAAGAATTTATAGGTTCTAATCTTTTGTGGAAATGAAAGCAGAACCTATTATTTTTAAAGCAACGTATCTTTATACCCAAATTTTGAAATTACAATATCTTTAGAATATATTTTTTGGTTCAGCTTAGCAGCCTGTACAATGAACTGTCTCTCTGTATTTAGCTCATCTACAGTAAAATATTTAAAGAAAACAATAATATTCATAATTCAGACTATGTACTTTTATCTTTACATGGCTCATATTTTTGTCTCTTTGAATCTATGACTGCCTGTACTCAGTTTCTTTAAAGATTTTTAAATAATCATTTACTTTCTTTTATAACTGTCTATATTTTTTCCTCTCTCTCAAGCCTACATACATTTATTTAACATTGTGACCCTTTTAGAGGTCTTTTCCATCTGAATTTTTCTATATTGCATATCTGTAATCCGTTTCTAACCAGGATCACTCTTTAAAATATTAAGCAGCCTGGCTAGGATTAAGGCTGGTTTGCCTTTTGGCTCCACCCATGGTGGAGGTCTGTTTAGCTCCAGCTCTGTGAACCATGCTCACAGCTCCATTTTTAGGAACACAGCAGGTCTGTGTTGCTATCAAGCAAGTAGTAGCACTCTACTCACAAACCCCATTTAACTGTTCCATATCTGAACTTCTGAAAAGAGTCAGAGCTATTTGTGCTAACAAACCAGAAAGCTGCTGGTTTTAAAGAAGATGTACAGTTTTTACTACTAAAGCTGAGTCAGGAAACCTCTTAAAGAGCCACGACTCTGCTTTCTGACAGCAAACAGAGCAACAGAGCAAGAAGCTCCATTAAACTATGGGTTTTTGTGTGTGTGTGTTTCTGAATAACTTTTATTTTTTTAAATGTACTTATTTCTATTAATCTGTGTATTGCCAAGTGGCTGTGGCTTACTGGCAACATTCTGGTGGTTTCAGGTAGAAGAGTCAGTCTCCTGCTGGCAGCTACATGGCTTCTCTCTGACTCCATGTGTGTGTGTGTGTGTGTGTGTGTGTGAGAGAGAGAGAGAGAGAGAGAGAGAGAGAGAGAAAGAGAAAGAGAGAGAGAGAGAGTTTCTTGGCTGCATTCTGTTAAGCCATTGGCTGAATGCAGCTTCTTTATTAAACAATAAAAGCAACATACATACTTCCTATACCACAAAGCTCTTTAATTTATAGTTTATTTATGTTATAACCTTTCTTGTATCATATGTTTTTTACTCTCTTAAAGGTTCTGTATATACAGGCAATCCTGATGAGGATCCATTGATTGATGGATTCAATTGAGTTTGATACAAGTTTATGTGAAATCTTGAGTGGCCAAGATTTCTGATCAGTATTTATCTTTAAAAAATCCGGCTTCATGGAAAAGTCTGCTGTATACTATGGGCTTGTAGCCTGAAGATTGGATGCCCCAATGTTATAAAAGACCTTTGTGTGACTATCCAGGCAGCGAGATGTCTCTGTCAATTCTAGAGTTTTAAAAGTTGCTTACAATACACTTCCTATTAACTTAAGTAATATTTTATCCTTCTGAAGTCTTTGATGGAGTTGAAGAATAGATATAGTTTTCTTTAGTTATGATGAAAGGTAAAATCTATATAAATATTGTAATTGTAACTCTTGCTTGATACCTGTTTTGTTATGTGTAATTTTACTATGTTATAGTTAAAACCTTCCTTTTTATTTAGACAGAAAAGGGGAGGTGATGTAGGATTCCCCTCTGTATACCATTGGTTAATAAAGAAGCTACTTTCAATCCATGGCTTAACAAAATATAACCAAGCTGGAAAAGATATATATAGAGAGTAGGCAGAGACAGTGAGACACCATGTAGCTGCTGCTAGAGGAGACAGATGTTGGAACCTTGCTGGTAGGCCACAACCTCGTGGTGATGCACAGATTAGTAGAAGTGGGGTAATTTAGATATAAGAGGTAGCTAAAACATATACATAAGCTATTGGCCAAGCAGTGATTTAATTAATACAATTTTGTATAATTATTTTTTTGTCTGAGCAGCTGGAAATGAACAAGCAGCCTCCACCAATGGTTCTTAAGTGAAATAATAGCAACAGTATTTTATGGCATTTAAAAACAAGAATTTTATCCTTGGCCAAATAATTGTTATCTATAAAATTGAAGCAATTAGACTCCATTGATACTATGTAGTATAATTTCTACTTGGTGTGCTATGGTACATACTAAATAGATAAATTAAATCTTTTACAAGATTATTTCCTTTTTTAAATCTTAGTATTTTCTTTCTTATTCTACTGTCCTTTCTTCCCCCCAAATCCTACCATATACATATCCCTCCTTTCTCTTTTTCAAATTCTGGCCTACTTGTATTAATATATACATATATTATATATATTTATATTCCTAAGTACATAAATACAACCTGCTCAGTCTATATAATGTTATTTGTATATATGTTTTCAGAGCTAACCATTTGGTACTGAATAACCAGTTGGTATGCTCCTTCTTGGGGAAGAATATTTCTCCCACTCTCAGCATTCTTTAGTTACCTACAATTTTTGGTATAGGGTTGAGGCCTCCTAGACTTTCCCCCATCCATATTAACATGCTCACTGTTGTTATTTTTGTTCAGATAATGTTTAGGAAGTCATGTTATTGAGATTCTGGGTGCAGTTTTTGACATTTCTAGGAGACACAATCTCCTTGTTTCTCTTGTTCTTACACTCTTCCCATACTCACTTCCACAATGATCCTTGAGCCTTAGTTACAGAAGGTGTTTTGTAGATGTATAAATTTGGACAAGACTCCATAATTCTGCATTTTGACTAATTGTAACTGTCTGTAATTGTTTCCATCTGTTACAAATAGAAACTTGCTTGTTGACAGGTAAATCTCTCAGTATAAGGACTGATGATTAAAACATACTTAGGGATGATACTGGTTTGGTAAAGTGGTGGCTGTAAGTTCTTCTCCAAGTTTCACGACTTTATTAATACTGGATATTTGTCTAGGTTTCCATTACCAGGTATGACTGCCCTTTTGTTGAGTGGGTCTTAAGTCCAATCAGAGAGCTGTTGCTTACCACTAAGGCATTCGTGCCACATTTTGTCATTCATAATATCATAGTTGGGTAGGACTGTTGGTTGTTTCCCTCTTTTGGAAGCTTGTATGTTGTCTTCTAGTATCATGAAAGCTATTCATTAGGAAAGGTGTTTTGAGTACTGCATGGTGGCTCACACATACAATCCCAACACTCAAGAGGCTGAGGTAGGAGAATTGCTGTGAGCTTTAGACCAGGTCAAGCAACAAGATGGCACCTTATATCATCCCGTGATTCTTCATTTATGATCTAAATAATTTCTTTTATGAAAAGAAAAGGAGGAACATGAGCAGAATAGTATCTTAGTTAAGAAATAGTCAAATTTAATATATTCTTGATATACTAGAACTACTAGCTTTTGGCTTCTTCTGGACACTCAAAAATCATGCCCCCAGGTCAAACAGAAATAATAATTGTACATGTTTCTACATGTTCTTAACTTTCAAAATTGCATTTTTTATCTTCACAGGATCCTGTATTGAAGACTTAATAATTTCCTTGACATTTGTGAAACATATGAATTGAAGAATTAAGCAATTTAATTATTTACCTCCAGTCTCAGTGAAACAAGCTTGGAATGATGGTTCTTTTATATCTACCCCTCTGTGCTTTTCACTGTATCACTGTTCAGCTTCAAATGCTGATAATGTTAATGATAACTAAATCATTTGGAATATTGTATACCTATGCTTCCTAACAATAACCACCAAGTTTCACTGATGTAATTAAAGCCAATTTTCTTATTTATGCTACATATCATGTATAGATCAGCTAGGGGCTCTACTTTTTCAGTTATTCATTTACCATTCTGGCAAATTATATAGCATTTTATAGTTGTACTATCTAGAACACAAGGTGTCCTTTATAAAAATAGCATAAAAGCAGAAAATCATAATAAAAATACTGTTTATCTTTTTATCATTTGGTCCAGAAGTGAGTGATATACATTGTTTTCACTTACATTCTATAGGCCAGAATATATAGCAGATCTTCATAGGGGTATATTGAAGATCATATGGATATACAGAAAGTAGTTAAATTTCTCTGCTTTGACGGGTAATATTTATTGAGTACTTGATACTTACCAAAAAGTGTGTTGTGCCATTATTTAATGCTCACTTTTGCTATATAATCTAGATATAATAATTTTTGCTGATTATAAATTTGAGTTTAAGAGTGACAGTTTGAACAAAGTTACACTGATAGTAGGTAAAAATGCCTTGTTTCAAACTCATATTTTTGAGATCCTAGAATCAATACCACACTAATTTGTTTAAAGCCAGAAATACTTCATTTTCCATTTTAGTCAACTTTTCATTCTTTATAAATATAAGCTACAGGTTTCACTTACTCCATCAGACACCTTATTTCTATTTCAACTTTTATATTATTTTCTTTTTAAATGAATGACATATTTTGAGTAAGAAGAGGCAGAAGAATCAATGCTAAAGAAATTTCATTTGTTGTATTTTCCCTCATTCCTCACATTAATACTCACTCCCTCATGTGAGAAGTGATGTAGGAAGCCCTTCTGCATGCTGTAAATACGTTTTATTATCATTGGTTAGTAAAGAAGCTGCTTTGGCCTATGGCAGGACAGAATATAATTAGGCAGGATATCCAAACAGAGAGAGAGGGAGAAAGAAGAGTCAGGGAGATGCCATGTAGCTGCCAAAGGAGAAAGGCGTCAAAACCTTACTGGTAAGCCACAGCCTGGTGGAAATACAGATTAGTAGAAATGGGTTAGTTTAATGTATAAGAACCAGCTAGGAATACACTTGAGCCGTTGGCCAAACTGTGTTGCAATTAATATAGTTTCTGTGTGATTATTTGGGTCTGGGTGGCTGGAAAATGAAAGTGCAATCTCGATCTACAGGGAAGCCTGAGAATCTGTCCAGAAAAAGTGTTTGTCTATTTAACTGTACATACCCTTGCTCCATTACATATCATGTGTACCCCTCACTACCCATTCCCTGTATATCTTCATTACAACTCATAGAAGACATAAAGATATTGTTAATGATTCAGTATTACCTGCTCCATGATGGCTCCTATCTTAGTTTGCTTTTAATTGCTGTGATAACACTATGTCTAAAAGAAAGGTGGGGATAGGAAGTTTTATTTCAGCTTATAAGTTACAATCTATCACAAAGGGAAGGGAAAGTCATTATAGCAACCTGAAGATAGCACCTGAAGCAGAAGCCCTGGAAATATAATTTACTAGCTTGCCTCTCTTGTTTTGTACAGCCCGCTTTCTTATTTTATACAGGTCCACTTACTTAGGGGTAGTACAGCCCACCATGGGCTCAGTCTTCCCAAGTAAATTATTAAGAAATACCCCCACAAACTTGCCTAAAGACCTATCTTATGGAGGTATTTTCTCAATTGAGGTTTCTTCCTCTCAGATGACTAGCTTTTGTCAAGCTGATAACTAGTCAGCATAGCTCCTTTCATAAAAATTTACAATGAAGTTGACCAAGTAATATGTGGGGGTGAGAACCTTATAAAAGACATTCTACACAGTGTTCAGGTCATTTGCTTTATGAAAGATGGTGTTTGTTTCCTCTGGAGGATGTAGCACAGGTGCTATTTTGGAAGACATAAGTAGCCTCCACAAGAAAAAAATGAATGTGGCTATACCTTGGTCTTGAATCACCAAATGTGAGAATTAAGTGTATTTTCTGCATAAGTGACTCAATCTCTGATAATTGGTTAAAGTAGCACAAATGGACTACAACAACTAGTGTCTTATAGGCTCATTTAATGTGGGAACCAAAAGTGGCTTCCCTTGTTTAAGCAGTGAGGGGATGTGATTCAATGAATAATCACTTATTTACAATTACTCAAGTAATTAGAAACCACACATTTAAATCCCATCTAGATTAATTTAAAATAACCACTTTAAAATATCAATTCTGGCTGGGTGGTGGTGGCACATACCTTTAATCCCAGCACTCAGGAGGCAGAGACAGGCCTCTTTGAGTTTGAGGACAACTTGGTCTACAGAGGAGGGATTCTAGGGAAGCCTGAGCTACACACAGAGAAACCCTGTATTGAAAAACCAAAAAAAAAGAAAGAAAAGAAAAGAAAAGAAAAGAAAAGAAAAGAAGAGAAACAACAAAAAAACAAAACCACTGTTGGAGGAGAGAGCTGCTTGTTGGTTCCCAGCTGCTTAGTCCCAAAATAATCACACAGTATTAATTAAATCACTGCTTGGCCCATTAGCTCTAGCTTCTTATTGTCTAACTCTTACATATTAATTTAACCCATTTCTATTAATTCGTGTATCACCATATGACTGTGGCTTACTGGCTAAAGTTCCCAGCATCTATCTCCAGTGGCTCTATGGCTTCTCTCTGACTCCACCCTTCTTTCGCCTAGCATACAGCCTACTTTTCCTGTTTAGTTCTGTTTTTCCCTGCCATAGGCTCAAAGCAGTTCTCTATTCATTAACCAATAAAAGCAACACACAGACAGAAGGACCTCCCACACCAAACCAGTTCAGTTTTGTAAAGTTAATTTCAAACTCCAAATACTATTAACATTTTTATTAAATAGGTAAAACACTTCCGTTATATATTTATAACTCCTAGCCTAGAATAATGGAGTTGGAAATAACTCATAGTTTAAAATAATTACATTACTAGAAAATACATAAGGATGTTCTCAAAACATGTACAGGCTGTCAAGATTATTAAGTAACTGCATATGTGTTAACTGGTTTATTAAAACATTTTATGAAAAATGACTTATTTGATAAGCATCAACTATTGTTTTAATTTTAAAAAGGTAATTTTGAATTAGACTTCTAAACACAATTGTACTTTAGTCTATAATCTTTCACAAGACGGTCTCCATAGCCATTCTTGATTTGCAAATAAAATCCAAAAATATCATTTCATGAAAAGCCAATAAAAGAGATAATCTATGAAGAGCATTTAAAAATTTAAATACCTTTCTTTTAATCTTACCATGGATCATTAGATTTTCCCCTCAGTTGTGTAAATTTTGGCAAATAGGGAAGAATTGTTTTAATATTAGCATTCAAGTTCTGAATTGAGATAAAAGTGTCTTCCCTGTGAACACTTCAGCTTTTCTTTGTGAATTACATAGTCTAAACTATGAAAAAGTTGTTTGGACAATTAGAATTGCTCTACGAACTTAATGCATTTTGATATATGTTACATTGTATACTAATATTTTCTCTATATATGTACATTTCCACATGCTGACATTTGCCTTATTGCTTATCTTGCATTATTGTTCACTTACAGCAAAAACAGGTCTAAGAGGCAAGGTTACCACTCCTAAATAAATCCTACACAAACAACAGAACTGTTTAAGAGGTACTATTACTTTGATGACTTCTGTGTGCCAGACATGAGACTAGGCATATTATTCCTTTATCCTTGACCTAACACTGGGAAACAGACATTCGTTCCCCCATCATACATTTGAAAAATTGAATATTGGCGCTGGGGTGTCAATAAATTGTCCAAGGTCACACACCAGGCTGGTAGCAGAGATAGGATTCATTTGTGAGTTTCTAGGAGTCTAAAGCCCCTTCCTTCATTTTGCACTGTCTTTCAGAGATCATAGTTACCTGTCTGGGCAATGTTCAATTTATCTTGGCGTGAATACATGTTTTCCAGATGCTGAGAGCTATAGAATAGCATTGTTCTTTCTTTTTCTTTTAACTCACTTGCTTTTTCTAACAAAATGAGCTGCTTTCTTTTAATGTCTGCTTTGCTGACCTTGTATATCTATTTTTTAAAATTTATCCTTTTTGTAAGACTGAAATGTTTTTGATTGGATTTATCATACTTCAGAAATTTGGGACCTTTTGAGTGTTTACAAGGATAGCTTTCCCCCTGGATTTGATTATCTCACTGACAGCAGCCGATATCCTCACGCTTAGGAATGTATTTACTTATAGGCACATGAGTAATTCATTTATAAAATTGAATTATCTGACTAGGGAAATTGTGTGTTTTGATTGTGTAGCAGTCCTTCTGAAACTGACTTACAATTGATAAAAGCCAGATGGAAAGCGGAAACAGTCCATTTCATGACTCTTTAAATGTTTAAGTTTGTTAACCCTTGCACTTCACATTTTTTGAAGTTCGGTGGCAGGGTGGAAACAATTTGTTGGTAAGTTTTAATATGCAAAATATGAAGCAAGTACTTAGAGCCTTCTATTCCAGCAGAAAGACTTTTGGCTTTGGAATAGTTTGAGGGACAACATGGAAATAGCTAATCTTTAAACTCCTGTTTTTAATTGTTTTTTCATTCTTGCATGTTTTTCATCTAAATGACTTTTAACATATATGTTATATGTACGAGCACCTCAGAGTTAAAATAATTCTTAGTATATTACTATATTGTCACATATTCCATATGCTATTGACTCAAGTACAGCAATAAGTGTGTTTCTTTTTATTTTTTAAATTAAAATATAATTATACCTTCTCCACTTTTTCTTCCTCAATTTCCCCATTCTCACTATAATTGGTGGCCTCTGGTTTCTTTTTCTTTAATTGTTGTCACACACACATTTATACATTTCATAAATGTATAAATAAAATATATTCATTTATTATAATGTTACTTTGTGTATATGATTTCCCAATCTTAAACAAAGAATTGCAGGGAACTAAGGAATACAAAATGCATGAGAAAGTAGTCTTTCCCAGGAAAGAAAACACAAAATGATTACCCAATAGGTATATTTTTTAATATGACATTTTTAATTTGTGATTGTATAATGCTTATGTGTGTGAACGGTGCTCATATATTTATGTGTGTGAGTGGAATCCTGTGCATATTGAGTCACATATGTGGACGTCAGCAGACAACTTCGTATGTCAGTTCCTCATATTCTACCCTGTGTGTTTGTTTGTTTGCAGTTGTGTATGCCAGGCTTGTTAGCCCATTTGCTTCTCAAAATTTTGCCATATCCATGTTCCATATTTCTATAGGATTACTTGAATTAGAAGCTCATGCCAATACACGCAACTTTATACAGGTTTGAGGGAGTTTTAACTGAGTCTCATTCTTGTACAGCAAGCACCTTACCTACTAAGCACTTTCCTTAGCTTGACATTTGTAAGTTTTGGAATAATAACTTAGAGGCTATATAATATCATAATCATTTTTGTTTTTGTTTTAGGTAGATCAGACTGGCCTCGAATTCACAGAGATCCGCTTGCATTTGTCTCCTGAGTGCTAGGATTAAAGGCTTGTGTCACCACCGCCGGGCTTTATCATAATCATTTTAAGGAATTATAACTATCTTCACAGTCATATTCTGTGATATTTTCTGTTTTTATCATTATTCTTCAAGATCAGGAAAATGAAAGAGAGTTTATATAACCTTCCCATGGTCATGAACAAATTGAACTCAGAATACACACAGCTTCAGGCTTTATCACTTACCACTATGATATATTGCTTCTTCATTTATTAAGAAACTAGACTATTATGATGCTATCAAGCACCACACAAAGAAAGTAGCAATTGACTTCTTAATTTTAAGCATGTCACTGCCATGCCCTCACTTTCTCCAAGACAAAAACAAATAATCATGGGTGAGATTTTTTTCCCTAATCACCACTTGAAATCATTTTCTAAGATGTATAAAAATAATTGTATTATGTATTTTTATCTTACCTGTTTACATCCTTTTCACTTATTCTTAAAATACTACTGTTTGTGGCTCCATTTATCTACTGGCTCAAACTCTGCTACATGCTACTACTAAATATATCTTAAGACATTATTCACAAACTTTTTCATTATTTTCACTGTGAAGTCCTAACTACATGGTCTACCATTTAAGGTGCTCAATAATCTGGCTTCTAGGAACCTTTCAAGTTTTTCTAAATTTATCTCTCAGCTTTCACCTACATATGCACTGCTCCAATCTAAAGGAAGTACTCAAAAGTCCAGATGTATGAGTGACTCTCTTCTCTGGTCTCCATGCACTTTACAGTAGTATTTTTCTGGTTTGCAGCTTCCTTCCTTGGAATCACTGCCTACTATTCTAGTCGGATCTTTAAAGCATACCTCAAATTGTGCTTCATCTGTAACTTGGTTTACATCTCCTTGTATACAACTTCAATTTACTATTACTGAACATCCATTTTATTGGTTTGTTTTTTCCTTATATTTCCTTCACCCTATACTCCTTACTCTCTGTTTTAGTGAATATCTGAAGATCTTTATTCTATACAGAATTAAAGTCTTAGATCTTCATAGGTACTTCCTGTTCTTCAAAATTACTAAAACTGGCCTCTAACATATACAAGTTTGTAGCCTCCACATCAAATGAGCTCTATGTTATATCATAAACCATTTTAACACAACGTTACATAGACTTGAACTATCAGCATTTGTGAGTACAGATCTTCAGGGATTTTGAAAGTAAATTGTGTTCTAGAATAGTCTAAATCTTATGACAATCCTTTCATGTTTATAAAATTTATGAGAGGTCCTGACATACTTTTTTCCTAAAATAAGATACATAGAGTAATTATATGATCCTACCAACAAGCCTAAGTGCTGTATGTTATCATAATTGTAAAATTAGAGCTAAAGTAAATTCAAATTCAGCAAAGCTTATAAAGTTGAAAGGAGGGAGTCTTCTCTTATTCTAATACTGCACTTATTCTTTAAGTCTAAAATTTATCAGAAGATAAAAATAATGTTATCAATAATTAAAGAATTGGAAAAGCAATAACATGACAACTTTAAATCTGAGATCTTGACTTACTATTTTTGAGAATTTCATACATGAGTACTGTTTTTACGTCATTTCTACCTACCACCTCTCCATTTCAACTTCTCCCATGACCTCCCATTTTCTTTTAAATCATACCCTCTTTAACTATTATTACCAAACACACACACACACACACACACACACACACACACACACACTATATTTCTATTGAGTATATTTAGTGTTTCTTGTATGTTTAAGGCTGAACAGTTGGATAATCTATCAGGTACATTATCTCTGAGCAAATTTATTCTACCTCTCTCAGCAGACTTTAATTTTTAAACTTGTAACAAGTTCATTATACTTAAACTAGATTTAAAAGTAAATTTTTCTACATTGGTTTTATATAGGTAAAATTATATATCAGAATGTCTAACAAATACAACATACAGATGCAAATTAATTACCAGAAAATTATTCAAAACATGACATTAACAGCTAATTTTACTATGTGTGTAGAATTTTTGTTTCCTTATATACTATCTCACATAATTATCACTAAGTTGCTAAGAGATTATTGTTACATTACCCCCCCACTTACAGAGAAGGAAGCTAAAGTACAGAGAGATATGTGATTATCAGATGCACAACATATAGTAACTGGCAGCACTACAATTTGAACTAATGGAATTTTATTTTTTGTTGTGATTGTAAACAGTATCTTTGGTTATTAATTATGATACTTTCAGCTCCCTCTGAGTATTCTAAATGCTCATACTCCCCCTGCTTCTTGTTAAACCAATTATCTTCTCAGGAAATTTATATATAAAGATTGTATTTTATGTAGTATCCTCATCTTTTTGTATTATCTCACTTTGTGTATTATTAACATCCCAACACAAATATCACATTTATAGGGATGTCTTCCTTAATCACCCAATTTTTGTTAAGTGTCCCTTTCATGAACTGTCAAGGGATCCTTTAATTGATTTCATCCTTGCACTTTCAGAGTGATAACATAAAATATTATAATCGGGTTTTACTTATCAATAATTAGAATTTTATCTCATATGCATGCACTTATTTTATTTTATTCTTTCAGCAATGTAAGATTCACAGCTACAGCAACACTATATATAATGTCCTCAGGAGCACAAAGAATATTAATAACTTTTGTTGCATAAATCAATGAATGTATAAATACAGTGCATGAGTGTTGGAAGAAAAAGAATGATAATTTCTTAGTTTATAAAAATACTCCAGATAATAACAGCTACTTGATAAATGGTCAGACTCATCATGTGTAGAAAAGAAGTTAGACACTAGATAGATAATATTTTTGAAAATGGTCACTACACAAATTTCAAAAAGCCCAGGATATTTTCTTTTAGTTAATTTTTTTCTTTGATGATTTCATACATTCATATAATGAATTCTGATTACTCCTGACCTCTATTATTTCCCTCACAACCAGTTTCTTCCCTAGAACTTGGGTTCAGGGGGAATCCCTAGCCATATATTATTTTAAATAATAGGTTTAGAGTATCAAGTACCAATTCCCTCTTGTAGAGGAGCAGGCTTCAAATCCAATATTAGAGTGGTTAGTTACTGCCTAACAGTCATGCCACTATTGTAGCTGTAGGTACATCTTGGCTGTTAGGTCGGTGGATTTGGAATTGTTCATATGGTTCACAGCTAGGTAAGAGTGCTGATAACTTTTCTTCCCCAGGACCCTCAATAGCATTTTCTGGCATTATGAAAGCTAGATATCAAGAAGAAGGTTTCCAGTTCACTTCCAGCTTGATTTTGTTATATTTCCAATCAAAGTATGTGTTTTCTTCTGAAATAAGGTCTTAATAAATAGTTTTAGTAGGCAACCAAGAGGAATATGAAGAGCCATTGGTGGGGCAACTGAGGCATCCACGTACAACAAATCATAAGAAGGTTTCCCACACCAATCATAGGGATTTTCTCATGGGACATTTGTTCCTTTTTGTCTTAAACACTCTGCCTCCTAGATAATTTGTGCTGGTTACTGAGGGAAAAAAATTCGACAATGATATACAGGGTGGATGTCTGCTAGTGACAGGAAAAAGACAAAAAAAAGATGAAAACATAGGTAATATAAAGGTGATTATGCCAAAGAGAAAAGGGTCATCCTATAAATAAAAACAAGGCATTATTTATTTATTCTGCCATTGAGATAATAACCCTTACTAATTGCTAAGGAATGTTTACAAAGGGACTACAAGTCCATGTGATTTTTCCTACCATGGTTTATTAATCTAAAGCCAATTTAAACGTCACACTACTATCAGCTTGGATTTTACTGCAAAACTGAACTCAATGTGATGTTTATAATAGTTTAGAAAACATCAAGGTGGATAATTTATCTTTTATTATCAGATTAGTAATTATTTACATGTGTACTGATTACCTTGCTGTATATTTCAGAATAGATTTGCAAGTAGAAGTTGACTAGAATTCGTCTTTGCAGACATTCTTCTGAGGGTTACTAAAAACAATGGCTAAAGGAGATAATTAAGTTATTGAAAAGTTCTCAAATATTTAATAATGTTGGAGAAAACAGATATTAAATTCTGGCACATTTTTGCAAATGACCTAAGACAGAACTTCCTAAGATAAATTCCTCGATTTATTTCCACTTGAAACCTGATGCCAGATGTCAAAAATATAATTAAATAGCTTGATATCGCTTGTAGAGTGCTTTACAATTTATAAAGTGCTTTCATGTATATAGACTAATTTAATTTAAATTAAAATTCTCTATATATTGCTGAAGCAGCAAGAATGCATAGTCTATATTTTCACTTACTGATATCTTTAATGCCAACCATTTAGGCAAGGGTTGAATTGCCAAGTATGATGTTCAAATTAAAGCATGGGTATGATATTTAAAATTATAAACACATTTTATAATTTGGACAGTATAATAGGTACTCAAAAAGGAGAGTCATTTCTTTATTCTTTGTGTAACTATTGAGGTAAGTGTTAAGTGAAGTGTAATGAATCAAGTTAAAAGCAGTGCTGAGCTAGGATTCAAATCATCTGATCTTACTGCAGTTTTTAAAAAGAAAGACCAGGCTGCAAAAGTAATGGGAAATTATTGGTCATTTGCAAACAGAGCTCTATAGTTTATTGCATATGTAGCATAACTTTCAGTTCTAAGTAAAAATGCATCATAATTTTTTAAAGAAAAGAATGTACATTTTAAGTACATGCATTTAGTTTACTTTTTTTTATCAAACAACTCAAACTATTATAACTTGATTGAAAAGCTGGAAGTGTATGAAAATCATCTCTAAACAGTAAGAATGGCCTAAAACTTATATTTTATTTCAATGACAAGTGTAAAATTAAACTAAAGTAGGAGAATATTAGCAGAAAGTAGTACACAAAATGTAAGCAATTTAAAAGCTTACTGATTTAATTTTCACTGTTAAAATTTGTGTATGCTAAATGATATCAAGTAGCAGTTTAAAAGGAAAGAAATTGATCTGTCTATAGAGAACTGAAATGGATGCTGTTGGATCATATAAATCCACGCCTTCTCTCCTTTAGTGAGATCAAGTACCAGCTACTACTCAGAGTATAAATAAACCAAGAAATACCCTAAAGGGCATGGGTACAAAAGAAGAGCATTGTTTATTTAGGAAGAGATGGAGGACTCCATCCAGAGAAGTCATAAATAAGCAGGGGGATATGTTTGTTGTTAGAGGTTTCTGTCCTATCTAGTCCCTCAGTCATTCACAACCAAAGAAACACACAGAGGTCTACATTAATCACAAACCGGTTGGCCTATTAGCTCAGGTTTCTTATTAGCTCTTTTTTATTGATTTTATTGATTTCTACATTTTTCTCTGTTCTCCTCTCTGCCTCTCCCCACACCTTCAACCCTCACCCAAGGTCCCCATGCTCCCAATTTACTTGGTAGATCTTGTCTTTTTCTATTTCTCATGTAGATTAGATACATGTATGTCTCTCATAGAGCCCTTATTGTTGTCTAGGTTCTCTAGGATGATTTGTAGGCTGGTTTTCCTTGCTTTATGTTTAAAAACCACTTATAAGTGAGTACATATGATAGTTGTGTTTCTGGGTTACCTCACTCAAAATGGTGTTTTCTAGCTCCATACATTTGCCTGCAAATTTGTAGATGTAGTTATTTTTTTTCTGCTGTGTAGTAATCCATTGTGTAAATATACCACATTTTCCTTATCCATTCTTCGGTTGAGGGGCATTTACGATGTTTCAAGGTTCTGGCTATGACAAACAATGCTGCTATGAAATTAGTTGAGCACATGTCCTTGTGGCACAGGTGAGCATCCTTTTGATATATACGCAAAAGTGGTACTGCTGGGTCTTGAGGAAGGTTGTTTCCTAATTTTCTGACTAATTGCCACACAGATATCCAAAGTAGCTGTACCAGCTTGCACTCTC
This sequence comes from Arvicola amphibius, assembly GCF_903992535.2. Classification (NCBI taxonomy): domain Eukaryota; kingdom Metazoa; phylum Chordata; class Mammalia; order Rodentia; family Cricetidae; genus Arvicola; species Arvicola amphibius. The sequence continues at coordinate 67,103,385 of NC_052065.1, forward strand.
ACCAGCAATGCAAGAGTGTTCCCTTTACCCCAAATTCTCTAGAGCATAAGTTGTCATCAATGTTTTTGATCTTGGATGGAATCTCAGAGTTGTTTTGATTTGCATTTCTCTGATGACTAAGGACGTTGAATAATTCCTTAAGTGTCTTTCAGCCATTTTGGATTCCTTTGTTGAGAGTTCTCTGTTTATGCCTGTACTCCATTTTTATTGGATTATTTGGTTTTTTTGTTTGATTATCAATTTCTAGAATTTTTTTGTATATTGTAGAGATCAGACCTCTGTATGATGTGGACTTGGTAAAGATTTTTCCCATTCTGTATGCTGTTGTTTTGTCTTGTTGACTGTGTCCTTTGCTTTACAGAAGCTTTTCAGTTTCAGAAGGTCCCATTTATTAATTGTTTCTCTCAGTGTCTGTGCTATGGGGTTATAATTAGGAAGTAGACTCCTGTGCCAGTGCATTCAAGTGTAATTCCCACTTTCTGTTTTATGAGGTTCAGTGTGTCTGGCTCTATGTGGAGGTCTTTCATCCATTTGTACTTGAGTTTTTGTGCATGGTGATAGATGCAGATGTATTTTCATTCAGCTTCTACATGTTAATGTCTAGTTATGGTAGCACCATTTGTTAAATATGCTTTCTTTTTTTCCACTTGTTATTTTTTGCTTCTTTGTCAAAAATCACGTGTTTGAAGGTGTGTAGATTAATATCCAGGTCTTCTATTCGGTTCCATTGGTCCTCCTGTGTTTTTATGACAATACCAGGCTGTTTTCAGTACTGTAGCTCCGTAGTAGAGTTTGAAGTCAGGGATTGTGATGCCTCCAGAAGTTCTTTTATTGTACAGGATTGTTTTGTCTATCCTGGGTTTTTTGCTTTCCCATATGAAGTTGAATACTGTTCTTTTAAGGTCTGTGAAGAATTTTGCTGGGATTTAGATGGTCATTGCATAAAATCTGTAGATTGCTTTTGGGATGATTGACACTTTTACTATGTTTATTCTACCTGCCCAAGAGCATGGGAGATCTTTCCACTTTCTGTTGTCTTCTTTAATTCCTTTCTTCAAATATTTAAAGTTCTTGTCATACAAGTCTTCCACTAGTTTGGTTAGAGTTACTCAAAGATATTTTATGCTATTTGTGGCTATTGTGAAGGGTGTTATTTCTCTGATTTCTTTCCCAGCCCTTTTATCATCTGTGTATAGGAGGGCTACTGATTTTTCTGAGGTAATGTATCCTGCTATATTTCTGAAAGTGTTTGAGTAGTAGAAGTTCCTTGGTAGGATTTTTGGGATTGCTTATGTAAACTATCATATTATCAGCAAACAGTGAGAGTTTGACTTCTTCTTTTCAGATTTGTATCCTCTTGATCTCCTTTTGTTGTCTTATTGCTCTATCTAGGACCTCAAGAACAATACTGAATAGGTATGGAGAGAGTGGACTACCTTGTGTTGTTCCTGATTTTAGTGGAATCACTGAGAGTTTCTCTCCATTTAGTTTGATGTTGGCTATTGGCTTGCTGCATATTGCCTTTATTATGTTTAGGTATGTTCCTTGTATTCATGCTCACTCCAAGACCTTTATCATGAAGGGATGCTGTATTTTCTCAAAAGGTTTTTTGGCATCTAATGTGATGATCACGTGGTTTTTATTTTTCAGTTTGTTTATATGGTGACTTATGTTGACAGATTTTCGTATGTTTAATCATCTCTGCATCTCTGGGATGAAGCCAACTTGATCATGGTGGATGATGGTTCTGAAGTGTTCTTGGATTTGATTTGCCAGTATTTTATTTAATATTTTTGCATCAATGTTCATGATTGAAACTGGTCTGTAATTTTCTTTCTTAGTAATTTCTTTATGTGGTTTGGGTATCAGGATAATTGTAACCTCATAAAAAGAGTTTGGCAAAGTTCCTTCTGTTTCTATTGTGTGGAACAATTTGAGGAGTATTGGAATTCTTTCTTTTTTGAAAATCTTGTAGAATTCTGAGCTGAAACCATTTGGTCTTGGGCTTTTTTGGTTGGGAGACTTTTGATGACTGTTTCTATTTCTTCAGCATTTATAGGTCTGTTTAATTTGTTTATCTGATCTTGATTTAATTTTGGTAAGTGATATTTATCCAGAAAGTTGTCCATTTCCTTTAAGTTTTCCAATTTTGTGGAGTACAGGTTTCAAAATATGACCTGATGATTCTCTGTATTTCCTCCATGTCTGTTGTTATGTCCCCCTTTTCATTTCTGATTTTGTTAATTTAGATATTCTGTCTCTGCCCTTTGGTTAGTTTGGATAAAGGTTTGTCTATTCTGTTGATTTTCTTGAAGAACCAACTCTTTGTCTCATTAATTCTTTGTATTATTTCTTTTGTTTCTATTTTGTTGATTTCAGCTCTCAATTTGATTATTTTCTGCTGTCTAGTTTTCTTGGGTGAGTTTGCTTCTTTTTGTCCTAAACTTTTCAAATGTTCGGTTAATTCACTAGTGTGGGATTTTTCCAGCTTTTTTATGGAGGCATTTAGTGCTATGAAGTTTTCTCTTAATACTGCTTTCATTGTTTCCCATAAATTTGGGTATGTTGTGTGGTCATTTTCATTGAATTTTAGGAAGTTTTTAATTTCTCCCTTTATTTCTTCCTTGACCCATTGATGATTCAAGTCAGCATTTGTAGAAGGAATGTCAGGCTGCGTTCCTGCCCGGCTCCCGCCGGGCTAGCTTTACACCCGAAATAACAACACACAGATTGTATTCTTTTAAACACTGCTTGGCCCATTAGTTTCAGCTTCTTATTGGCTAATTCTCACGTCTTGCTTTAATCCATATTTAGTAATCTGTGTAGCACCACGAGGTAATCGCTTACCAGGAGAGATCTTAACCTGCTTCCATCTTGGAGAGGAGAGCTATGGCGTCTGCCTGACTCACTGCCTTTTTCCTCCCAGCATTCTGTTCTGTTTACTCCGCCTACCTAATTTTCTGTCCTCTCAAAGGGCCAAGGCAGTTTCTTTATTAACCAATGAAAGTAACACATAGACAGATGACCCTCCTCCATCAAGCATTGTTTAATATCCATGTTTTTGTTGGCTTTCTGAAATTAGTATTGCTGTTGTATTCTAGTTTTAAGCCATGGTGATCTTATAAGATACATGGGTTTATTTTAATTTTTTGTATCTGTTGAGGTTTGTTTTGTCACCTAGTATGTGGTCAATTTTTGAGAAGGTTTCATGAGGTGCTGAGAAGATGGTATATTCTTTTATGCTCGGATGGAATATTCTACAGATGTCTATTAAGTCCATTTGAGTAATAACATTTGTTTGTTCCCTTATTTCTCTACTAATTTTTGATCTGACACACTTGTCTAGTGATGAGAGTGGGATGTTGAAGTCTCCCACTATTAATGTGTGGGGATTAATGTATGATTTAAGCTTTAGAAGTGTTTCTTTTACATATACAGGTATCATTGTATTTGGGGGCATAGATGTTCAGTATTGAGATTTCCTCTTGATGGATTTTTCCTGTGACTAATATGAAATGTCCTTCTTTGTCTCTTTTGATTGATTTTAGTTTAAAGTATATTTTATGAGATATTAGAATAGCTAACACCAGTTTGCTTCTTAGGTCAATTTGATTGAAATTTTTATTCCCAACCCTTTACTCTGAGGTGATGTCTGTCATTGAGGTTGAGGTGTGTTTCTTGAATGCAGCAGAAGGTGGATTCTGTTTTCGTATCCTGTTACTCTATGTCTTTTTATAGCTGTGTTGATCCCATTTATATTAAAGCATTTTAATAACCAGTTAGTTTAGTTGGTGGTGATGTTAATTTATGTGTTTTCCCCTTCTTTGGGATTTGCTCCTATGAGATCATCAATTGTCTGTGTTTTTGTTGATGTCGCCAACTTCCTTGGGTTAGAGTTTTACTTCTAGTACTTTATGAAGGGCTGAGTTTGTGGCTAGGTATTGGTTAAATCTGGTTTTGTCATGGAATATTTTGTTTTATTCTTTTAGGTGAATGAAAGTTTTTCTGGGTATAGTAGTCTGGGTTGGCATCCATGGTCTCTTAATGTCTGCATAATGCTTGACCAAGACCTTCTGGCTTTCATTGTCTACAATGAGAAGTCAGGTGTAATTCTGATAGATCTGGCATTATATGTTACTTGGCCTTTTTCCTTTGCAGCTCTTAATATTCTTTCTTTATTCTGTATGTTTAGTATTTTGATTATTACATGGCAAGGGGACTTTTTTGATCCAGTCTATTTGGTGTTTTATAAGCTTTTGTATCTTCATAGACATATCTTTCTTTAGGGTGGGAAAGTTTTCTTCTATGATTTTGTTAAATGTATTTTCTGTGCTTTTGAGTTGAACTTCTTCTATACCTATTATTCTTAGGTTTGGTCTTTTCATTGTATCCAGTATTTCCTGGATATTTTGTGTTCAGCTTTTGTTAGATTTAATGTTTTCTTTGACTGATGAGTCTATTTCCTCTATTATATCTTCAGTGCTTGAGATTCTGTCTTCCATCTCTTGTATTCTGCTGTTTATGTTTGCTTTTGTGGTTCCTGATAGTTTTCTTATAATTTCTGTTTCTATAATTCCCTTGGCTTATATTTTCTTTATTGTCTCTATTTCAGTTTTCAAGTCTTGAATAGTTTCTTTCATATGTTTGATTGCTTTCTTTGGTTTTCCTTAAGGAATTTGCTGTTGTCTTCCAGTTTTTTGTTTGTCTTTTTCTGCATTTCTTTGAGGGAATTTCTCATTTCCCTTTTAAGAGCCTCAAATGTTTTTCTGAATTAATTTTTAGATAATTGTCTTCTGCTTCATCTATATTTGGTTGTTAAAGTCTTGCTGTTTTAGGTTCTCTAGATTTTACTGGTGTTATGTTGCTCTTTGTGGTATTGTGTGTGTTCTTACCTTGTTCCTCTAATTGGTGTTGTTGGGTCTGTCTGTGACTCTGATGACTAATCTTCTAGGTGCCAGTCAGTGGATCCAAGGCTCAGATGGTTGTTACTCTTGGTACAGTCACTGCCATAGTTCTAGTTACCCCATTGGTAATACTCCTTGTTCCTGGAGTTCATTCAGTGCTCCTGGGGTTTGTTATGCTCCCATGGAATCAACTGCCTCAGGCCTGCTCTGGTTTAGGTTGCAGGCTCAGACCTGTTTCTGTAAATGTCCCTGGTCTGGATCTGCTCCTGCGAAGGTCCCTTGCTTGGGGTTGGTCCTGCAAAGGTTTCTGGCTCAGATCTTCTCCCTCAGAGGTCCCAGACTCGGGTCTACCCAGACCCACAGAGGATCTGGTTCAGGCCTACTCCCTCAGAGGTCCTAGACTCATGCGCAGAGATCTTGGATCAGGCCTACTCACTCAGAGGTCCCTCAAGTCTGGACCTGATGAGGTTTCTGGTTCCCTTTGATATCTCAGACTGATGCTCGGACCCACAGAGGTCCTGGCTCAAGCCTACACCCTCAAAGGTCCCAGACTCACACCTGGCCCAACAGAGATCTCTGGTTCCTGCCTACTCCCTCAGAGGTCCCAGACCCACACCCAGAGGTCCTGGCTCAGGCCTAGTTCCTCAGAAGTCTTAGACTTATGACCAGACCCATAGGGGTCCTGGCTCAGGTCTACTCCCTTGAAGGTTTCAGATTCATGCCCAGACCTGCAGAGGTCTCTGGCTCTGGTCCACTTGCTTAGCAGTTGGTCCCCTGTACCTGCTTCTGTGGAGTTCACTATCTCAGGTCTGCTGTGGCCCAGGTTACTGGCTCAGTACTGCCTCAGCAAATGTCCCTGGTCTGGATCCACTCCCACTCCCATGGAGCTTGCCATCTCAGGCCTGCTTTGACCTAGGTCATTGGCTTATTCCTGCTCCCATGGAGCTCACTGTCTCAGGCCTGTTCTGGCCTAGGTTGCTGGCCCAGTCCTGCTTTTGCAAATGTCCCTGGTCTGTATCCACTCCAGCTCCCGTGAACTTCACTGCCTCAGGCCCCCTCCAGTCCAGGTCACTGGCTCAGTCCTGCTCTTGTGGAGTTTACTGCCTCAGGCCTACTCTGGCCTAAGTTGCTGGTTCAGTACTGCTCTTGTGGAGTTCACTGCCTCAGGCCTTCTCTGGTCCTATGTTGCTGGCTGAGTCCTATTCCTGTGAAATTTGTTGCCTCAGGCCCACTCTGGCCTAGAGTCATTTGCTCAGACCTGCTGCTGTGGACTCAACTGCCTCAGGCCTGCTCTGGCTTAGGTTGTCTGCTCAGACCTGTTCCTATAAATGTCCCTGGTCTGGATGCACTTCTGTGGAGGTCCCTGGCTTGGAGTTGGTCCTGCAAAAGTCTTCGGTTCTGATCTACTCCAACAGAAGTCCCTGACTCGGGTGCACCCAGTCTTATTAATTCTTATAACTTACATTAGCCCATTATTCTTGTCTATGTTAACCACATGACTTGGTACCTTTTGTCAGTGAGGCATTTTAATCTTGCTTCATCTGTGTCTGGGTGAGGACTGCAGACTGACTATTTCCTCTCCCCAGAATTCTCCTGTTCTGGTTGTCCTGTCTATACCTCCTGCCTGGCTACTGGCTAATCAGTGTTTTATTAAAATACAAATAACAAATCTTCACAGTGTACAAGACTATTGTCCCACAGCAGGGATAAGATAGATGGTATCCTAAATTCACAATATGGTGACTATTAGAAAAGACTTATAACTCATGTAAATGGACTCTGCACTTTCATATCCTGACTACTCAGATCCAAATTATCACACAAAAATTATATTATTGCAACACTGTTTGGCTAACGACTCAAGAATATTTCTAGTTAGCTCTTACATATTAAATTAACTCAGGTCTATTAATCTATGCATTGCCACGAGGCTGTGACTTACTGGTAATGTTCTGGCATCTTTCTCCTTCCATGGCTACATGGTGTCTCTTTGACACTCCTTACTCTCTTTCCCTATTTCTGTTCATATTTCTCGCCTGCCTTTACTCTGCTAAATCATTTGCTGAAATAGCTTTATTCATCAACCAATAAAAAGCAACACATATACAGAAGGAAAATGAAAATAAAAATGTGTTCCAGTAAGATACTCAACAGCAAAGGAGAAATAAGTTCTAGAAGATTATGTCTTTACCCATATCAACCCTGAGATTCTGTTGACCATGTAAAGATTAGAGATATTAGATAGAGACCCTCCAAATTCGTGTTCCATCACTGAAAAGACTCCAAAAAAAACCCTGTCTTCCTTCTCTTCTCAATCCCTACTTCCAAACCATGGAAAAACAGATAAGATTCAATTGGACAAATCCACATGGATTATAAGAGCAAGTGCTCTGTATCAACTTTACAGAGGGAAAAATGTCTTTTGTGTGTACATAAAATATTGATCAAGTACCAAGTATTGTTTGAACTCACTGAGAAGCCTGCTCTGGTGATAAGATTTGGCCTTCCCATTTCAGATTCAGGCATGTTTGTCTCCAAGTATCCTCAAAAATCCCCTGTCCTAAGTCAGATTGGCCCCCTGGCTCTGTGAGAACAAAAAGAAAGAACAATAAAATAGCTCAAGAGTTAGGGCACAGTGTGTTTAGGAACAGCTAAAAAACAAACTACTTCCAACAGAGTTTACTATTGTTTAATCCCATGATATAAAGCTTCCTGTAGTCAAAGCAGCTACTGGGATGTTCATCCTGGGAGAGGACAGAAAAAACTCACTGCCTAAAAATAAAAAAATAATCTTTCAGATAGTAACTCCAGCATCACAGTTCTAGCAGGGTTTTCTTAGTTGATTTCTGCTAGAAATATAAATATTGATTTTTTTAGTGTTTTGCTATTTTTTGGTGTTTCTCTGTTCTATTTGTACTCAAAACCAAAAACACATATATGGTGGACCATTCTCTACACTATACCAAAACCACAAAAAATTGTCTGTCTTGTGTTTTCAGTGGTTTGTCTAGGAACTTATAATATGTATATAGGTAATATTAGTTTGTTATAGTATATTATGTATGTAGTCTAGATTCAACTTTCTTCTAATTAGACAGCAATTTTTGTTAATATGACTATGTCTCAGAGTACTAGGAAATTAAATGTAATGAAATGGAACCATTAGGTAGGAAAAAATGTTAGATGTAAGAATGAAGATTTAAAAAAAATTTATAATTTTATGTATATGAATGTAAGCTTGCATGCCAGAAGAGGGCATCAGATCCTACTATAGATGGTTGTAAGTCACCACGTAGTTGCTGGGAGTTGAATTCAGAACCTCTGGAATGTTCTTAACATGTTCTTAACAGCTGAGCCACCTCTCCAGCCTTGAATGAAGATATATTTAGTAAGGAAAGCTTTTTATGTGCTAAGACTTTGTCCTAAGATGGCTAGATATTTCAAGCATGGAAAATTAAAATAAAATAAAACCTAGAAAGTCTAAGTCAGTTACAAAGGTCTGAGTAATTTAAATAAGATATGAAAATGATATTTAGAGGGATTGGAAATATGGTTCAGTGACTAACAGCATGTGCTTCTCTTACAGAAGGCCAACATTCAGTTCTCAAGTCTCATATCTGACAGCTCACAACATTCTGTAACTCCAGCTGTAAGAAGCTCAAGGTTTCTAACCTCCAAGAAAAATTTAATCACATGTTCATATTCACTCCATCCCTATACAAATACACATAACTAAAATGCTACCCAGATATGGGACATCATAATCTTAGCTCAATTTCAACACTGCAGTACCTATACAGGACCTACAGCTTACAGAGTCAGACTCATTAGTGTTTCAATTTGAATTCATATTGTGATTAAATCTCTTCTCTATTTCTTTCTCTAGTGGCCATTTGACTCTAGTTGCTCAAACAGCTAACAACGTGCCTAAAAAACAGATTCTTGATTCGTAACTCTCAAGTCAAGACTTGGAGGAAAAAATATAAATAAATAAACAACAGCAACAAAAATACAAAAAACCCACATCCCATCTAAGGAGGAACCCAATAGATAGATGCTCCTTTGAGCTGGTAGAGGGATTTTTGACAGGCTTTGATTTGGGTGCTACAAATTTCCCACTGATTTAGCTTTTCCTCATTAACTGACTAGGACTTATAATACTAATAACACTTGCTTGAACTCTTCTCCTCTTTGGTTCTAACCATATCTAATCAAGGACTTCCTTTCCTTCATATACCTCATAGCTGCACAAATGGAACTATCGATGAACATTTGGGGTCTCTTAGATAGACCTAGTGAAGAGTATCCCAGATGCACATCTGATGATTCTACCTAACAGAAAGAAGCAAGACTCTATTTTCTTCAGAATTCCCTACATGGCAGGGATAACTCTTTGAAAGGTGGGGAGAGAAGAGCTGAAGAAACCAGGAAATCAAAACTGGACAGGCAGCTCAGGGCAGGGACTCTTTTTTTAATTAATTAATTAATTAATTAATTAAAAATTTCCACCTCCTTCCCTCCTCCCATTTCCCTCCCACTCCCCCCACTTTCCTTCCCCCTCCCTCTCTAGTCCTAAGAGAAGTCACGGTGCCGGGCAGGGACACTTTATGCAACAGTTCTAGAAATGCCCTTGCTGCTCTGGCCAAAGATACTGAAGTGTGTAACTGAGGATAGGAACTGAATCTCCAGTACAACCATTAATGTCTTCTGATAAACAGCTTCACAACTAGGTCTCTAGATTTTCCTGGTATAAATGGGTTTATATGTATACAAATATATAGATCTATCTGTCTGTCTGTCTATATATTCCCTAATTTTGTACCCTCTCCTGAGTGATTTAGAGTTACTATTTCAGAAAACAAAATGTTACCGTAAAGAATGGAATCTATCTCTAGGAGGGAACATGTTGTTTCCTCTGTTAAGAGTTAATAGCCGAGTGGTGGTGGTGCACGCCTTTAATCCCAGCACTCGGGAGGCAGAGGCAGGCGGATCTCTGTGAGTTCGAGGCCAGCCTGGTCTACAAGAGCTAGTTCCAGGACAGGCTCTAAAAAAGCTGCAGAGAAACCCTGTCTCGAAAAACCAAAAAAAAAAAAAAAAAAAAAAAAAAAAGAAAAAGAAAAAAAAAGAGTTAATACAGTTGAGCCGGACAGTCACCTAGCTAAGGGATCACCCCTTCAAGAAGATGGGTCTATCATAAGCTATACTAAAGAAGTATGAGGAATCATTATTCGTTTAAGGAGATAGTTTACTTTTCTTCCCAGAATTTCAGTTCCCTGCTGCAGTCATTTTAGTTGTCATGATGTTCTATTGGCTCTGTCTACTTTTCTGAACCTGAACTAAGAAAGACATAACACTGCCTTTTTCCTCTCTTTTATCTTTATTTCATATGCTGAGCAGAGCCCAGGTATGCTTTATCTGGTGCTTTTTTACTCTTTTTTTTATTTCAAATTGTCTCTTACCACATGGCTGATTGTCCACCATGTGGGGGACTTGCATGCCACCTTAATCAAAATGGCATGACTTTCTTTTTCTCTCTTAAGCTCCTATACGTGAATCTATAAGTTTCTCTCTAAAATTCAAAAATAATTAAAGCATATACCAAATATGTCCTGTGGTTTGTTATCTCAAGTAGTCCTACTTGTTCTTGTGCACTCTGTATTAGCCCCTTGCTTATCTAGATTGTGGTAGATACACCCCACTTATAAGCCTTGAGAAATGCTGCACATATGTGCCCATTAGTACAAAAGTAGTGTGATTGTTATGGAGTAACTGCCCATTTCTGGTTAGATTTGAGGCTTGTTACAAAGAAGGGAATTTCACATCTGGTACTGTGACACTGGTATGTCTCATGTATGGAGGTCATAAGCCCTAAGGTAGAACATGCTATTGTTATTTTACTAACTGTTCATGTAGTCAAATCATTTTCTAAATATGCATTGTATGCTTGTAGACTGTACTCTCAAAGTTGATCATAGAAGGCTCTTTTTGAGAAGGACAGCAGTGGCTATAGATAAATGACTGAGTGACACCCCCCTCATTCCATCATAATCTTTCCAAAGCTCAGGAAACATTACAGAACAGGGTGTAAAAAGAACATAAGACTGGAAGATGAGGTAGAGTGCCATGAAATGCTCTCTTCTGGATATCACATAGCTATTGCACTCATAAAATCCCAATAGCTGTGGTAACCTGTACAAGTCCTATACAAGATCGAGATAGCCCCAATTCTCCCATAAAGGCTGGATAGATGATCTACAGGCCCGACTTCTTACTGAGCTGTTAGTAGCAGTTGATAACTGTTGGGAAGAGAGAATCTTTGAGGGTATAACTATTGTAGGTTTCCCATGTTCCAGCAGGTGGCCCCACATCCATGTCTATATGAGTAGCACTATTTGGACTTTTGGGTTATCATAAAAGAAAAAAGATTAACTAGGAGGAGGTCTGTTAGAGGCATATACAGTAATTGGAATGGGGAAATGAGAAATATATGTGATCATATTTCATTCTATGCATATGCAACTCAAACAAAATATAAGACCTAAAAATTGTTCCTCCTATCTGAAGTGCTAATCCATAGAAAAAAATCATGGCTTGCTCCTTTATCATATTCAAATGTTAATTTCTTAATGTCTTCTCAGAACACTCTGCTTAAACTATTATACCCCTTCACTACAAAACAAGTATTTCTTTTTTGTTTTTTATTGTTTATAGAATGTAACATGTAAGATACTAAATACTTTGTACATTTACAATGTAATTGATTAGTAGATATCTTTCCTCAGACACAAGCATGGCCTCAGGCAGTGGCCCATTCCACAGGCATCCACAAGAACTTTAGTGGTAATGGGAGCCATGGACATCAACACAGACCCTGGCTGCAACAGGGACATGGCCCTTGGCAGCTCAGACTTGGACAACAGCAGGGTCTCGGGTGGCAGAGCAGACCTCCCAAATCTGCATGGCCCCAGTGGCATCATGGCCCTCAGATACCAACATGGCCATAGGTGGTAGCCTAGACCCTGGACATTTGTTTGGAATTTGGTGGCAACATAGGGCATGGACATCAACACAGACCTTAGGTGCAATTAGACTACAGATCCAGATACGATCCTCAGCATCAGCCAGGGCTGGATGTCACCATGGCACCAGATGACAGCACAGGCCACTCAGATCATCACAGCCCCAGTGTCAGTGTGGCCCTTGGTCACCAACATTACCAAATATGTTCCAGTTGTCACCAAAGTACAAAGGCGTTCACCTGAGAGCCATCTGGGACGCAATCATGCATGAAATCGTAACTGCCCTATTTGTCAACCATAAGCTCTAACTTTATTGAGTGTAATTTTGTCAGACTGCTGTCCACTCAAGTATTCTCAATGGAGGCAGGGGAACTGAAAGGAGGGATAACCCAGGTGGCAGCCGAGAGCCTGGCATCCTCGTGGCCTTCGATGGTAACAGGAGTTATGGACATAAACACAGACCCCGGTTGCAGCAGGGTCATGGACTCAGAGGTGGCCCTAAGCTGCAGGTCAGGACCAAATGTAACCTTGTTCCTGGGTGGCAGCACAAGTCACCCAAAGCAGCCTCTTCTTTGCCTGTCCCCTTCTCTTCTTCCAATATGCCTCTCTCCACAGCACATGAATCTCTCTCTCTCTCCCATTTCTCCACCATATAGTTGCTCATAATAATGGCACCAGGCAGGCCTGTGGGTGTCTTCCTCCTGCCCAGACTGATCAGGGCCTGGCAGGCTTTAATGTGTTTTTTTTAATAAAACAATCATTTTGTCCTTAATACACTATATATACTTACCTAGTATCAATGTTTACTTATACTACAATAAAAACCCAGAAAATTGAAAATTATATAACCTATTGGCCTTATTAATATTTTGTCAGTTTTATATTTCCTCATTGACATATTGATTTGCATTTGTATGCATTTATGTATTTTTATAAATTTGTTCACATAAATTAGAACATTTCATAACTACCACCATAGTCAAAATATTAATTATGCCATTTATGTAAGAAAATTTTGTATCATTTACAAAATAGTTTCTCAACCTAATACTTCACAACTGTTAATATTTTTCTTCAAGCTTTACGTTGAAAATGTTAAATACATTTAATCATCCAGAAGGTGAATTTTGGATGTCAACATTTTTTTTTGTTTTGAGAACTTCATACATGAATATATGTATTGGTCAAATCCACCCCCAGTCACTCCCTTCAACTCCTCCCGTATCCCTCCACCTTTTTATTTCCAACATCATGCACTGTTTTTTAAAACCCTTGAGTCCACTTACTGCTGCCACTTAGTGCATAAAACATTGATTTTTTTCAAATGGCCTTTAATTTATAAGAACATATTAATGTTATCATGGATAGTAACGTTTTGTTCATTTCTTGGTGTGCTTTGTGGCATCTGTTGCTGTTTATGGGTATAGAGCAGTTTGCTTATTCACTCATTAAAATATAGTTTGGTAGATTATGTTTAGTGTTACCACAAACTAAGCTGCTATGCATATTTTCATAAGGAGTGCATGCGTGTGTGTATAATTTCTATTTCCCTTGATTAAACTTGAGGACAGCTGTGGGTTCTTAACTTGTTTAAAGTTTGGTCCTTAGTCATAAGATTCCATTTTCCTCCTGGAAATAAAGAACGTGAATTCAACACTTTATTTTACTACTTGCATGGTTTTATATGCAAAAATTGCTGGTGCATTATTCTGTGTTGGTTGCTTTCAAAATACATTTTTTCATCTTTCTGAAATGTAGTTCTGTCATTTTGACATATATTGTTGGCTTTTATCTTACTGTGGCTACCCTCAACTACTTAACTCTATGTTTATGATTTTTTAAGTTTTTAATTTTTTTTATTACTTTATAAATAATACCATTCAAAATTTCCACTTCTTCCCCTCCTCCTACTCCCCTCCCTCTTCCCCACTCACCCTCCACCAGTGTGCATGAGATGATGGGAGCTCAATAAATACAGCTGAACTTGACCTGAATGAGCATGGGATCAAACTGGCTCCTCTGAATGTGGCTGACAATTGCGGCAGAAGCCAATGATAATGGCACTGGGATTGGTCTCTACTGTATGTTTATGATTTTTACCAAATTACAGATATTTCAGCTCTAATGTCTTTAGCTACCATTTCAGTTCCACAGTCATTTTCGACTGAGATCATACAGATATGAAGGTATCTTTAGTATATTCTCCAGATTCACATAGACATGATTCTATTTTTTCATTCTTTTTAATTGACCAACAAAGAAAATGTATGCAAATTTTATTGATCTGAGCTTTTTTACACTGATTTTATTCAATCATTTTATTTAACTACTAACCATATATATTGACTTTTTTTTTTTTTCGAGACAGGGTTTCTCTGCAGCTTTAGAGCCTGTCCTGGAGCTAGCTCTTGTAGACCAGGCTGGTCTCGAACTCACAGAGATCTGCCTGCCTCTGCCTCCCGAGTGCTGGGATTAAAGGCGTGCGCCACCACCGCCCGGCCGACTTTTTATATTTTTAAATTTCTGGTTTTCTTTTGTATGTTTCCCTCTAGTTTATTAAAATATTTTCTTTACTGAAATCTATTTTCATTTTTTTCAAATATGTTTATTAGTTTTATTATTGTTATAATATATTAATTAAGACCATGCATCTCCAATCATTTCCATTATCTAGTATCTCTTCAGTCTTGTCTATTTGTGGTCATCTAAGCTCTTAACTTTATGAATGTTTTCACTATACTTTTGGTGTTTGCCTGTGTTGTTATGAGACTGCAAATTGCTCAATATTTTCTATCAGAGACTCATTATGTTTAGGTATTACAAACAAATCTGGAAAGAGAGGGCAGAAATCATTACCCATTGAACTCAAGTGTTCTATGAACCTTGTAGGTCTGGTTCAACATCACTTCAGGGAAGATGGGTGATTTGTAAGCTCACTGTCTCTTCCTACACTGAGGACTAAAATAGTAAAACAATATCTGAAACATTTTTTCCATCTTCTTGATACTGTAAGAGAGGAGGCTCAGGTTTCACCTGGGTAGTGATAATTCAAAGGTAGTGAGGCCAGTTGGAGGAGGAGGAGCAAAAGGTCAACAAATCGTGTCTCATCACTCTGTTTAGACCCGTAGTGCATGACAAATTAAATCTCTTGGCACAGTTCTTAGATTGGAGACAGTGAGGAAGCTGAGTGTCAATACTTGTTGAAGGTTACTTGTTGGGGCGGCTGACCAATCCCTTGTCTGAGGGGCGTGGCCGCTCCAGGGGTTAAAGATACCTTTAAAAGAACCGGGTTTGGGATAGCCCCGCCCCTGCTCCTTCTGCTTGGTTCTCTGCATCGCTGGAACCTCGGCTTTGTAATTGTATCCCACTTTCTCCTTTGATTAAAACTGATTTCTTCTAAAAAGGCTATTTTGGTTATTTCCAATCCCATTCCCGCCACATCAGTTACTGTTGGATTGTTAGAGAGTCTCAGTTCCAGACTGAACCCCACTAAAACGCATACAGTGGTAAGAGAATTAGAGTGCTAATTGCTGCCATCATGTGGTGAATGAAAAATAAGCCTCCTTTTCAATTTTGGCCATCATTTTTCCACTGAGAGAATGGGAGTGACAGCCAGTGAAAATCAAGTCCTTGTTTTTTCGTCAACATCACCAGGCATTGGAAATAAAACAGCATCCTGCTCCTACAGGGAAGAGTAAACACTTCATTAGGTCATACGAAATGGGGGGAACAGGACACGAAATGAGTAGTTTTACTACTGCATTATGTTGAAGTGGTTCAAGGAGTGCAATTTTATCTATTTTGTTAAGGTATCCCTTTCCCTGTGTTTTGTATCAGAGTAACAGGTTTTACTTCTTGTACTTACTCTTTCCCTCCCTCCCTCCCTCCCTCCCTCCCTCCCTCCTTCCTTCCCTTCCTTCCACCCGTCCTTCCTCCTTCCCTCCCTTTCTTCCTTTCTTACTTCCTGCTCCTCCTTCTTTCTTTTCTTTGCTGTCTGTATTGATCACAATTGAGTAGGAGCATCTCCACTTCCTGGTTCAAGATACATGGTAAGTAAGCTGGGTGTAGCAGAACACACCTTTAATCCCAGCATTCAGGAAGCAGAGGCAGAGAGATTTCTGTGGGTTTGAGTCTATTGTGGTCTATATAGTGAGTTCCAGGATAGCCATAGAGCTACATAGTGAGACATTTTCTCGAAAAATATATGATAGATAAAATTAAACTCAGGGAACTTACCACGATGTCATTATTAGAGTTTCAGTGTTCTTAGCCAATCTCTATTCTTTTTCATTATTTAGTTATATATTGTATAACAGAAGACTGGAGGATAGTCATCATTTCCAGAACTGGAAGTTTGAAAAGAAATTTTAAAAACAAATAAATTAGAAAGGATAAAATCTAAGAATAAAAGTTTTCCAAAGAAATGACAGCCTTGTATTTTTACTTTGTTCTCCTTTACACCAAGAAGTATTTAAATTTAAAAGATATTTTGGAAACCAGACATATCTTTAAACAAACTAATATGAAATATATCAAACTCTTCTATAGAATTTTGGCTTTTAAGTACTTTAAACACGAAGGATGATTGATAATTGGAGCCAAAAAGACAAAATACATACAAATATTTTTCTTTCTGACTTTAATAAGACTCTACGTGCACAGATGAATATGTAGACACTAACAGCTATGATGTATAGATCACACTAAATTTTCTGTTTTCTATGCATCTCATATTGCATTAAAGGAACATCAGCAAAATAGAAATAAAAAATCAAATAAAAACAACCATATATAATTAAAACATAATGTTTGGTTTTATAATGGGAAGTTTTCAGTGATATTCCATAGACATCCACTACAGTGACAGGATGACTGATAATTGGAGCCAAAAAGACAAAATATATACAAATATTTTTCTTTCTGACTTTAATAAGACTCTACATGCACAGATGAATATGTAGACACTAACAGCTATGATGTATAGATTATACTAAATTTTCTGTTTTCTATGCATCTTATATTGTATTAAAGGAACATTTTATTTTCAGTGACAGGTTATTTTCAGTACTTGGTTACCTTCTAGAATTTGACAGTGAGACCCTACTGCTGTAGACACAGCCTACTTGGTTCAAAACTACAGTACACCAACCTGGCACTTACTTGGAGCGTTCAGTACCTATTGTCTAGCTTTTATAGTGTTATGGTGCTCTGCATACACCAGAGGACAAAGAATCTTTGACCCAGCCATGAACCCTGAAATTTAAACCACTGGTCTGAGAAGATAGTGGCACAAATGCATTGGGAGCAAACAAACAATTTCATTGGATCTAAACTTTACTTCATGGATGGGAATCCATTCCTGAACTGTTAATAAGGCAAAGAATATTTAGTGGCTAGATAAATCATAGACCTTATGGGAGAACCAGGTATTATTATGCTAAATGGAACTAGTATTAAAATGACTCCTAGTGACTTCTTGCTATACACATAGGACAGTTCACCTCTGAATCCTCATCAGGAAATCAGGAAAGCTTTTAGTAGATGCAAACTAACATGGAGATCTTCAACTGGTCCATGAGTAGAGAAAAAGAAAGTCAAGTGATCAGTCCTAAATAAGATGTACATCACAGGGATCAACCTACCCCAGGATCCAGCAATACCACTCTTGGGAATATACCCAAGAGATGCCCTATCATAGTGCAAAAGCATTTGCTCAACTATGTTCATAGCAGCATTATTTGTAATAGCTAGAACCTGGAAACAACCTAGATGCCCTTCAATGGAAGAATGGATAAAGAAAGTGTGGAATATATACACATAAGAGTACTACTCAGCGGTAAAAAAAACAATGACATCTTGAACTTTGCATGCAAATGGATGGAAATAGAAAACACTATTCTGAGTGAGGTAACCCAGACCCAAAAAGATGAATTTGGTATGTACTCACTCATAAGTGGATTCTAGACATAAATAAAGGTCAGTGAGCCTATAATTTGTGATCCTAGAGAAGCTAAATAAGAAGGTGAACCCAAATAAAAACATATAGTTATCCTGGATATTGGAAGTAGACAAGATTGCCAGGCAAAATTGGGATCTTGGGGGTGGGGGTGGGTGGAGGTAAGGGGAGATGGGGAGATGGGGAGAGAAAAGTGAGGAGGGGAGGATGGGGAGACCCTGGAGGAATGGGATGGTTGGGATGGAGGAAGGGTGGATAGGGGAGCAGGGAAGAAGATATCTTAATTAAGGGAGCCATTTTAGGGTTAGCAAGAGACTTCACTCTAGAGGGGTTCCCAGGTATCCATGGAGATGTCATCAGATAGTTCCTTGGGCAGCTGAGGAGAGGGAGGCTGAAATGGCCCTTTCCTATTGCCATACTGATGAATATCTTGCATATCACCATAGAAGCTTCATCTGGCGATGGATGGAGATAGAGACAGAGACCCACATTGGAGCTCTGGACTGAGCTCCCAAGTCCCAAATGAGGAGCTGAAGGAGGGAGAACATGAACAAGGAAGTCAGGACTCTGAGGGGTGCACCCACCCACTGAGACGGTGGGGCTGATCTCATGGGAGCTCACCAAGGCCAGCTCGACCGGGACTGAAAAACCATGGGATCAAACAGGACTCTGTGAACGTGGCGGACAATGAGGGCTGACTGAGAAGCCAAGGACAATGGCACTGGGTTTTGATCCTACTGCATCTACTGGCTTTGAGGAAGCCTAGTCTGTTTCGATGCGCACTTTCCTGGACCTGGATGGAGAGGGGAGGACCTTGGACTTCCCACAGGGCAGGGAACCCTGACTGCTCTTTGGACTGGAGAGGGCTGGGGTAGGGAGTGGGAGGAGGGAAAGGAAAATGGGAGGTGGGGAGGAGGCAGAAATTTTTTAATAATAAAAAATTTAAAAAAGATGCAACACACACACACACACACACACACACACACACACACGGCTTGGAGATCTGTGTAGAAAAAGAGGCAGAAAGATATTTAGAGATGATTGCCGGGAAAGAGTGCCCTCTGAACACATCAGGAAAGTTGCACATGTGGATGCACAATGATTGTGACAGCATGCATGTGGCTTGAGTAAGTTCAAGTCAGAGAAAATTCCAGGATGGGGGTAAGGATGGAAGTGACCATGAAATCCCACCACTATCTGAGGTCTGAGAAGCTATTGGTATTTGATAGCTGATAGGAGATGGAGAGTCAGCTTCCATTCCTTCATAGATAAACCACACTCAAAGGCAGGCCCCATTGCTAAATGTAGTTGGGTAATAAGCTGGACTCAAGTGGTGGGGAGAAGAAAACTTAAACTTGGGTGGGTAGGGAAATAAAAGTGTAGAAGGTAGATATAGTATGTAGTATGAAATTCCCAAATAGTTAATTCAAGTATTATTTTTAAAATTTTGAATCAAGGGCAATTTTGCTTGAATTTTATGAAAGTATGATCTCAGAATAATAAGGAAACTGGAAAAATAATACATATCCCAAGTGATTCTGTTGGGTAACTTCTGAATGATAGAATTTCTTTTTTAATCATCCCCTCAGACCTTTGGTAATTTATACCAATTGCTAAGCATATATAATATTTTGAAAAAGTTTGCCATTGATAATATTAAGTGATAATATACAAATCCAAGAGTGATTATTATTCAAACTAAAACTAAAATAAGCATACACTATAACTGCAGTTACATTTTAGTGTTTTTAATTAAATCAATTTCTTTATCACAAATAACCAAAAAATTAGAACAAAAATATATTTGAACAATGCAGACTGTACAAGGAAAGCAAACAATAGCTTGATAATGTTCTATAGGAAAGAATTGAATGTTAAATAATTAGATATAATTCCACTATAAATACAAGTTTTACTTTTGACTTGCTTAAGCTCTTTTCCCCATAAATAGGGACTGAATAGGATTATTGATTGATATATTGATATTTTAGTGGTATGAATGAGATGGCCACCATACATTTTCATATTTGAATATTTGGTGCCCAGTTGGTAACTGTTAAGGAGGATTAGGAAGTGTGGGCTTGTCAGGGAAGTAGTCATCTGGAACAGGCTTTGAGGCTTCAAAGGTCTCTTATAGCATGAGTAATAAAAACCCAGGGACAGATATTGAGATTCAACCTGAAGATCA
This sequence comes from Arvicola amphibius, assembly GCF_903992535.2. Taxonomy (NCBI): domain Eukaryota; kingdom Metazoa; phylum Chordata; class Mammalia; order Rodentia; family Cricetidae; genus Arvicola; species Arvicola amphibius. The sequence goes on from NC_052065.1 coordinate 67,123,452, forward strand.
GAAAAGCAAAGCAATCAAGTCATTAGAGAGCTCTTACCCCTACAAAATCTTCAGACTGAAAAAGAGCGAGTTCCTGTCTCATCCTGCCTTACACTCCTCTCTTGTGCTGGGATTAAAGGTGTGCACAACTACCACCTGGCCTGTATGCTGACTAGTGTGGCTGTTTTGCGGTCTGATCTTCAGGCAAGCTTTATTTATTAATACACAAATGAAATATCACCACAACCCCTGGCAATTCTCAGTATGCTTTCCACCTCCTGCTTGCAGGCTTTACGATGTGAACTCTCAGTCATGTTCCTGCTGCCATGCCTTTGCTCCACCGCTGTGGACTCTAATTTTGGAATTGTTAGCCCAATTAAATGCATTTTCCCTTTCGTTGGGAATACATTCTTTTCTCATACTATGTATCCTGTTTACAGTTTCTTGTCCTACTACTCCTCCAGGTTCCACCCCATTTCCCCTCCATCTGGATCCACTCCTGTTCTGTCTTTCGTTAGAAAAGAACAGGCTTCTAAGAGATAACAATGAAGCATAACAAAATAAAACATAACAAGATTTTCCAAAAACCTATCACATTGATGTTGAACAAGACAAACCAACAGAAGACAAAGGCCCAAGACAAGGCACAAGAATCAGAGGCCCGCTCAATCACACAGTCAGGAGTCCTATAAGAACACTAAATGAAAGATATAATATATACACAGAGGACCTGGTGTTGACTTTGGTAGGCCCTGTGCTTGCTGCTTCAGTCTCTCTTGATTCATATGTTTTGTTCAATTAATTTAAAGTGACTTGTTCATCTGGTGTCCTTCATGCTCCTGGTTCTTCCTCCTCTTCCATTGGGAATCACTGAGCCCTGAGGGGAGGTATTTAATGGAGACATCCCATTTAGAGTTCTGTGTTCAAAGGACACATTATCTGAATAATGTCAGTCTGTGAGTCTCTGTATTTGTTCCCACCTACTGCAAAAGGAAGGTTCACTGATGATGGCTAAGTAATGTATTGACCTATGAATATAATAGAATAGGCTTTAAAAGTTGTCTTGATCATGGCATTTTATCATAGTGAAAGAAAATAATTGGCTGAGTTGTTTTATTTCTGTGAAGAGATACCATGAGCAAGGCAACTTATAAAAGAAAACATTTAATTAGGGTAATACTTAGAATTCTGAGTGTTAGTGCATGAACATCATGACAGGAAGTATGGCATCAGGTAGGCAGGCAAAGAAAATGCTGGCGCAGTAGATGAGTGCTCATAACTGATTTGCAAGTTCCAAGTAAGAGCAAGCTAGAATGTGCCTGGTGTGGGTTTTTGAAATTCCAATTCCATCCCCAGCAACACATCTCTTCCTATAAGGCCATATCTCTCAATCCTTCTTAAACAGTCCACCAACTGGGAGGCAAGCATTCAAATCTATTACTCTATGGGGTCATTCTCACTAAAAACTATCATATTCTACTCCCTGGTCTCTATAAGCTGGTAACCATATCATAATGCAAAATGCATGGAGTCTAACTTCAAAAGTCCCCATAGTCTTTAAAATTCCAAAGTCTTTACGGAGACTCAAGGCAATCTCTTAATCTTCTGTAAAATCAAAAACTACATTCCATACTCCTAACATATGACATGGAATATATGTTACCACTTCAAAAGGGAGGGAAAGAAGCATAGAAAGGAAATAAAGAACAAAAGCAAGACCAAAACCCAGCAAGGCAAACTCTATATCCTGCATCTCTATGTTTGATGTCAAACAGCTCTTCAGATCTCTCACTTCTTCAAGTTGTGTTGACTTCAGTACATATCTCTCTCTTGGGCTGGATCCACACCCAGTCTGCAACTCCCCTTGGCCAGGATCTCACAGTTCTTGTATCTTTAGCATTATGGGTCTGTCTCAGTTAGCGTTTCTATTGCTGTGACAAAAACACCATGGCCAACGAGCAAGTTGGGGAAAACAGAATTTATTTGGGTTAAATTTCCACATTGCTTTTCATCATAGAAGAAAGTCAGGACAGGAACTCAAACAGAACAGGATCTTGGATGTAGGAGCTGATGAAGAGGCCATAGAAGAGTACTGCTTACTGGCTTGCTCCCCTGACTTGCTCATGCTGGTTTCTTATAGAACCTAGGACCACCAGCTCAGGGATGGCACCACCCACCATGAATTGAGCTCTTCCACATTGATCACTAATTAAGAAAATGCCTTACAACTGGATCTCATGTAAGCATTTCCTCAACTGAGGCTCCTTCCTCTCTGATGACTCTAACTTATGGCAAGTTGACACACAAAGACAGCCAGTACAACTGATGCCTTGCCAGCTTGACATACAAACACATCACTAATTAAGCCACAACCCTTCCTTTCTTATCCATCCCCCAAATCTCACATTAAAAACATAAATAACTTTAAAAGTCCCACAATATTTATACATTCAAACACATTAATATTTCAGTCCCTATAAAACAACCAATTTATTAAAAACTCGAAGACTTTTAAAGGTTCAAAATCTTTCAGCTGTGGGCTCCTTTAAAAATCAAAATTAAAAATATCTCCTTCAAGAGGGAAGAACCAACCAGTGCACAGTCACAGTCTGGACAAAGCAAAACCAAATCCAAAAGTATAAATAGCTCCATGTCTGGGGTCCACTCGCATCTTCTGGACTCTTCCAAAGGATATAAGTCACTGCTCTGACTCTGCCCTTTGTAGCACACACAGCTTGTCTTCTAATCTCTGACTAGCTGCTCTCCACTGCTGCCTCTGTTCTTGGTGAGCATCCCATGGTACCTCTATCTCCAAAATGCTGAGGTCTTCTGCTGAAACTAGGCTGCACTTTCACCAATATCCTTTCATAGGCTTCCTCAGGGTGCCAAGCTTCAACTTCTCTGCATGGCTCCTTCAGTCCTGGGTCTCCACCTGCCACCGAGGGTGACATGACCCCATCATGCCTTTACAGCATATGGCTGACTGTTAACACTACCAAGTTAGACTGCCAACAGGAGAAACAAGATTTTATTTTTTTAATTAAAAATTTCTGCCTCCTACCCACCTCCCATTTACCTCCTCCTCCCCCTCTCCCCCTCCACTCCCCCTTCCTCTCCTGTCCGAAGAGCTGTAAGGGTTCCTTGCCCTGTGGGAAGTCCAAGGTACCCCCCCACTCCATCCAGATCTAGGAAGGTGAACATCCAAACAGGCTAGGCCCTCCAAAGTCAGTATATGTAGTAGGATCAAAGTCCAGTGCCATTGTCCTTGGCTTCTCAGCAGCCCTCATTGTCGGCCATGTTCAGGGAGTCCAGTTTTATCCAGTGCTTTTTCCATCCCAGTCCAGCCTTGGTAAACTCTGATTAGATCAGCCCTACCATCTCCGTGGGTGGGTGCACCCCTCGTGGTTCTGACTTCCTTACTCATGATCTCCCTCCATTTGCTCCTCATTTGGACCTTGGGAGCTCAGTCCGGTGCTCCAGTGTGGGGCTCTGTCTCTATCTCGATCCATCGCCAGATGAAGGATCTATGGTAATATGCAAGGTATTCATCAGTACGGCTATAGGATCTGGCCATTTCTGGTTCCCTCTCCTCAGCTGCCCAAGGAACTAACTGGGGGCATCTCCCTGGAGACATGGGAACCCCTCTAGAGTCAAGTGTCTGCCAACCCTAAAATGGCTCCCTTAATTAAGATATATACTTCCCTGTTCCCACATCTACCCTTCCTATATCCCAACCATCCCATTCCCCCAAGCTCTCCCCATCCTCCCCTTCACACTTTTCTCTCACCATCTCCCCTTGCCCCAAACAAACCCCACCCCCAAGTTCCCAATTTTTGCCCGGCAATCATGTCTACTTCCAATATCCAGGAGGATAACTATATGTTTTTCTTTGGGCTCACCTTCTTATTTATATTCTCTGGGATCACGAATTATAGGCTTAATGTCCTTTATTTATGACTAGAAACCAATTATGAGTGAGTACATCCCATGTTCATCTTTTTGGGCTTGGGTTACCTCACTCAGGATGGTGTTTTCTATTTCCATCCATTTGCATGCAAAATTCAAGATGTCATTGTTTTTTACGGCTGAGTAGTATTCTAACATGTATATATTCCACATTTTCTTCATCCATTCTTCCACTGAAGGGCATCTAGGTTGTTTCCGGGATCTGGCTATTAATGCTGCTATGAACATAGATGAGCATATGCTTTTGTTGTATGATTGGGCATCTCTTGGGTAGATTCCCAATAGTGGAATTGCTGGGTCCTGGGGTAGGTTGATCCCGAATTTCCTGAGAAACCGCCACACTGCTTTCCAAAGTGGTTGCACAAGTGTGCATTCCCACCAGCAATGGATGAGTGTACCCCTTACCCCACAACCTCTCCAGCAAAGGTTATTATTAGTGTTTTGGATTTTAGCCAATCTGACAGGTGTAAGATGGTATCTCAAAGTTGTTTTGATTTGCATTTCCCTGATAGCTAAGGAGGTTGAGCATGACCTTAAGTGTCTTTTGGCCATTTGAACTTCTTCTGTTGAGAATTCTCTGTTCAGTTCAGTGCCCCATTTTTTAATTGGGTTCATTAGCATTTTAAAGTCTAGTCTCTTGAGTTCCTTATATATTTTGGAGATCAGACCTTTGTCTGTTGCGGGGTTGGTGAAGATCTTTTCCCAGTCAGTAGGCTGCCTTTTTGTCTTAGCGACAGTGTCCTTTGCTTTACAGAAGCTGCTCAGCTTCAGGAGGTCCCATTTATTCAATGTTGCCCTTAATGTCTGTGCAGCTGGGGTTATATGTAGGAAACGGTCTCCTGTGCCTATTTGTTGTAGAGTACATCCCACTTTCTCCTCTATCAAGCTCAGTGTGTTCAGATTAATATTGAGGTCTTTAATCCATTTGGACTTGAGTTTTGTGCCTGGTGATAGATATGGATCTACTTTCATTCTTCTACAGGTTGACATCCAGTTATGCCAGCACCATTTGTGGAAGATGCCCTCTGTCTTCCATTGTGTACTTTTGGCTCCTCTATCAAAAATCAGGTGTTCATAGGTTTGTGGTTTAAGATCCGGGTCTTCTATTTGATTCCATTGGTCGACTTCTCTGTTTTTATGCCAGTACCAAGCTGTTTTCAATACTGTAGCTCTGTTTGAAGTCAGGGATGGTAATGCCTCCAGAAGTTCCTTTATTGTATAAGATTGTTTTGGCTATCCTGGGTTTCCTGTTTTTCCATATAAAGTTGATTATTGTCCTCTCAAGATCTGTGAAGAATTTTTGATGGGACCTTGATGGGATTGCATTGAATCTATAGATTGCCTTTGGTAGAATTGCCATTTTTACTATGTTGATCCTCCCAATCCAAGAGCAAGGGAGATCCGTGTTGGGGCAGCTGGCCCAATCCCTGCGTTCAGGGGCCCGGCTAGCTCAGTCGGTAGAGCATGAGACTCTTAATCTCAGGGTCGTGGGTTCGAGCCCCACGTTGGGCGCCAGATGAAGCGGCGAAGATTGGAAATAACCAAAAATAGTCCTTTTATAATTACTCAATTTTAATACAAGGGGAGACAAGACCAAAGTTAAGAGTGTGTGTAAATGGCATTTTCATTACTGGCCTGCTGGACACAGGAGCGGATGTTAGTATCATTACTCCAGAATCTTGGCATCCGTATTGGCCACTACAGGATGTAAATGTTCGACTTTTGGGAATTGGGACCCTATCTCGAGTAAGGCAAAGCACTAGATGGGTCGAATGCATCGGTCCTGAGGGACAGATAGGAAAATTAAGGCCATATGTAGCTAATATTGCAGTAAATTTATGGGGTTGTGACCTATTGCAGCAATGGAATACTCAAATTAACATTCCTGCTGCCTCTAGAGCATATATTTCTGAGGAAAACATCAAAAGGTATTACAGATGGCGAAAACCAGCCATTCGGGCTGTACAAGAACACAAACCAATGGATGCCCCTCCAGAACCACCAACGGCCCTACCTCTAAAATGGTTGACTGAGAAACCGATATGGACAAAACAATGGCCTTTATCTGAGGAAAAGTTGCAAGCTTTAGAACAGCTAGTACAAGAGCAATTGGATGCTCAACATATAGAAGAATCTACCAGCCCTTGGAATTCTCCTGTATTTGTGGTTAAGAAAAAATCTGGTAAATGGAGAATGGTGACGGATCTCAGAGCTATAAACAGGATTATTCAACCTATGGGCTCTCTGCAATCTGGACTTCCTTTGCCTTCTTTATTACCAAAAGGATGGCCTCTCATAGTTATTGATTTAAAGGACTGTTTCTTCACAATACCTTTACAAGAAAAGGATAGAGAAAAGTTTGCCTTCACTGTGCCTACTTATAATAACTCTCAACCCACCAAGAGATACCAGTGGACCGTCCTCCCACAGGGCATGTTGAACTCTCCTACCCTGTGCCAATACTTTGTGAATCAACCATTACAAATAATACGCAAGATGTTTCCCAAATCCGTTGTTTATCATTATATCGATGACATATTATTGTCTGATTCAAACATGGATACCTTAGAGAAACTGTTTGAAGAGGTAAAAACAGTTCTACCTAAATGGGGATTACAGATTGCTCCCGAAAAAATTCAGAGAGGAGATTCTGTTGATTATCTAGGTTATAGAATAGGTTTGCAAAAAATTAAGACACAAAAGGCACAAATTAGGAGAGATCAGCTGCATACTCTTAATGACTTTCAAAGGTTGTTGGGAGACATTTCCAGCCTTCGACCGGCTGTTGGGATAACACCTGATATGATAGTTCACTTAAACAAAACCTTAGATGGGGAAAGAGACCTAAACAGTCCCAGAGAATTAACAGCTGAAGCAGAAAAAGAACTGACAATGATTGAAGAAAGATTGCAAGAAGCACATGTGGATAGGGTGAATCCAGAACTCAGTTGTATTCTCGTTATATTGCCTTCAAAAATTTCTCCTACAGGAATTCTAATGCAAAGAGATGATATTATTTTAGAGTGGCTCTTTCTACCTCATAAGCCAAGTAAGAAATTAAAAACCTATGTGGAAAAGGTTTCTGAACTAATCATAAAAGGTAAATTGAGACTTCGCCAACTAGCAGGCATAGACCCAGCAGAAATCATAGTGCCTTTCACCGCTGATGAGATACGAAAATTGTGGGAAGATAATGAACCATGGCAAAGAGCTTGTGCTAACTTTTTAGGAGAAATTAATAACAACTACCCAAAAAGCAAAAGGCTTAACTTTATAAAGAGAACTTCTTGGATTCTTCCTCGAATTGTCCGTGATGCTCCGATAACTGGAGCCCGCACGTTTTATACTGATGCTAATAAATCAGGGAAGGCAGGCTACAAATCAGAAGACTTGAGTAAGGTGGAACAAAGTCCTTATGATTCTGTCCAAAAGGCAGAGTTATTTGCCATTCTTATGGTGCTAAGGGATTTTAAGGAACCTCTTAACATTGTTACTGACTCACAATATGCAGAAAGAGTTATCTTACATATTGAAACTGCCGAATTCATACCTGATGATACTGAACTAACCTCATTGTTTATCCAGGTACAAGAAATGATCAGGAACAGACTTTGCCCTATGTATATAACACACATCCGATCCCATACGGGTCTGCCAGGTCCTTTAGCACGTGGCAATGCAGATATTGATCAGCTATTGATTGGTAGTGTGCTGCAGGCTTCCGAATTTCATGAAAAGCATCATGTCAATAGCAAAGGCTTGAAAAAAGAGTTTTCTATTACATGGCAACAAGCTAAGGAGATTGTAAAGAAATGCCCTACTTGCTCTTTCTATAACCAAGCACCACTGCCTGCAGGGACTAATCCAAAGGGCACCAAAAGGAATGAAATTTGGCAGATGGATGTGTTCCATTTTGCAGAATTTGGAAAATTAAAATATGTACACCATACCATTGACACTTATTCAGGATTCCAATGGGCAACTGCTTTAAGCTCAGAAAAGGCCGATTCAGTAATCACTCACTTGTTAGAAGTCATGGCCATCATGGGTATACCTGCGCAAATAAAGACAGATAATGGTCCAGCTTATGTCTCTAGAAAAATGAAATGGTTTTTTGCCTATTACAATATTAAGCATGTTACAGGCATACCCTACAATCCTACAGGTCAAGCAGTCATTGAAAGATCAAATAGGACGATAAAGGAAATGTTAAACAAGCAAAAGGGGGTGGAGAATACCCCCAGAAATAGATTACATAATGCTTTACTAACTTTGAATTTTCTCAACGCTAATGAAAAGGGGACAACGGCTGCAGAGAGACATTGGATAATGGAAAAGTCTGTTGAATTAAATCAACCAGTTTATTTCAAGGATGTGCTAACCTCACAATGGAAGCCAGGGGATGTGCTGCGCTGGGGAAGGGGTTTTGCTCTTGTCTCCACAGGAGAAGAAAAATCGTGGATACCATCAAAATTAATAAAGGTTCGGTTTGAAGAGGAGAACCCCCTTGGAAAAGAAAAATAACAATTCATGCACAAGGATGGTGACCATACTGATGGTAAGAAACCTATAGTACGGGGGCAGGGTTCTTTTCTTATCCCCACAGGAAGACGCTCACCTTCAAAGGACCTGAGGGACCCTGCATACCTTGAATATTGATGAATTGGAACCAATTGCAACCCAACAAGGATCAGCATTAACATTGGGTAAGCTCGGTGAGTATAAAAAACAATTTTTGTATGTGTGTCAATATGCATTTCTTCATAGATATTCAGAGCTGGTTTCTTGGAGTTGGACTCTGGCCCAGTCCCTCTCCAATTCCAAGCTTGTTTATAAGAGATTTCTCAGAGTTTCTGTCTCAGGTTAGGAGTAAAATTATGAGACAGAATATTAATAACAATAATGTTGATAATGGTACCAATATATTTGCCTTCTTTGCCTTCATTCATATCTATGGTTGTTTTTAATGCACCTTTCATTGAAGATATGCACGTATACGTCTGTATGTGTCCTTGTAGATAATGCTTATCTCTCTCGCAACAAACGACAAAATTTTTTTTCTTCAGTAATCTTTGCAGTTTCCAGGATGAAGACGGGGCCCCGCAACATCAACTCCAACTGGTTATTATGACGTCATGTTTTAGTAGCGCTAATATTTGGCCTGTTTTTTGGTACCAATTGCACAGAACACTTTTGAATGGTGCACATTTTTGACAACATTCTGGCCTCATTTTTCAAAAAAAAAAAAAAATTCAGAGGCTGGACACATTTTTCCTAGACGAAATGTTACCCTGGGTATTCTACCATCATTTGCTTTCACAGGAACCCCTGGGAAGAAAAGTCGCCCCTATGTCAGCTGGAAGCAATCTTGGATGACGACGCGCCCCCTCCCAACAAAGTTTACCCTCAGATTTAGGGACACTAATTGGTGGCTGGTATAGGGTGGTCGGGTTGTGGAAGGCTTTATATGGACTCAGGGGTATAAATTATGTGTATATCTATATGTATTTATAAAAAAAAAGGGGGGGAGGGAGGGATTAACTGGTGATCTGAAGGAATAATTGATTTTTGTGAGTTATTGTTTTTCTTCCTTTTTTTTCTTTAAAAAAAAACTATATGAGTGTTGATTCTTGTATATTGATATGTTGAACATTGTATGAGAGTATGATACTACCTCTGTTTGAAACAATTGTTATATTGACATTGTTTACCATATTGCACTGTACATTTCTACCTCAGATATTATTTATGTAAGGACCCTGTTTACATTTGGAAATCATTGTCTTCATTTTTTGCACAGTTGTCTATTCTATTAGTTATACAGTTACATAAGTGTTGAGAATTATATGTTGGTCATATTTATATTTAGGACAATCAGGTTTTTTAGACACATAGAGGTTGTATTTAGTATAGATAGCATAATCTTCAACCTCTTTGAAGAACTGTAGAACATGGCCTTTAATCTAACCTACAGTTTTGTATTTATGAGACACAATCACTCCTGGCAACAATGCTCTACTCCCGAGAGAACGTTGAGCACCAAAGACACTCCACTGGGAGTTTGTCTTCTACTTGGCAGAACTGGCCTTGGGGCAAAGAAAAGCCCATACCTCCATTACTGACTACGAAATATCCATAAGTGGATAAAACAGAATTGTCTTATCTTGCCAAGACAGGATAGGATAGTTCTACTAAAGGTTACTTGCCATTGTATAATGGTATGTCAGGTTTTTTCAGGCCTCAGCCAAAGTTGGTTGCCTCAACATTGCTATCAAGACTTCGTGTGGTTGCCCAGGTAGTCAATTGTCTCTGTCTTCTGTTGCACATTTTGGAAGTTTCTCGTTTGTGCTTCCTGGTTGCTTTGGTAATTTTACTCTCCTTCTCAGATCTTTGATGGGGTTGAAGATTAGATAATGGTAGCTACCTTCTAGATTATTTAGACTTCTCAAAGTAGAGTGATTAGAAAAATTCTTCGTTATATACTTCTAGCCTGATATTGTTTACTTTTTGTAATTTTATATGATCTGTTCCCATTGTATATAGTTATATTTGGTTTCTGAATCTGTCTTATTTAGACAAAAAAGGGGAGATGTTGGGGCAGCTGGCCCAATCCCTGCGTTCAGGGGCGTGGCTGCTCCAGCGGGGTAGCATTCCCCTTAAATAGGATTGGGGAGCTGGAAGGTGCCCGTTCGTTTGCGCTGGCCTGCGCGCGCTCACCTTCGGCTTCGCTGGACCCTTGGTTCTGTAAGTTCCCTTGTCTCCCCTTGTATTAAAATTGAGTAATTATAAAAGGACTATTTTTGGTTATTTCCAATCTTCGCCGCTTCAGATCCGTCCATTTTCTGGTATCCTCTTCAATTTCTTTCTTCAAAGACTTAAAGTTCTTGTCAAATAGATCTTTCACTTCCTTGGTTAGAGTTACCCCAACATATTTTATGCTATTTGTGGCTATCGTGAAAGGTGATGCTTCTCTGATTTCCTTCTCTGCTTCCTTATCCTTTGTGTATAGGAGGGCAACTGATTTTTTGGAGTTGATCTTGTAGCCTGCCACGTTACTGAAGGAGTTTATCAGCTGTAGGAGTTCTTTGGTGGAGTTTTTGGGGTCGCTTATGTACACTATCATATCATCTGCAAATAACGAAAGTTTAACTTCTTCCTTTCCAATTTGAATCCCCTTAATCCTCTTATGTTGTCTTATTGCTATTGCTAGAACTTCAAGCACTATATTGAAGAGATAACGAGAGAGTGGATAGCCTTGTTGTGTTCCTGAATTTAGTGGGATGGCCTTCAGTTTCTCTCTGTTCAATTTGATGTTAGCTGTCGGCTTGCTGTAAATAGCCTTTATTATGTTGTTCTGGAATACAGTATCTGTGTGTCTACTCTCAGGAAACGCTTCCCAGAAGATTTCACCTCAACTATGCTGTTCTCCTCTTAGTGCAAAATTCTCAGCTCTAGATGACCAGCATCTAGTATCCCAGCAAAACAAAAGTTTGCTTTAGCAGTTATGGTATCTTGTTGATCACAGCTGATTCTTCAGCCCCAGGTAGCCAGAATGATAGGACTTTAAATCAAAATAGCAAATGGCCCAGATAGCGCCTTTAAAAATCCCTCCAAAACTTCACAAGTCAGGCCTCCATCTTTTGTACTGCTCTCAACATTTTCATCTTCCAAAGTTCCACAGACAGCTCATTGATCTGTTATCACTCAATGGCTTCTCTAGCTAAAAATTCCAATGCTCTTCAACAATCATCCCAAAACATGGTCAGGTCTGAAACCCACTATACTGGTACCAGTTTTTCTTGGTTAGGACTTCTATTGCTGCAATGAAACACTCAACCAAAAGGCAAATTGTGGAGAAAAGGGTTTATGTGGCTTACACTTCCACAATGCTATGTACCACTAAAGGAAGTCAGGACAAGAACTCTAACAGGGCAGGATCCTGAAGACAGGGCCTGATGCAGAGGCCATGGAGGGATGTGGCTTACTGGGTGCTCCTCATGTTTTCCTCAACTACTCTCTTGTAGAACCCAGGACCATCAGCTCAGAGATGGCACCACCCACAATGGGCTGGCCCTCCTCCCTCAATCAGTAACTGAGAAAATGCCTTATAGCTGGATCTCATGGAGATATTTCCTTAATTGAAGTTCCTTTCTCTCTGGTCACTCTAGCTTGTGTCAAGTTGATACAAAACCAGGTAGTACAGGGTCTCCAACGTAATTCAGGCTTCATTTTCAAAGCTTTACTCAATGGCCTCTCAAGGCCTCTGTACAGGGACTCTGCAGCCACAGGCCTAGTTTAACTGCCCCCATTAACTAAAACATTCACATACTGATTGATAGAATGTATTTAACATTTTCAAAATAAAGCTTGAAGAACAATATTAAAAATTTTGAATTATTAGGTTGAGGAACTGACTCCTTTTATAAACAAACAATACATATTTTTCTTACATAAATGGCATAATTAGTATATTGACTGGAAGTACTTTAAAATGTTTCAACTTAAGTAGTACTTAGTATAAAAATGAGAGAAATGCTCTCATACCTAATGGATTTAAGACAGTAATAAAAGAAATGTCAGTATATATTATGTTGATGCCAATTTAGCAGATATATTAATCTATGATGTTAATTGTAGACCAATAAAATAAATTAAATTTAAGGTATATAAGTAGGGAAAAGTGCAGAGAATACTAGTGTTGATATGTCCCTTAGTTATTGTGGTGATCTGAATATGAAAGTTTCTCATAGGTCAAAAATTTGAAAGCTTGTTTTCTAGTTGGTGGACAGTTTAGAAAGGATTAAGAGGTATGACTTTGTTGGATAAGGTGTGTCACTGGGAAAGGACTTTGCAGATCAGATAGGAGATCTCATCTATTGCCTCTAGCACCATGCCTGCTTGACTGACTGCTGACTGTAGTGCTCCCTGCCAAGATGTTCAAGAACTAATCTTTTCAAATGATAAGAAAACCCCCATTAAGTACTTTTTTTCTAGTTGCCTTAAAAAGTGTCTCTTCACAGCAATAGAATAGTAACTAAGAACAGAAGTTGGTACCAGGGACTATAAAACAGGGTGTTACTGTTAGGAAGAATATGGAATATGTTGGGACTAGAAAAGCAGGTAAACATTGTAAGTGGGGATTAATGGGGAACAGTAAAATCACATAATGTGGTAGTGTTGAAAGCAATATGGACTGTGGAGACACAGCTCATGGGGTTTCAGAGGCAAGCAATATTAGTAACTGATCTAGTAACTATTTTGTGATATTTGGTAAAAAAAAATAGCTGCTTTCAGGCCTTGTCCAAAAAAATCTGCTGGATGTTAAAGTGATGAATATTGTGCTAATATCTTTGGCAGAGGAAATTTCAAGACAGCCTAATGTTTACTTTGTCATGTGTGCAATGGATTAATTAAAAATGCTGCAGGATCCCCGGTGGCTGCAGTGGCAGAAATGCTACAGGTCCCTGAGAGGCAGCAGTGGGCCATTTGGCAGCAGGCAGTGAACAGTGGGTCCCAAGAGCAGCCAGTTCCAGGCAGGGACAGCACAGTTCCCCCAGTGGCTGCAGCAGGCCATGAGGAGAGACCAACAGATGGGCACATCACGAGACCATGCCGCAAGTCTCCAAAGGTGGCTGTTCCAGGGCAGAGAAACACATGGTGGTGGGCAAGAGAAAGATGGATAGGCACACCATGCAGAGTGAGGTTGGATATTTATTATTAATAATAAATAATATTTATTATTAGTGGGTTATGGAGGGGAAGGGGAGGGGAGAGAGAGAGAGAGAGAGAGAGAGAGAGAGAGAGAGAGAGAGAGGAGACAGAAGCTGCCTCTTTGAGTGGGGGACAGAAAAGGAAGAGACTCAGGCTGCAAGTGGGAAGATTGCCTGCCTCCACAGATGGGGAAGGGAGTGGGCATGGTTTCTTTCTTAAAGGGACAGAACAGATCATTACATTCCCATTTTTTATAATAAAAGGGTGGGAGGTTAGGCACCACAGGTTAAGGGAATTGGGGCAGTAGATTCTCAAGACTGTTTCCTGCTTATTTGTGGGCATCATCTTTAGAGGGGGGATCTGAGAAGGCTGGGTGCTGGTCACATCCTGGTGTAGCTGGTCTGTTTGTTCCTGTCCAATATTTGTGTAATGGAAATGTCTGGTGTCTCTTACACCTGTTTAAGGTATTGGCAGAACAGATGACAAAGTTAAGTTTAGAGAAAAGAAACTTAGGACCCAAGAATTGAGAAGGGTGTATCTGACTTTCAGTTCTGCTCCCTGGAATTTACAAGAATTATTTGGGTTTGTGAAAACAGTTTTAAACATATATGTTGTATAAACAGTAGCATATTTATGACAGAATGACTGTGACAGACATTTTTGCAAAATGAAAAGTATCTTTAAGACTATGGAAGGCAGCATAAGAGAGAAGTTTGATAACTTGTATTTGTCCTCACACCTTTATAACTTGCAGGTTTTGTATTTGTAATTTACTGAAATTTCTTTGGTGAGATTGTCCTTTTAAACTGACACAACCTCTCAGCTATCAAATTGCATCAGAGATCTTTGAGAAGGATAAAATTTTACTTGAGTTACTGATTTAAAAATACAGAGAAATTACTTGGTTGTCACCTACAGCTACTCTTCAGGGTCCTCCATGGTCACTGAAGGTTGTATTGGCCTTTGCTATTTAGCGCAGGGCCTGCCAGGCTCCAGAAGATCCTATGCGCTAAGAAATCTGTAGAAAGACAATCCTGCCTTGACTGAGCAGCTAGGATATCCATTCCAGCAATTCTGTCCACATCTGGAGATCTTCAGTTTAGATGAAAGGCAGTTTCTTCCAGTGGTCAGTGCTTGTCAGTTGAAGATGCAGATGGATGTTGTTCTGTGCCCATGTGTCTTCTGTCTTCTTTGGAGGAAGTAGAGTGCTGCTAGGAGCCAAACTGTCTCTTTTTGTTATAAATTTTTTTAATAATTAAATATTTAAATACCATATTCCCCAGATCTCTGAGCAGTTGAGGGCTGTTTATCAGGTGTAACTACAGCATAGACCTGCCAGAAGAACTGGGTCTGAGTCTGAACTTGACTGTACTGGCTCTTAACATGAGGCCTTTCCATTCATGTATGACTGTAGACTGACCCATTCTTGTGAGACCTAGCTGTTTCGTTTGTGTTTGCAATGGGTGTTTCTTACCCAACAGATGGTGTTTTGCAGCTATTCTCTCCTTATCTTTGGCTCTTATATTCTTTCCATTTCACCCTTCCATAATGACCCTATGAGGACATAGTATAATTGTTTTGCTTAGTTACATATTTAATGTTTGTATATATGTGTCTGTGTGTTTATTTTTACTATATTTTAAAGAAACTTCTTTTTTCACATTATATAACCAGAGATCCCCTGTCTTAAACTATAAACACAAGAGCTTGATGTCTAGACTCTTTGAAAAACATTTTACTTATTATTATTTCAATTTAATAACAATGACTATTACTACTACATTGTGTTTTAGATTTGTCTGATTATTCGGGATATTAAAGAACTTTTCATAAACTTTGGGTACATTTTTCATGTTCTTTAATGAAATACATATTCAAATTATTTTCTTTATTTTGATATCAGATATTTATTTATTGTTATTGATTTGTATGAATTGCACGTGTACTTTATATATTGACTCTTAGAGATAGAGTTTGAAAATGTTTTCTCTCAATTCATAAGCTGATTGTTCATTTGTTGATTCCTTGAATTGCTGTTTAATAGCTTTTATTTTAGGCTTTCTGGTTGAATTTTTTATTTGTGTTGCCTATACTTTTGGTGTTACATATAAAAACCTCATTAATAAGAAACTATTTTAAATTTTAAAATTACATTTATTATGTGTATATGTGTGTATGTGTGTGTGTGTGTGTGTGTGTGTGTGTGTGTGTGTGTTCATTCCCATGATACGTTCTGCATGTAGAAGTCAGAGGAGAACTTGGTTCTCTCCTTTACCATGTAGGAACCAGGGATCAAATTCAGGTCACCAGACTTGGCAACAAATGCTTTACTCATTGAGCAATTTAGTAAATTCTTCTTTACATTTTCCTCCATGATTTTTATAGTTTCAGATCTTATGTTTAAGCCTGCTGCATTTTAGTTCTTTTTGCATGATATAAAATAAATATTTAATTTAATTATTTTACACGTGATACGTAATTTTTCAGCATTATTTTTAAGTGCATTTCCCTTTCTACAATGTATACTTTTATGGTACCTTTTGTTTTAATTCAGCTGATTATATATATGTAAATTTATTGTCAGGCTTTCCACTTATTTCCAATACTCTATATTATCATCAATGTTCAGAAGTTTACTAGACTTTATAATGTGCATTCAAATTAGGTAGTGTGATACTTACAGCCTTGCTGTCTTACTTAAGATTTGTTTGTCTTATACAATAGGTTGCTCCCCACAAACTTACAGCAAGGCCCTGCTGTTGAAGACAATACCCACAGAACCCATTAAACATGGAGAGATCTGTTGCCTACATAGAACCTTCACCCCTACACCCTAGTGTCTTTGGTATGGGGATATATTCTGCAGGCTCCCAAAAGAGAAATGTAAACATCAACCCAGCTACAAAAAAACTTTGATATAAAATACTGTTCTGCCTGAAAAATATGCTAGGACATTGGTGGCACAAAACTTATGTGAGTAACCACTAATGTCTGAATGTCTGATTTGACTTAAGGCCTGACATTGCCTGGGTGACCCAGAACCACATAGCTCAGAGACCTAAGGTGAAACCAAATGCTGCTTGTCTTGAAAAACTACTGATAAAATGACTCCTGATGACATTCTGCTATACTCAGGTCAGTGCCTTAAGCAGTCATGATCAGAAAAGCTTCCTCTTGCAGCAAAGAGAAATATGGAGACCCACAGACAGACATTACACACACACACACACACACACACACACGAGAGAGAGAGAGAGAGAGAGAGAGAGAGAGAGAGAGAGAGAGAGAGCATTTTGGAATACATAGCTCTAAATGAAATGTTTCCTTTAAAACCCTCCCCTCAGAGCTCAGAGAACACCATGGAAGCTGAGGAAGAGTCAGAGGGGATGAGGGGATGGAGAGCACCAGGAGAACAAGAGCCTCTAAATCAGTGGTTCTCAACCTTCCTAATACTGTGACCCTTTAATACAGTTCCTCATGTTATGGTGACCCCAACCACAAAACTATTTTCATTGTTATTTAATAGCTGTAATTTTGCTACTGTTATGAATCATAATTTAAATACTTTTGGCGACAGAGGCTTGCCAAAGGGATCATGACCCACACGTTGAGAAACACTGCTCTAAACTGAAGCAGCAAGCACAGGACCTACACCAATCTGTACCAGGCCCTCTGCACATACATATTATAGCTTTCAGTTTAGTATTTTAATGGGACTCTAGAGTTTGTAAACAAGGGGGTCTCTGATTCTTGTTCTGTTGGTTTGCCTTGTCCAACTTGATGTTTTTTTCTTTATCTTATTACATTTTATTTTGCTTTTGTAAAAAATAAAATATTTTAAAATATTGTTTTGGCTCATGGAAGAGGTAAGGTAAGGGAGTAAATGAAATAATTTTATTTAATTTTAAAAATGTATTAATGCTAATAAATAAAATAGAAAAAAGAAAACTTGATTATTTGGGGGTCTTTGTGTAAATTTATAATGTTTTTATTCTTTAAAAGTATGATTGTGATTTTTGTAGGGATATGTTATATATTATTACTTTGCATAATATAATATTTTTAAAATAATAAGTTTTTTCAAAGCCCTAAATAAGGGGTGATTTTCTGAATATTTCATTAGTTTTAGTTAATTTCAATTTGTTTGTATCTATGTTGTTAAAACAAGGTATTGCTGTTTTACTATTAATTTTCTTGTCAGATACTTTATTAATATATGAAAATGCAACTTATTTTCTATGCTAAAATAACACTCTATAACAATTTTAGGTTTGTTTACTAGCTTTAACATTTGGATGGAGTCTTTGGGGCCTTTCCATGTTAAAAGCATCAGGGGTATTTAACTTTTTCTTTCTGATTTCATTTCTTTTTATTCACTTTATTTATTTATTCATTTATTTTTACATCTTGCTTTTTCTGAGAGCATTATTATACTGTAGTCAGGAGCTGCGGGCAGGCCTGCTTTTCATCCCATCCGGCTCCCGCATAGCTAGCATATGCCCCGAAATAACAACACACAAACTATATTCATTTAAACTCTGCTTGGCCCATTAGTTTCAGCCTCTTATAGGCTAATTCTCACATCTTGCTTAACCCATTTCTAATAATCTGTTTAGCACCACAAGGTGGTGGCTTAACCAGGAAAGATTCAGCATGTCTGACTTTGTGGCTGGCTTCATGGCGACTGACCCAGAGAGGAGAGGCATGGCGATTGACTAACCTCCCTTCTTCCCAGCATTCTGTTCTGTCTACTACACCTATCTAAATCCTGCCCTATCAAAAAGCCAAGGCAGTTTCTTTATTAACCAATGAGAGTCCTCCATCTTTATACTGAATTGAGGTGGACCAAAACAGTTTTTCTTGCACAGATCAAGATCTTGGAGTGAAATTTTTCATAGCATAGGTATTCCTTATTCTTCTAATTTGGGGAGAGTTTATCACAGGTTGTTATCATTTCTTTTAAAATCTTTGGCACAATTCATGTACCATTTATTCCTGGTTATTTCCTTTTTTGAAGCATGTTCACAGTTGTATCAATCTCTTCAGGATTATTTGCGTTGTCTTGGTTTGATTTTGCTATGGTGAGCCATTTTACGTCTTCATTATTCAAGCTTTGTACCTTTTCTGCTTAAAATATGTCTTCTAGGTTCTCTAAATGGTGATATTCTCTTATCTTTATTCCTCTGATACTGCAATGGCTTCTCATTCATTTCTTTGTATTTATGTGTGGCCTGTCTTTTATACTGACTGTGAATTTCATTTATCATTTAAAAACTATCTCTTAGTTTGTTCACTTATTCCATAGATTTTCTGTTCTCTGATTTATTTCTGGTCAGTTTTCCTTCTGCTTATATGACTCTTAAATTTTGTCTTTAGTCCCTTAAGGTTTAATATTAATTTGCTTATTTGTGATCATTTTTCTTTTTTTAAATGGACTTTTCTTTTTTTTTACTAGAAGCTTCCCTCATGGTTTTACTTTTGCTTCATTCCATATGTTTCAATAGGTGAGTGTGGTAATTAATATTGTTAGTCAACTTGACACTCCTGGGAAAAATGAACCCTTAACTGAAGAATTGCCTCCATCAGGTTTACCTGTGTGCCTGTGAGGAAATTTCTTCACTGCTGATTGGGGGAGGGGGGGAATAGGCAGTGCCAACCCTGGGCAGCTGGGCCTGATTCTATAAGGGTAGTTGAACAGGTTAGAGTCAGCGAGTTGGTGAGCAGCATTCCTCCATGGTCTATGTTTCAGCTCCCAACTCCAGGTTCCTGCCTCCATAATGGAATGTCACAGGGAAGTGTGAAAGGAAACAAATCCTTTCCCCCTCCAACTTGGCTTTGGTCAGTGTTTGATCACAGCCAAAGAGATGTAAACTAGAACAGAAACTGGTACCTGCAACATGGATCTGCTGATGGAAATTCTAGGTCTCACACTGTTTTGTGGGAGGGAGGGAGGAGCTCTTGAAGCTTTGGGTTAGAAAAGTCACTGAGTACTCAGAGTTCCCTAAGCTGTCGTGGCACCTTGGAAGATAACGCTGGGACAAATGCAGATGATGTTTCAAAGGGAAGCAAAGCTCTATGACATTTCGACACTTCGGATTAGGAATCTGTGGAAATGAAACCTCTGCTTTGCTGGGACTGTTGATGCTCTGTTGCTGTGGCTGAAGAAGTACTCGAACTTCCTTTGCCGCCTGATCAGGGCCTACCCATCCTGGCTCTGAGTCATGCTTGTCTTACATTGTTCATCAAATTTCCTATTCAAAACACAAGTTCAAAGAAAACGTTATGAGTACTTTAAATAAAGAATCAACTGAATCTTAAGTGAAGGACAAACTTTTCTCAGTATACAAGTTATATTAAGGGAGTCCCCACAGGTGTCATACAGGGAAGCAAACCCCAAGAAGAGATCTGAATAAAAACCCAGTGCAGACTTCAAGGTAGTCTAATAACATACAGTTTATTCCCAGAATATTTAAGCCCAATGTAGTTTGGAAAAAAGTTTCCCCATTGTAGAAAGAAGCATAGTTACATTGAAATTCAAGCTACGTGTCAGTCAATCCCTCTAAGAAGATGGGTTCTAGAGATAGGCTACCAGTACTAGCTAAGGGCCTAAGGGCCTGGCCTGGTCTGGGTCATACAGATAGAGAATTCATTTGGGCTACTACTTCCTTCTGGTCCTGGTTGTAGGAAATTGAGAGAGCTTCCAGCTGTAAGGGTCATTTAGATTACTAGCCACCTCCAGTCTTGGTTGTAAGAGCGTGATATTGCCTGATCCAACAGATAACACAGATTACCTGGCTGTTAATCACTTCTAATTCTCAGCTTTCTGGTGGAAGAACAGGTTTTTCATCATTCCCATTGGAAAGATAATCCTGTATGTTTAATATTCCTGGTTTCTATGGAGAACTGTAGGCTCAAGAACCTTTGTGCTGTGCTCCCAACGTCATATATCTGTGTGGTCACCCCTGACCACAGAAAACTGTAAGCCTCAGGCATCAAACACAGAGCATGATGTTAGGATCTGGTATAAGTGTTGAAAATCATTCAATAACCAAACCTCAAATATATTTCTTTACAAACTGAGTGTTCCTTAGAAGAGTCTCATATTTCATGCCCCCAAATAGAACCTTTTGTTTTTCCCTTCTTGCTTCTTGACCACCCCTCTTTTCTTCCTACCACTTCACTGCTTCCGAAGTCAATGTGTAGAACAAGATTAATTTAGTTAGATGAGTGTTCTCAAGGACAGCAAGAATTGCCACTGAAAGTAGATTTGGCTGTGAAACAGGACATTGTGTCTTGTATGTATTTGACAACAGTAGTTTGAGAGGCCTAATTTAATACCCCACATCACTACTGAGACAATGCTAAAATAGAGTATGTGTGTGTGTGTGTGTGTGTGTGTAATTGATCACATAATGATAAAATAGGAAAACATAAAATATAATAAATAGTAGTAATTTCACTTATACAATTTATAAGAACCCATAAAGGGCCTAAAACATAACTTATTTTTAACTTGTCATATGAGAGGAAACAATGTTTTCCTTTGTTTTCTTTTGACTTAATTGCATGGGGTGTAGCGAGTGCAAGTGCTGGCTTGTGTCTGTGGAGGTCAGAAGATGACTTTTCAAAATTGGTTGCCTTTCCACAACGTGGGTTGTGAGGATAGAACTCAAATCATCATCTTTAACTACTGAGCATCTTGCCATCTTAACAATTCATTCTTTTAAGCACACATGTTCCCTCAGAATTTTTGTTATACTTTATTTTGTATTTTTATATTTTTAATGAGATGATATTTTGATATTTATATAGTCCATGCTACTGGAAATGATTACCTCTTTAGTATAATTTACAATTTCATAGAAACTATTTTTGTGTATGTGTATAATAGAGATTTTTAAGTTTATTTTTTTTCTTATGCATAGAAGAAATCTTTGAGACCTTTGTTCTTGCCTCCGTGGGCTCCTGCACACACATGATGCATATATACTCAAGCAGGCTCATGCACCTACATGCAGAAGAAAACAAATCTTTTTCATAAATTTTACAGTTACATGGTTTCATAATTCTCATTCATTCTCTCTATATAAATTAAAATGCTAAAATGTTAAATGTATTTTCTATCATTAATGTTATTTTATGATGAAAATATTCCAAATTCCTCTAGACTTTTGAAGTATAAGATACTTTATTGTTATATGTACTCTTCTTACTGTGTGAGAAAAAACAAAAAGTCTTTAATCCTATTTAACTGTCAATTGGAATTAGTATCTGTATTAGTTTCTTCTTACTGTGGCAGAAGAATCTGATGCGGGCGAATTTTGGAAGGAAGAGTTCATTTTGGATAATGGTTTTAGGAAACAGTTCACCATGGTGAAGAAGTCATGAGGCAGTTGGTCCCGGACTGAACGAGCATGTGATCAAACTGGACTCTCTGAATGTGGCTGCCAATGGGGGCGGACTGAGAAGCCATCTGATAATAGCACTGGGACCTGTTTCTACTGCATGTGCTGGCTTTTTGGGACCCTACTCCATTTGGATGCACACCTTCCTAGGCCTTGATGGAGCGGGGAGGGCCTTGGACTTCCCACGCGGAAGGGTACCCTGCCCTCTCTTAAGGAGGAAGGAGGGGGAGTGTGGGAGCAGGAGGGGAATTGGAGGGGGAGGAAGTGTAAATTTTTGAATGAAAAAAAAGCTAGCTAAGGGTTAGATCCTGGTTCCACTGCCAGGGGCCCCTCGAATGGACCAAGCTACACAACTGTGTCCCACATGCAGAGGGCCTAGGTCTGTCCCATGCAGGCTCTAGTGCTGTTGGTCTGGAGTTCTTGAGTTCCCACGAGTTTGGTTCAGCTGACTACTGACCATTTTTAAATCAGGTTTTTGGTGTTCAGTTTTTGAAGTTTATTTTTTTTATTCGAACAGTTGCAGTTTGCAAGCATTTTCGCATCTGGAAATGGTCTCTTCAGTCACTTTTTCATCCTTTCATTTGCTGTTCATCTTTTTTTTTCTTCACATAATCTTTGTCTCTCCTCACTTTCGTTTTCTGTGTTTTCAAGGTATTGTCTGTTAATACACCTTTATTTATAAACTGCCACGTGCTATTTGAGCCCACAAAGAAACTGGATCTTGTAGGGAGGTTACCCCTGACATTTCACAAGCAAACACAGTTGTCTTAAAATGTCCTCTAAGAATTCAAGTTGGGGAGTGAACTGCCCTCCTTTAACTCCGTTAGAGGGGAGGAGGAGAACAGAAAAACAGCCCAAGATAAAAAAAAAAAAAACATTGTATTCTTTAACAAACAGCTTGGAACCAAAACATTTCCAACAAATGGTACTATTGTTATGCCAAGATGTTAAAATGTACCCGCAGTGAGAAAGGAGGCTAGAAATTCAACCATGGGAAGAGAAAGCTCAATTGGGAGACTATTTCTTCAAGGCTAGGGTTGAGACCTCCTGAGCGTTCCTAAGCATGCCTACTGGTGTTGTGTTTTTCAATTCATATTTAGGCAGGCATGTTAGTGAGACTTTCTGGGTACAGTTTTGGACGTTTCTAGGAAAAAGAATCTCACAGAAAATTTGCTGTTCTTCTGGCTCTTAAAATATTCCCTGTCTTGAAAAGCCAAAATAAATAGATAGATAGATACATAAATAATACTAAACAAACAAACCAAAACAAACCCTTCCTTCTCCCTCTTCCACAATGATCTTCAAGTAATAGGTGTAGCTGTATCCCTTAGGACTGGGCTCCACAACTCTGCAGTTTTATTAGCTGTGGTTTTCTGTAACCGTCACTATCTATTACAGAGCCATTTCCTTGGTAAGGCGTGAGGCCTGGACTTACCTGTGGGTGTAAGGGCATATCATTAAAATGTAATTAAGGATGATGCCCGTCATTCCAGGTTCTCCTCAAAACCCATGACTTTACCAGTCCTGGGTACATGGTTAAATTCCAAGTACCAGGGATAATTTCCCTTTTCTTCTTGAACAGGTCTTAAAGGAGAAATAGCCTTCCCGAGAAAAGAGCACACCAATTGATTATACAATACCAAGTGGTCATCCCTGAAAAACATATGCATACAATTAACATTATACATACTAAATAGACTGTATTTATATAGCAACAATTAAAGAAAAAGACTTGAAAAAGATTATCTTAGTTAGGGGTTTCTAGTACTGCAATAAAACACAATGACCAAAAAGCAAACTCAGGAGGAAAGGATATATTTGGCCTACACTTCAACATTGCTGTTCATCAATGAAGGGAGCCAAGACAGGAACTCAAACTGGGAAGGAACCTGGAGGCAGAAGCTGAAGCAGAAGCCATGGAGGGGAGCTGCTTACTGACTTGCTTCTCATGACTTATTCAGTTGGCATTCTTATAGAACCCAGGACCAGCAGCCCAGGGATGGCTCCACCCACAATGGGCTGGCCCCTTCCCCATTGATCACTGAGAAAATGCCTTACAGCTGGATCTCATGGAGGTATTTCCTCAGCTGAGGCTCCTCCTCTCTGATGACTCTAGCCCATGTCAAGTCAACACACAAAACCAGGCAGTACAGAGAGATCAAGGGGTGGGAGGTACATAAAAGTGTTTGGAGGGAGGAAAGGGAAGAGAAGGAAATGATGTAATTATATTATAATCTCAAAAATATATTTTTTTTTAATTAGGAACTCTAGCTGATTGCCTCAGCTTCCCGAGCTGGTTTCTGCTGGATGTTGTGAGCACTCAATTTGATGCCACCAAGCAAAATTCCAGTGCCAGAAATGGGTTGCATCTTGTTGTCTTTGCTCAAAGGGGCCCCAGAGACAATCTCAGCTATTAGTTGTTTTTCACAATAAGGCCTATTGCTGAAGACAACACTTACGTCATTGAGCACAAAGAAGTCAAACTGGTGCCTAACTAGAATATTAACCCCCTACTAATTAGTAGTCATAGTGCTGTAAGGTACTCTGCATAAAACCAAAGAAAAGTAATCATCAACATCACCTAGATACAAACCCCATGACTTACAACAAAGATCTGCCTGAAATATATGCTGGCACAGATGTTATGGCTATAACAAATCATCTTTTCATTGGATTTATGGTCCATTATGTTAGATGTAACCCATATCTGACACTATAAAAGTGAACAAGAACCTAGGACTAGGTAAGTCTTGGGCACTAAGGAAATTTATTACTATTATTCTGCTAGAGTAACATGGTAATAAAATTACTCTTAATGATATATTGTTATACTCCTAGTACATGTATCACTCAACCTTCATCATAGACGCTTCTTTGAAGCACTAATCTCTAAATGGGATGTCATTATCAACTACCTCTCCACAAGGCTAAGGGGCCTATGCAGCAGAGGAGGCAGAAAGATTTTAAGAGCCAGATGTGGTAGATGACTCCAAGGAAACAGCATCATCTAGACACAGTAGGATTGATGCACATATAAATTCACAGAGATTGTGAAAGCACACACAAGGCCTGCACAAGTTCAAACTAGATAAACTCTCAATGCAAAGAATGGGAAGAGGTAAAAATTTCCACCCCTAACCAAAAAGCTGTTTGCAATTGATATCTGTTGGGTAAAAACGGAAATCAATTTTCATTAATTAAGCTTCACTGGGTATATAATCCACATTCCATGGCAGGTCCCATGTCCAGGTGGCTAAGGAGGTTGAAAGGATCTGAGAGTATTTGGGAGAGAACAAAGAATATGATTAAAATATAATGAATACAAATTTTAACAAAAATTAAAACATAACTATCCGCAAGATACGAAGTTCAGTGACAGAATGCTCTGTTCAAATTCTGAGAATAATTACTCATCATTTCTGCTGGTACTCTTATTGGAAGCTGATTTTTAACTATGTGAAGGATGTGAAACACATGTTTAGAACATGCCCATACAATACTAAGTGAGCTAAAGATTCAACAATCATATAGATCACTTGATAAATGAGAACAGAGAATCTGTATAATTTATATAAATCACATAAAATGGATTATTTAGATCAATCAAGATAACTATAGAATTAACCAATATTCATTTCCTTGTGCTTGGTGTTGACTCATCCTGATCTGCCATGATTAATTCACTATAGTGATTTCAATAGACAGTGACATCCTCAAATGATGCACTGACATGTACTGTTGAAAACAGATATTAAATCTGTGTCAACACGATGTCTAAGCATTCAGGTGAAAATATAGAGCTTTATTCAACAACTTTGCAATTCAAATAACTTTATGCTACATTAAATACTTGTTAATTTGCTTGCATTGGAAATTTATTTGTAAATGTTGTGAATATTTACAGTTTCTTGTTTCTAGAGGAATAAACAGGTTTTTGTAGTAGAAAAAAAATGAACCTAATGAAGAGAAATCTGATTTTTATCCCCCCAGCCCTAGGAGTAATAAATTGAATTACTTCTGACAGCACCTTAACATCCTTGAGCCTCCACTTCTTAGACTGTTAAACTCACAGTATTCATGGCTGCCTCTCTAATTCTAAGGATGCTGTAGATATGAAGTGGCAACTGATACAAAACTATTTAGGAAAGATGAAAGTGGAAACTGGATGTAAGATATTCTTGTATGGATATTTAGAATTATATCAGTATAGTTTATTATATAAGAAAAACACCATGGGTAAAAACATAAAATCACACTTTTGTGTGAATAAATAAAAAACAATAAAAGTAGATGTTATTGTTACAATTCCAGGTGTGATTCCATGTTAATGTCTGAGAGATGTGAAGATGGAAAGTTTCAACTTTCCATTTACAATTTGATTTTCTTATTCTGAGTGACTCTAGTATTATAATTCAATAATAAAAATGTCTTTAAAATTAACCAAACCTATATATTAATGACAAAAAATTAACTACACATGCTTCAATTATTTCATCCACTTTGATAACAAAATTGAAGGTGCTTTGGTCATAAAGCAGAAATTTTAAGTCCAAACAAAGACCATAGGGGCATTCAAATCTCAACTTCACTTTCCGTTGTTACTTATTGTTCTTCCTCACATTGACTATATCTTATTACTTTGGATTACAAGTAGAGTTTGTGCTGTTATTTCATGCCTTTGCTAATGTTATTCTCTCTAAAATGAATGGTCTTTTCCTGAGCTCTTTAATTTTTTAATATTTGTATGTGTCACCTCTTCCATGAAATTCAGCCTTCAGCAACCAATCTGTACCAATTCTGTACTGAATTTACATAACATGTGTGACTTATTTAGCATATTTCATAGAATTGTTTTGCATCACAGATGGCCTGTCCTGGTAGCACACGCCTTACTCCCAGCACTCAGGCAGAGACAGGGTGAACTTTGGGTTCAGAGCTACATAGTGAGACTGTATCTCAAAACAGCAAATGAACAATGGCAGGGACAAACAAACAACTGTAGGGCCTCTCTCTGTGTGTCTCTGTCTCTGTCTCTGTCTCTGTCTCTCTCTCTCTCTCTCTCTCTCTCTCTCTCAAGTTTTATTATTCTGAGAATAGTTCAGTCTGCATAGTGAGTTCCAGGCCAGTCAGAGCTACATGGTAAGAAAGTGTCTCAAAGAAAAGAGAAAAGATCTATTTTCACATGAATATATGCATGTGTATGTTTTGATGAGTTTATATCACATGTGTTTGGGTGACAGCAGAGGCCAGGAAAAGGGGTCAGTTAATTTGGAGCTAAAGTTACAAGTGATTGAGAACTCACCAACTTGAGTTTTGGGAATTGAATTCAGATCATCTGAAGAAGTAGTGAACACTTAACCACTGAGCCATCTCTCTATTCTTCACATATCTGTATGTTTATTATAAAATGTATCCTTCATTTTTCAGGAAAAAAATGCAGTTTTTCTAAGAATGTGACTCCATCTCTTCTATCATTGTATAGTTAATGTCAACTATGCTTGTCACCGTGTATTACATGCAATAGTTCCAGAATACTCTGGTAGACTATTTGCAGAAAAACTGAATCTCATACAGCAAAATAAATGTGGAATAAGTGATAATATTAAGGACACAGACTTTATAGCTAAGAGATTAGCTGACTTCAAACATTTAGATATTTGTCACTAGTTTTAGCAAGATGAATATATTGTACAAATTAACCATCACACTCATGCTTCCAGAATATTATACTTGGATTATAAAATAATAGTGGAAATGATTGAACAAAATGGGAACTATTTGCTAGAAATATTACTATGTGAAGGATTTTTGGCAAGCTACATAGTGTATGAATATACTTTTCCTAATATAGTGGTTAAGTTTGTAAGAGCAAACTAAAAATACTATGACTTTTTTCTCACTAGTAAAATAATTTGTCATGACTTACTGACTTTGATTATCTATGCTCCATGCACAAAATACTGAAGCAGTCATGCGAACTAAATGACAAGTAAATGCTTATGTTTAACAGCTTTCAAATACAAGGTTTACAAATACTGATAACTTTTTTATCAGAATATAATTTTTCTTCTCAATCTTTCATTTGAACAAATAATGTGACTCTTATTTAATAATTACAATAATATGCAGAGATCTTAAAACATGTTTTTTAAAGGGATGGTTAATTTAGATTGGCTTAGCACTTACTTTACAAGCATTGAAGAGTTGATTTTAATCCCCAGAACAAACATTAAAAAGCCAGGAATAGTGACACACACTTTATAATCCCTACACTGGGTAAACAGAGGCAGATGGAACTCTGGGACTCACTGGTCAGCCAGCCTCCCAAATTGCTAAGGGCGAAGCCAGTAAAAGACTCTGTCTCAGAGGGTGAGTTTGGCAGCACTCCTGAGGAAATGTTCCCAAGGCTGACCTCTGGTCTGCAAATGAATATGCAGAAACACCCTATGCAATACTACACACACACACACACACACACACACACACACACACACACACACACTTGTGTTTATCAACTTAGTTTGCAGATCATTTCAATTTGATCTCTGCTACAAAAGAAATAATACGAAGTCTGTGAGACACTGCTGTTCCTGACAATATGAAATGTATATACAAACTGAGTGTTTGAGGTGCAATTTATATTTATCCCCTTATTTAGGCTTGATGTTGCAAAACTGAGAACTGTACTGAGAAGCTAAAATAAGCTATATGTGCAACAAAATTATGATACTGAATATTTACCATAAGATCAAATATTGACTATGTATGTCAGTCCTTGAATTTAACAACTTAACGTAAAATTCAGCCTGCACCTTACATGAACTATTGCTTTCATGAATTCTCAGTCTGTGAAATAGGAATGGTGTGATCAGTAGGGAAGATGAGTTGTAAAAATTACAGCCATTTAGTGCCTCCATTCATTTGCAGGTCTTTACACTGAGTGTTATATCATTTGTTATTAATTCAGTCACCTGTGCCAAAAATTGAATCTTATTTCATGCATTCAAATGTTTGAGGACAGAGTGCCAGAAACCATATGGATCTTGTTTGAAATTCTTCCAAACCATAGCTATCCATATGCAACTGATAAAAGTCAATTTACTTGGTGATAGGGAATGGAAGGCTGCTCTCAAGTCAAGTCAAAGGAGATCACCCTATACATTTCTAAGTACTCAACTCAAGGGAAATTACTTCACCACAGCCTGATCCAGACCTCAGTAATGAAGACTGCGACATAGGTAGTGTTCAACTATGTTGACTTTACAGTACTGGAATTAATCCATCAACATTTCAACTCAGTGAAGTCATTTCCAGGCTGTAGTGTGTGTGAGGCTTACTTCATCTTTACAGACCCAGATGCTGAAACCACATTATCCTAACAGTTAATGATGTTAGTGAAATGCTGTTAACCTTGTGATGATAGTAGCTGCCTTTTATGACATAAGCTTGACAAATTTAGCCTGGAATTATAGTCCTATAATGTGACCAGTGGTACTTAGAAAACTTTTCTGTGCATACCATGCAATATGCCAGTAGTTAACTCTTTCTGAATTAAAATTTCTGAGAGATTATTTTATATATAACATACATATAAATAAATATTTTATGAGATCTAGTATAGATAGTAGCAAAGTTTTTAATTGATTTGATTTGACTTTACTGGCTAATTTGGACTGAAGCTAAAAGATAGATCAGAGGAATATTAATAACATCACAGTCTTACAGAATCTGGAGTTTTCACTATAAGTACAATCACACTGCTTCAACTCTTTTTCTCTCTGACACTTTCAGTGAATACTAAAATTAGTACTGGGGTCTTGATAAAGCATAGCAGATCATATCACATATTTTCCTGCCTAAAACCCATCAGTGATGTCACAAATTCCTCCAAGAAGACAACAAAGTTTTTAGAGCATTTATAAGACTTTCATGACCTCCCAAACTCTTCAACCCATTATTCTTTGACTTCATTTCCAATCTTCTCTCTTCACACTGTTGTAGTCACATACACCTCTTTGTAACATTGATCATTAGCTACGGTACATTTTGACTGTCAGCTATGCTTTCGTATCACTGCCTCAAAGGCATAGCATATGTCAGATTCTTTTGAATGTAAAAATAGTTCTGTTCATTTAAATACACAAAAATTGAATTCACATAGTCACCATGAAAACTTTTAAAATGTTAGCTTTAGGTCTCAAAAGCCTAGAAATAGAACTAATGTATGACCCAGCTGAGCAAACACCCAGTGAGTGTACAGAGACACTTGAATATCCATGTTTATTGGTACTTTATTCACAATAGCTAGGAAATGGAATAAAACTAGGAGTCCATCAATGGATGAATGGATAAGAAAAATGTGGTACTTGTATATAAAGTCATATTAGTTAGCTATAAAGAAAAATGAAATCATAAAATTCGATAGCTTCATATCTATTGTTTGTTTGTTTTTTTCTTTTGAGACAAAGTTTCTCTGTAGCTTTGGCACCTGTCCTGGAACTAGTACTTATAGACCAGGCTGGCCTCGAGCTCACAGAGATCCACCTGCCTCTGCCTCCCTAGTGCTGGGATTAAAGGTGTGTGCCACCACTGCCCGGCTATATCTACTGTTTTATATGTTTAATTTGGAGCACAAATTGAAGCTAGGAATTAGAAAGGGACCAATGGATGGTCATGTTAAAGGAGGGGCAATAGCAGAATATAGACAAAGCAAAGGTAGTAATGTGGAATATTGTGGGTGGGAAGATTTAAGTATCAAAGCACATGGAAGTATGGGGGAAGAGGATTAAAGGGAAAGCTAACATGAACAAAGAGGGGAAGAGAAGCTGCATGGAAGCCTACTATCTCAAAATTCAACTTTAGTAAAAAAAGGATAGGAAAACATATGTAAGATGAAAGAAAGTGGGATTCTGGGGGTTAAAGGTAATGGGTGAAGAGGAAGGAGGGAGAGAAGGGGTTAGTGGGTGGGTTCAGTAATACAAAGGATGTATGTGGGGAAATCATGAAAATCTACCAGTTAGTAAACCAATTTCAAAAGACATCTTTAAAATGAAGTTCTACAGGTACTAAAGGGGTCTAGACATTTAAACAAAGAAAACAATGAACTAAGTATTTGCTCAAAGTATCCAGTTGAGCTTTCGTTATGCATCAAGAAGTGTCTTCTTGGAAAAGAAGTTACCAGCCCTTATGGTTCCAAACAGGAACTGGCCTTGAAAACAAGCAATTTGTTGCAACAGGACTAATTGTATCAAAGAGCAGTCAACTAAAGGGCATGGGAAAATCCTTCAGCACTTCTACCCTGCTGCCGTTGTCCTACTTAGAACAAAAGGAATATGCTAAAGTCTAAAACTAAAACTGCAGAAGCCTTACTGAAAAAAGGTATATAAAGACAATCTCTAGCCAATTATTAACTGAACAAGCACATTTAAAGATATAGCAATAACTCCTATGGACAAATATAAAAATTTTAATGAAATTAACATAAAAAATAAATTATCAGGATACAGTTGCAGATACTTAATGCAAGGGTAACACATTTACACATAATATCCAGATAATATATTTAAAAATATAAATCCGGTGTAGGAGGTACTTCTATATTTGTGTTTCTTTCATTGGTTGAATAAAGAAACTGCCTTGGCCTTTTGTTAGGGCAGCAGCTTAGGTAGGCAGAGTAAACTGAACTGAATGCTGGGAAGAAGGGAAGTGTGGCAGACGCCCTGAATCTTTGGCCTGAGACGGACGTAGGTTAGAATCTCTCCTGGTAAACCACGACCTTGTGGTGACATACAGATTATTAGAAATGGGTAGAATCAAGATGTGAGAGTTAGCCAATAAGAGAGTAGAAATAATGGGCCAGGCAATATTTTAATTAATACAATTTCTGTGTGATTATTTCGGGTGTAAGCTAGCCGGGCGGGATGGAACAAAGGGCCCCACGCTCTTTATACTACATAAATCAAATGAAATAGTAAAGAATCTCAGCAGATATACAATCAAGACATGAAATTATTACAAAATATTAACATATATATTCATTTTTAATAAGAAGAAATTCCAGTGGTATAAAGCTACAACTCACAATGAGAAAACAGTAGTCAAAATTATTTTTCTTTAAGTATGCCAAGAAATATAAAGAGAATGAGGAGTAAATAATGGATGTCAGTAAATAATCTCAAAAGTTATTCAGTAAGAATCTCAAAAATCTTTTAATGGAACTTTGGGATTAGAAAAATAATAAATCAAGTGAATTTTTCCTAACAGATCAATAACACATTTGAAAATGAATGAAGGAAGTTATTTTAAAGTTAAGACAATAAGATTTTCCAATAACCAGAATAATAGATTATAGGTAAATAGTAAGTACCTACAACATGTGTCTAACCAAGGTTGCCAATACATACCTAATAGAATTAGTAAAAGGCAAAAAACCCAGTAATAATGTATTTGATGGTGTAAAAGAAAAAATTAAACTTTGCTTAAAGTCCTCAATCCACAAATCATAAATGTTTACTACAGAGAGAAGCATTTAGTCATGATAAAATATTGAAAGCTAGAAGACAGAACTGACTGATCACATACAAAGAATAACAATGGGATTAATAATTAACTCTTGACCAGAGTCAAAAGATCTCATAAAGCAAAATAATACCTGATTATTAACACATATTATTAGAGAACAGGAATCAAATAGGTATTAACAGGTATTAAAACAGAAAAAATCAGCATCTTTATTAGTTCTTTTTTTCTTTGTTGTTACAAAATACCTGTCAAGAATCAATTTACAGAAGAAAGGGTTTATTCTGGCTTACAGTTTGAGAAGATACAGTCCATTATGGTCAGGAAAACTAGCTGGCAGGAGAGAGGGGAATGGTGATCACATTGTACTCACAGTCAAGAACCAGAAAGTCACCCAGGCTGTCAAGCTGAAAGGTCTATCTCCAGCAATCCTCTTCCTCCAGTGAGACCCCATCTCCTAAAGATTCCACAACATCTCAAAAAGCACCACCAGTTGGGGACCAACTATTCTGACATATGAGCTGATGGAGAAACATTTTACATTCAATTACAATGACATCCAAAAACTGTAGAAGGAAGTGGCGGGGCTGCGTCCCGCCACCCGGCTAGCTTTGCCCAAAATAATTACATGGAAACTGTATTCTTTTAAAACACTGCCTGGCCCATAGTTTCAGCCTCTTATTGGTTAATTCTCACATCTTCCTTTAACCCATATTTAGTAATCTGTGTAGCACCACGAGGTGTGGCTTACCAGGAGAGATCTTACCCTGCGTCCATCTTGGAGAGGAGAAGCATGGAGACTCACTATGGCGAGTGCCTGAAGCATCTCCCCAACTCTGCTTCCTTGTTCCCACAATTCTGTTCTGTCTACTCCGCCTACCTAATTTTCTGTCTCTTAAAGGGCCAAGGCAGTTTTCTTTATTAATAATGAAAGTAACACATAGACACTCCTCCATCAAAAAACAATGAGTTGTCTAATTTTTTTCAAAAAAGAAGATAAAGACAACTAAAAATGATGACAATTGGACGGGCAAATATTGTGAGGACACAGTGAAACTACCAGATAGGGTCATGCCTGGCTAGAAACAAAAGTTTATTGAGAATCAAACTGCCAAGGAGGCTATCTTTTCAGGGAGTAGGGGTGGCAGAGAGAAACAAGAGAATTTTTTCTTATATCAGCAGAATTGAGGGTCTTTTAATACAGACTGTTCATATTGATTCAGAACTAGATTCATGTGCCTGAAGTAGCTGACCTTTGGGGGCGATTAAGGGGAGGGAGTCTTAGTAAACAGAACTCCAACTCACAAGATTCCTGGGGAATGCTGAATTTAGGCTTTTATTTACCCAATAACAATCCTTCTATTTACCTGATCAGAGTCCTTCTGTTTACAATATTATCAACAGCACTGTCATTTGTGGGAGCCACTTTGGACCTAACAATTATAAAGACTGAATAATACTGAACCTAATAGTCAGGAGTTACCAAACTTAAATCCCAGTCCTGGGAATGAGTTGGACAAGGAGGCTCTTGCCATTTCCCATGGCTGCACAGTAGAACTAGTTGATAAGATATTATTACTAAAGATATTATATAACTTGTATGTAAGATACAGAGAGACTGAACTGAAACTGAGCTGGAATCTTTCTGCTGGTCAGCTGTCTTGGTGTTGTACATTGCAATGCAAGCTGTTAGGGGAGAAAAATGCCTTTATGGTCATACCCCCCAAGAACCATATTAACTATAATACCAGTGTTTCGGGTACAACATTCTCAGTAACTCGGTTGCCACAGTGGAATGACATTTAAAGCGCCAACCAAATGTTCTCTGGCTAGTTCAGAGTCCTGCCTCACAACAGAGAATCAATGCCTGTTACTATAAACCTTACCCAAAACCCATAACTGAGAAATCTTAGCCATTAAGAAGTGAGGACCTTACTATTGATGGTTATCTAAGTTAACATAGAACTAAGCTGTCTTCTAAATATTTATTCTTACACTCATAAGTTAAATATTACTTGCAGTTTTGTCTTATTCAAATGAACTTTGCAATGAAAGAAGGCAAAAACAAAGATGAATGACTATTGGGGGAGGGTCGCCTGTTTGTCCCAGCCACCCAGCCACGAAATAACCACTCAGAAAACCATATTATTTGCAATACTGTTTGGCCAATAGCTTAAGCATATTTCTGGCTATACTCATATCCTAAACTAACCCATCTCTATTATTCTGTATATTGTCCTTCTATGTAGATCCATGCATGTCTCTATTAGGGTCCTCTTTGTTGTCTAGGTTCTCTAGGGTTGTGGTCTGTAGGTTGATTTTTCTTCCCTGTATGTCTAGAAGTCACTTATGGGTGAGTACATATTATATTTGTCTTTCTGTGTCTGAGTTACCTCACTCAATATGTTTTAATCTAGATCCATCTATTTGTCTGAACATTTCAAGATGTCATTATTTTTTATGACTGTATAATACTCCATTGTGTAAATGTACCACATTTTCTTTATCCATTCTTTGGTTGAGGGGGATCTAGGTTGTTTCCAGGTTCTGGCTATTACAAATAATGTAGAAAATTAGGAAACAATATACCTCAAGACTCAGAAATACCACTTTTGGTATTGTGCTCAACTCTGTTCAAGGTAGACACATTAAAAGAACACCTGACTTCTCAGTGGAGATCCTAAAAAACAGATGGGCCTGGCCAGATGTTCTACAAATTCAAGGAGACCACAGATACAAGCCCAGACTACTATACACAGAGAAACTTTCAATCACTATAGACAGAGAAAACTAGATATTCCATGACAAAACAAAATTTAAGCAAAATCTATCTACAAATCTAATTCTACAGAAAGCCATAGAAGAAAAGCTACAACCTGAAGAGATTAACCACAGCCAAGAAAACACAAGGAATAAATTGTTAAGTTTAGTGCTAGGGTTATAGTATGCGGTAGGCTTACATTAGGATTGGCTAGTATTAGGGTTATGTTTGAATGTGTATATACACACACACAAGTATGCAGACTCATGAGTACATTTAGTATTGCCAGTATGAACATGTTTCTAAGGATGACCAATTGGGATTAAATAACCTATGTATCTCTGGAAAATCCCAGGCACATTACAACAACACAATAACAGGAATCAATAAATACTTTTCATTGCTATCTTTCAACATCTATGGTCTCAATTCCTCAATAAAAATATTTAGACTAATAAAATGGATGCAAAACCAGAATCCATTTATTACTGCATCCAAAAAACACACTTTAACACTAAGGATAGATTTCACTTAAGGGTATAAGAATGAAAATTAGGATTTGAAGCAAATGAAATTAGCAGCATACCTGACAGCTCTAGTTCAGAAAGAAGAAATCATGGATTAGATAAATAGAAATAATCACACTAAAGACTGAAAATAATAAAATAGAAATAAGAACAACATTATAGCTATTATAATATAATGAAAATTGGGATTCTAAGCAAATAGATAAGAACAACAAAGACAATATAAAGAATCAATGAAGCAAAGAGTAGGTTCTTTGAGAAAATTAATAAAGTTGAAAAACCCTTATCCAAATTAACTAAAAGGTAGAGAGAAAATATCCAAATTAATAAAATTAAAAATGAAAAGGGGATATAATAAGATACTGAGGAAATCCAGAGAATAGTAAGCATATACTACAAAAACATCTTGTCTTAGTCACTGCTCTATTTCTGTGAAGAAAACCATGACCAAAGCAACTATTATAAAACAGAGCACTTAACTGAGGATTGTTTAAAGTTTCAGAGATTTAGTCTATTATCATCAGGCAGACATGGTACTGGGGAAGTAGCTGAGAGTTCTACATCCTTACCTACAGACAGCAGCAAAGTAAGCCAGTGGGCCTGGCTAGACTTTTGAAACCTTATAGGCCACTCCCAGTGACATATTTCTTCCAGAATGTCATACATACTCCAGCAAGGCCATACCTCCAAATCCTCCTCAAACTGTGCCACTCCCTGATGACTTAGCATTCAAATATATGAGTCTATGGCTGCAATTCGTATTCATATTAACAAATCTATACTCTACCAAATTGGAAAATCTAGAAGAAATGAATGATTTTCATAATACAGTCCACTTATCAAAGTTAAATCAACTTCAGATAAGCAATATAAACAGACCAATAACGCACAGTGAAATAAGTCATTCAAAGTCTCCCAACTAAAAAAGCCAGAACCAGAAATAGTTTTAAAACTAAAAAGTTTTAGCATATAATTCTACAAGACCTTCAATAAAGAGTTGATATAATGATATATTATTTGTGCTTCAATAAGTAAAGCTGGCCTGGAGATCAGAGGGCAAAACAGCCATACTAGTCAGCCATGCAAGCCAGGTAGTGGTGGCACACACCTTTAATTCCAGGACGTCAAAGACAGAGGCAGATGGATCTCTGTTAGCTCAAGATCACCCTGGGATATACAAAATTGAATCTGTCTAAAAGAAAAACAGAGCTCACACAAAGATGATCCAAGCGGTTGGGATCATAAGCTTTTAATCCCAGCACTAGGGAGGTGGAGACAGGATCAATATAGCTGGAACATGAAGGGGAAGAGACAGGAACTCAGGGTAGAGTGGAGTTTGAGGGTTCATGGAGACAGGATGTTGCCCCTCAGTCTGAAGATTTGGTAGAGCTAAAAGGTCTCTCTAGTAGTTGGCTGTTTTGTTTTTCTGATATTCAGGTTGAACCCCAATATCTGTCTCTGGGTTTTTATTATCTGTGTTATAAGTTGATACCAACACTCCTCAAAATATTTCACAAAAATAGAAATGCAAAAAAATATTGCTCAGTTCGTTTTCTGGGGCCACAGATACCCTGAAACCAAAACTACATGAAACCCAACAAAGAAAGACAGTTACAGAACAAATTCCCTTATGACATAGATGCAAATTTCTCAGTAACATACAAATCAAATCCAAGAACACACTAAAAAGATTATCCATCATGATCAATTAGCTTTAACCCAGAGATGTAGGGATGTTCAATATGGCTAAATTAATAAATGTAATCCATGATATAAACAAACTGAAAACAAATGATCATCTCATTAGATGCAGAAAAGACCTTTAAAAAATTCCAATGCAATTTAATGATAAAAGTCCTGGAGAGATTAGGGATACAAGTACATACCTCAACATAATAAAGGCAATTTGCAACAAGTCCATAGCCAGCCTCAACTTGAATGGAGAAAAACTCAAATTCCACTAAAATCAGGAACAAGACAAGGTTATCACTCTCACCATACCTATTCAATATAGTACTTGAAGTTCTAACTAGAGCAACAAGCTGATCAAAGGGATACAAATTGGAAAGGGAGGAGTCAAAATATTTTTATTTGCAGATGATATAGTATATATATATCAGTGACCAAAATATTATACCAGAGAACTCTTACAGCTGAAAAACACTTTTATCAAAGTAGCTGAATACAAAATTAACTCCCTATATACAAATGACAGACTGAAAGAAATCAGGGAAACACCTTTTCAACAGCCTCAATTATTATTAAAATATCTACATTAACTCTAACCAAGCAAGTGAAAGACTTGTATGATAAAAACGTTAAGATATTGAAGAAAGAACTTGAAGATAGAAAGATCTCTCATGCTCATGGATAGGTAGGTTTACTATAATAAAAAGGACCATCATACCAAAGTCTTCAGATTCAGTGCAATCTTTCATCACCATTTTTTACAGATCTTGAAAGGACAATTTTTTTGGCTTCACACACACACACACACACACACACACACACACACACCCCACAAGATAGCACAAACAATTCTACTTTTGGAGGTATCACCATCCCCGATTTAAAGCTGTAGTACAGAGCTAAGTAATAAAAGAGCATGGTACTGGCACAAAAACAAACACATTAACCAATGAAATCAAATTGAAGATCCAGACATAAATTCACATACCCATGGAGACCTGATTCTTGATAAAGCAGGAATACACACTGGAAAAGAGACAGCATCTTCAACAAATGAAGCTAGTCAAACTGGATGTCTGCATGTGGAAGAATTCAAACAGATCCATACTAATCAGGCTGTTCACTACAAATGGACAAAATAACTCAATATAAAGCCACATAGAGTGAACCTGATATAAACAAAAGTGGGGAATAACCTTGAATGCATTGTCACAAGAGATGGTTTCCTTAAAAAAAAAAACACTGAACACCATTAACACAGGCACTAAGACCAACAATTAGTAAATGGTTTCTCATGAAACTGAAAAGTTTCTGCATAACAAAGAACACCATTATTCAGACAAAGTGGAAATGCACAGAATGGGAAAGGTTTTTTTTTCCAATTACACATTTGATAGAGGGCCAATACCCAAGATATATAAAGAACTTAATAATGTGGATATCAGGAAAACAACTCACCCAATTGCATGGGATTGACATGGCCTCTCTGTTACATTTTCTTGGCCTTCTTGTGTGGATTCTATCAGTGGGAGCAAAGGCTGTCTTTGACTCTGTTACCTTCTTTTGGGATCCTTTCCTCCTAGTCCCTTTATACTTTGCTGGTTTCTGTGGTTACTCTGTGTTACTCATATCTGAGGATCCAGAGCTAGGAACCCAATGAGAGATAATACAAATCATTTGTCTTTCTGGGTATGGGTAACTTTGCTCCATCTAATCTTTCCTAGTTCTATACTACCTGAAAATTGCATTACTTCATTTTTCTTTACAGCTGAATAGTATTCCATTATGTATAAGTAGTCCATTTTAATAGCGATTTATCTGTTGAATGATGTGTAACTTGTCTCCATTTCCTGGCTACCGTAAACAGGACAGTAATGAACACTGTCCAACAATACCTGCTGAGTAGGATGTCACAATACTAACTTTTAAAATAAATGGGGTTTTCTAAAATATACAGAGAAATGCTTTTGAAGTCATCCTTCTTGAGTTTCCTTATTCTTTGCTGAAAGGATAACTATAAACTACTTATATTCTCCATTCTTGCCAATTTCTTGTTCTTCTCTTGTTTGCCTATTTATTTTCTTTGTTTGGGGTTTTTGTTGGCATTGTTTTTTTTTTGGTTTTTTTTTTTTTGGTTTTTCGAGACAGGGTTTCTCTGTGGCTTTGGAGCCTGTCCTGGAACTAGCTCTTGTAGACCAGGCTGGTCTCGAACTCACAGAGATCCGCCTGCCTCTGCCTCCTGAGTGCTGGGATTAAAGGCATGCGCCACCACCGCCCGGCTGTTGGCATTGTTTTGTTTTGGTTTATCAGCCTATATTTTCACTAGTGTCAATTATATTGCTGTTTACTAGGGATCTACTCTGAAGAGTTTCTTTATGGTTCTGGTTAAACATGTGCTTTGTGAAAGTACACAACGTAAAGCTTATCAGTGCTGCGCAAAGCTTAGTGACTTGAATATTGAAGTAGAGATAAGTATTTATAATATGCTTGATTGCATGTGGTAATAATTTGCAATGAGTTCAACTGAATTCAGCAAACATTTTGTGCACCTACCATGCCCGTTCTATTGGCTCAGTGTTTGGGTGTAAGAAGGCATGTCATTAATGTGCTCAGTAACAAAATCACTTGAAGAGAAGAAGGAAACCCAGTGAAAAGAATTGCTTCTGGGTTCAGGTTAAGCAGCAAGCAAAGGAGTCTGTACTAAAAATGCTGGTGCATCACCTCATCCTCAAACTAATCATCAATGAAAGGCAATGGGAAACTTCAAAGAAACCAGCGCACCAGTTCTCTCCAATTAAAGTAATCTACTCAAATTGACCCAAACCAGATATTTCCTTTAATTTAAAAAATTATAATGCCTATTCACTTTAATCTTCTAGCTGTATAATGAAATCAGAGTTACTGCCACTAATAAGACTGACATTACTAAGCCAGCTCCAAAGCAGCATTTTGATGATGTAGTAACAATCACGCAGAGTAATTCTCCAGATGTTTCAAGAAAGTCCAGCACCTCACTTGTTACCAAAGAACACTGATGTATTTTGATTTAAGTTTTATTCCAAATAAAAACTGTAAAACTATTTTTATTAAATAGCCACTATATTTGGTATCAAGATTCCCTGCATTGCTCCAGTGACATAGTACAAGCCAATCACTCTGAGTACTAACAATGGGCCTCTCTACAACCACCTGAATCCAGTTTTGTTTTTCTACACAGGAATATGTAACAACCACATGAGATAACATCTTTTGTTCAGCGGCACTATTACTTTGTCTTATCTGGAAAAATGTTTAGATTGTTAGAAATATAGATAAATAGTATTTTTGTCATTTTTACAGCCAACACTAAAATCATGAAGATATCTGTATGCTTACAAGTGACAACTTATGAGACAATTGATGGCAGAGTTGACATAATATTTTATTCAGTCTTGCAATTGCCTTTCTTTTTTTTATATTACCTTTTGTTTTGAAAGCGGATCTGTGAACAAATTTTCATTTGGAAAAAAAACACTTTTAAGCAAAATTGAGACAGTAAAATTAACTGTTCCTTCTTTCATCAGGCTAGCTCATAAAGCAGCTAAATACTCACGCATTATGAAGGTTAAACATTAGATTTACTATTAGGCAATATTTTTAATTTAGAGGTAGCCTTCTGAAAACTTAGAGTCCCATATTCATTTAAGCTTCCACCATGTATATAGAGTAGCAAGTCTTGAGGCCACATGCAGCTGGGACAGGAATATATACAACTGGAAGGAGAGTTAAGAAAAGAGAATCTCAGTTGGAGAAATAATGACCAACCCATACCCTTCTTCTATGAGTGAATATCAAGAAGCTTATCTTTTTAGAAGCTATGGAGCTAGTGGCAGATTTCCTGTTTCAGATTTTAACTGCCATGCTGTGCCCCAAGTACAACATCCCACCAATATGGTGGCTTCTTTAAGAAGTAAAAACAGAGTTGACATATCACTTAGCAAATCTTCTTGTAAATCTAAACACAAATGGAATAAAATTGCTACCCCATAATGATATCTGTAACTCCTATAATCACTTCTAGTATTTCATAAGCAGTGGAATGAAGATTAAGAATTTAAGAACAGCCTGGGCTACATAGCAAGTCACAGTCTCAACATCTGCTGACAGATTATTGAATAAAAACTTTGAAAATGAGGTGTTGCTATTGCTCGTGCCATAGATGAATTTGGAAGATACTGTGTTGAATGAAATAAGACAGAAACATATTCCTTGATCTCATACGTGAAACCTAAAGTTACCTTTAAATATATAGAAGTATACGTCTGTGTATGATAAACAAGATTAAGTGTCTGATACAAAATGACAAATGTAATTAAAGATAATGCATTGTTTTTCATATTTTTTCTTAATGGTTAGATTATAGTTACTGTTGCCACAGAGGAAATAAATGCTTACCTTTGCACAATAATGCAGATGCTCATTTGCTTCCATATAGTAAGTATATATCTGTGTGTACATAACCTTGTCATGTTTTATACCATAAAGCTACAATAAATATTGTTCTAAAATAAAATTACAGAAACCCTCATATCAATTACCTAATTTTTATTCTAGATTAAAAAAGAGAATACAGTAAATAAAAACCAAGGAAAATATTATAAGAAACAGCTAAAACCAAGAAATTTGGATATATGAAGACAACATAGAAATCAATAAAATCAAAAGTCATTTCTAGAAATGATGATACAACAAAACCACAAGCAAGACTTAAAAATCAGAAAAGACAAGAGAGGAATCACCTATATCAGAAATGAAAAGTACATATACTCGTAGAATCTGCAGATAATAAGATTTCATAGTATGAAAAACTTTATCATTATCAATTTGAAAACATAATATAAATGTACTTTTGCCTCAAAAATGACAAAATTTCAAGGATCAAATAAGGTGAATATATAACCTAAACAGCCTTATAATCATACTGAAAATGATTTTTTTCTTAATTTTAGAACACCCAATAAAGACATCTGCAGGTGGCTGGGCAGTGATGGTTCACATCTTTAATACCAACACTTGGGAGGCAGAGACAGGAGGAAGATCTCTGTGATTTTGATGCCAGCCTGGTTTTCAGAGCGAGTTCTGGGACAGGCTTCAAAGCTACAGAGAAACCTTGTCTCAAAAAAAAATGAACAATCCAGAAAACAAAACAAAACAAAACAAGACATCTCCATGCTTAGATGATTTTTTTGTAGAATTTTATCAACTATTTTTAAATGATGCAAATTTTATGCAATTTCTTCCAAGGGAAGAGATTACTGACTATTTGTGTTGTGATATTAAAATCATACAAAGTCAACCTTTTAAAGAAAACCACAAATCCATACATCTTATGAAAATATTTGTAAATTCTTCAAGCAAGGGGATGAAATGATGACTCAGAACTTAAAAGCACTGGTTACTTTTTTAGGGGAACTACTCTTGGTTTCTAGCACCAACATGGTAGCTCACAACCTTCTATAACTTCTGTTCTAGGAGACTTGATACCACATGCATATGTGCAGATGAAATCAAAGAAAGTAAATACCTAAAGTTGGTTTAGGAGGCCCTTCTGTCTTTGTGTTGCTTTCATTGGCTAATAAACTTCTTTGGGCCCTTAATAAGGCAGAACTTAGGTTGGTGGAGAAAATTAAACAAAATGTTGGGAGGAGAAAGAAGCAGAGTCAGAGAGAGCACCCATAGAGCCGCCAGAGTCAGACATGCTGAATCTTGCCTGGTAAGTCACTGTCACATGGTGATACACAGATTAATAGATGGGTTAAATCAAGGTGTGAGAGATAGCCAATAAGAGGCTAGAGCTAATGGGCTAAGCAGTAATTTAATTAATACAATTTCTGTGTGGTTATTTCAGGGCTAAGCTAGTCAGGCAGCCAGGACAAACAAGCAGCCCCTCCTTGCAACATAAAGTCTTTAAGCAAATATTGTCAAAATAAACACAACAATGTGTAAAATATGTGTGACAAATTAAT
The DNA here is from genome assembly GCF_903992535.2 of Arvicola amphibius. Classification (NCBI taxonomy): domain Eukaryota; kingdom Metazoa; phylum Chordata; class Mammalia; order Rodentia; family Cricetidae; genus Arvicola; species Arvicola amphibius. The sequence goes on from NC_052065.1 coordinate 67,167,013, forward strand.
ATTTTACTTTCAACATAGACAACTTTGAATCATCATTTGAACATCAATCAAAAAAATCTACCTCAATAGCCAAGTAAACAAGGAACACAAGATTTTATAAATTCATATACAAGGTTCACTTGAAAAAATTCAATGCATATTCATGCTTTTTTAAAAAAAATCCTCTTTGAAATTTGAGAGAAAGTGTTCATTTTGATAAGTAGCACATGTACAAAACATAGCATCATATTTAATCATGAAAATTAGTGCACTTGGTATGGAAGCAGAAAAAAGAACAGATTTCCACTATCACCACTCTTTTCTTTCACACACTGTGAGATCTACTCCCTGCAAAAGAGAAAATACAGATGAGCTAAAGGCATATACTCTAAGGAAAGGAATAAACAGTCATTATTTATAGATGTGATCATTTTCAGCATATAAAATCCAAAAAATCTACAAAATGTCCTAAATGGTAAAATGAGATCACTGAGCTGCAATATCACCACCAAAATTCAATCACATTGATATATATATATATATATATATATATATATATATATATATATATATGAAAGCCCTAGAACCCCAAAGATTAGGTATAAAGTAAGGAATTATGGTTACAGATAGATCTTATTAGAAAAGAAAAAACTATATAGCTGTGAATGGATGTGGAGATGGAATGGGAAGATCAAGTGGGGAGAGGGAGGGTAAAGGCACATGAGGGAGAGAATATGGAGAGAGACAGCTAAATTTAAGGAGCATTTGAGGGGCAGTTTGAAAATTTCATATAGTAGAAACTTCCAAAAACATAAACATTTATGAAGGCAATCTAAATGAGACAACCAAATATTGGATATTGCAGGCTTTCTCTGACTACCAGCCCCAAAATCATGACACAAAGATTTATTATAAATTATGAATGCTCAGCCTTATCTTAGGTTTTTCCTGCTTGCTCTTATATCTTAACCTGTTTCTCTTCATCTGTGTTTTGCCTCTGGGCTTTTACCTTTCTTTAATTCTGTATGTTCTTTCTGCTTCCTCCATGTCTGGTTGATTGGTCCCAGGTGTCTCCAGGTGTCTCCCTCTCTTCCTCCTTTGTTCTCTCTTCTTGAGTCTAGATCCCTTCTGCTACTTATTCTCTTTGCCTGCAAGGCCCCCTATTTTTCTACTGCCTAGCTATTGGCCTTTCAGCTTTTTATTAGACCAATCGGGTGCCTTAGGCAGGCAAGGTAAAACAAATGAAACATGTCTTTCATACTTAAAGTAGTATTTCACAACAGTTGAAGGAGATTGAGTGCCAACTGGCCATATCTTGTTACCAAATGAAGCTTCCAGATTGGTTTACCCCTAATTGGTTTGCTGGTCAGAGGTGTTCCATGGGTATTCCCAAACATCCCAGGCTGTTGCCAAAATTACAGGTTGCTCTCCACAAACTGACAGCAAGGCCTCACTACTGAAGAAAATACCTACACAAATCATTGAACATGGTGAAGTTGAACTGGTGCATATATAGAGGATTTGTCCCTATGTTTTAGCATCTTTGGTACAGGAAGGTACTCTGCATACTTCTGAAAGGGTTGTGGCAGGCTTGGTGTTGATGTACATCTTTTGGAACAAAGCTAGTGGGAGTACTCAACACATATCTGATTTGACATAAAGCACACTCCGTAAGATGGAACCCATACCTGACACCGTTTGAGTGACTAAGAACCAGAAACTAGATCTCCCAGGGACCTAGGGTTAAACCAAATACTACTATTCTACTAAAATGACATAGCAATAAAATGCCTCCTAATGACTTTCTGCTGCAGTCACAGATCAGTCTCTTTCTCATCCATCATCAGGGAAGATTGCTCCTTCAGTAGAGGAGAACAAATACAAAGACCCATTGCCAGATATTATGCAGAGAGTAACAGACTGAAACACTCAGCTCAAAACAGCATGGTTCCACCAAATTTCTCCCCTCAGGGATCAGGAAACCCTGTAGAAGAGGAGGTAGAGAAAATGTAAGAGCCAAAAATGAGGGACACTAAGAAAACAAGGCACTCCAAATCACCAGGCTCTAAACTCATATGAACTCACAGAGATAGAGGCTGCATTTGCAAGGCCTGCATGGGTCTGTGCTGCGTCCTCTGAGTATATATTATGGCTTCAGTTTATTGTTCTTATGGAACTCCTGAGTTTGTAAATGACTGGGTTTCTGTTTCTCGCACCTTCTCCTGGGCTCCTTTTCTTCTGTTTGTTTTGTCCAATTTTGAAGCATTAATTTTGTTTCATCTTATTACATTTTTATATTATATTTTGCTTTATTGTTAACCCTTAGAAGCCCATTTTTTTCTAATGAGACACAGAAAGTGAGTGGATCTGGATAGGAAGGGAGAGGAGGAGGAACTGGGAGAGTAGAGGGAGAAACTGTAATCAGGATATATTGTGTGTGTGAAAAAAATCTATTTTCAATAAATGGAAAAAGATTTTCTATTATTTTGAGAATATTAAACATTAAATATAAACTTAATAATAAAATTTGTATGAGCTCAGTGTATTGTAACTCACAAAATGGTAATGAGATAAATAAAAGAATATATAAAGCCATTATGTTCATGAACTTAAATATTCAACACAATAATGATGCCAAGGTTTATAAACTGATAAATAATTTTCATTTGGCTCATAGAAAAATATCCAGTTTTTATTTATAGGAAGACGGTTTCAAAATTATGATAGTTCAACTTGTTATAGTTTTATTCTGAAAAGATGCCAAAGTGACACATATTCAGAGAAATGTTATTTTGTATTTTCAAATTTCCTTTCTCAGGATTAGGAATGCAGCACATACAGTCTTGGGCAGCAGTCAGCCATGTGATCAGAAGTGTAAACATCTGTGATATATTGCTAAATAGGATGTAGAGTAGGTTAGGTAGTTTGAGATATTTCAATTTCTGAATTTTTTTCACAACACATTTGATCATATTCTTTCTCCTTTCTCCAGTTCTTTCAGATCCTCCCCAACAATCTACTCAGTAAACTTCATGTTTGATGAGTTTATTATGATTCAATTTGATCATTTGTCAAGATCTTATTATATATAAAATTAGGTAAACTAGACTTACAAATAAGAAGAAATAGTATATAATAAACTAAAGAAATTACCATATCCTATCTTATAGATCACTTATCATTAAAGCAATCAACAACAATGTGGTATTAAAAAGGGAATGGACCCTTAGATTAATGGAGCAGATTAGACTCATTCTAAACTACATGCTTAATTGACTCTAATGGAAGCAATGAAATGGAGAAAATATTTCAACACATGTCACTAGGGTGAGAGTAAAAGCATAATAAAGAAAAATAAATAAATTTAGATCTACACTTTACACTGTATGCAAATCTTAAGTTATATTGAGTAATAGAATAAAATGTAAAACTTAAAACTGCCAAAGTTTTTGAAAAAAATGGGAAAAACTTTAGAAAGTAGGTGTAGAAAAGGAAATGGTGTATGTTACACCAAAATCACTAGTACTATCAGTAAGTGAAATAAATAAATTTAGACTTCAACAATATTTAAACTTGTTCCATGAAAGTTTTTGTTAAGAGAATAAAATACAGACTCGGGATGCTATTTGTAATTCAACTATTAGACAATAGGTAGTATCTAGATTATTAGAATATTCAAGATGAAAGAAATAAGTTACATTTCATTGAAGAAAACATACAATTCATAACTGTACATAATGAATAGATGAACACTTAACCTATACCTAGTTATTGAATGAATGAAATATAAAATCCAAAGGAGTCATGATCACATATTTACGAGAATGACATTTTCAAATTTGCATGCAAATAGATGTAAGTAGAAAACCCATCCTGAGTGAGGTAACTCAGAACCGGAAAGATGAACATTTTATTTACTCACTCATAAGTGGATACTGGCTGTAAAGCAAAGGATAGCGAGCCTACAGCCACATTCCTAAAAATAGCTAAGTAACAAGGATGAACCATAAGAGAAACATACATAGATTCCCCTGGGAAGGGGAAATAGACAAGATCTCTTGACAAAATTGGGAGCATGTGGTTGGAGAGAGAAGGGAGGATGGAAGGTGAGGAGGAAGAGAGAAGGGGAGGGGGAGGAGAATTTGAGGGAATGGGATAGGGATAGTCGAGATGGTGAAAGGAGAGAGAGAGGGGAGAGAGAGACAGAGACAGAGACAGACAGAGAGAGACAGAGACAGACAGAGAGAGACAGAGACAGAGAGACAGAGACAGAGAGAGGAGACAGAGAGGAGAGAGAGAAAGAGAGAGGAGACAGAAAGGGGGGGGAGAGAGAGAGAGAGAGAGAGAGAGAGAGAGAGAGAGAGAGAGAGAGAGAGAGAGAAGAGGAGAGGAGATACAGGAGAGAGAGAGAGAGAGAAGAGGAGAGGAGATACAGGAGAGAGAGAGAGAGAGAGAGAGAGAGAGAGAGAGAGAGAAGAGGAGAGGAGAGAGAGGAGAGAGAGAGAGAGAGAGAGAGAGAGAGAGAGAGAGAGAGAGAGCAAGGAAAGAGGTATTTTGATTGAGGGAAGCATTACGGGGTTAGGAAGAAACCTGGCACTAGAGAAATACCCAGAAAGCCACAAGGATGACCCCAGCTAAGACCCTAAGCAATAGTGGAGAAGGTGCCCGAACTGGCCTTGCCCTATAGTCAGATTGATGAATATCTTAAATGTCACTATGGAACCTTCATCCAGCAACTAATAGAATCAGAGTCAGAGACCCTCATTGGAGCACTTGTCTGAGCGCCCAAAATCCAGTTGAAGAGTGAAAGGAGTGAGAATATGAGCAAAGAGGTCAAGACCATAATTTGTTCACCCAATGAAGCAGTTTACCTGAGATAATGGGAGCTCACCTACTCCAACTGGACAGGGAAGGAAACCTCATAGGACCAAGCTAGTCCCTCTGAATGAGAGTGACAGTGGTATGGCTGGGCCAGACTGAGGGGCCACTAGCAGTTGCACCAGGATTTATCCCTATTGCTTGTAGTGGTTTTTGGGAACCTATTCTCTTTGGATGGATACCTTGCTCAGCCTTTATATAGTAGGGAAGGCCTTGGACCTTCCCCAAAGCAACGTGCCTGACCCTCTCTGAGGAGTGGATGAGGATGGAGTGGGAGGAAAGGTGGAGGGAATGGGAGGAGGGGTGGGAGTGGTAACTTGGATTGTTATGTAAAATGAAAAAAATAGTTTGTTTTCTTTTTTATAAAAGTAAAGAAAGAAAAGACTTAGTATTGTTATTTTCCTAAACTTGATTTCATTTTAAAGTTTTGCTTAAAATTTTATTTTAAAAGTATTTTAAAGCCTGCCTGGTCCATCTTCCATTTTCACTATAATGTGTTATTTAACTAGTTTCTCTGGTCCTCATATACATTGTGCTATTATTGATTTTAGTCATTCTGATAAAGGTGTGATCAAATCTCATTTGGAATTCAATAAGTAAATATCAATCTTTTCATTATTTGCAGTTGTAATTTGCTCTTCCAGAGGACCGGTTTTCAGTTCCCAGCACCCACACAGTGGCTCATAACCATGTTTAATTCTAGTTCCTGGTGAGCTAGTTCTAGTTCTCTTCTGATCTCTGGAGGCATTAAACACTCATGTGTTGCACATAGACAAATTAAACCAAAGCATCCATACACATAATATAAAATAAATAGATCTAAAAATGTTTTAAAGTTAATTCAAGACAGATAATAATAAAAACTAAAACTATCATACTTCTAGAATAAAACATTGAAAAATATTTCACAATTTCAGTTGTTTTTTGATGAGTTTACAAAAGTGCACTTACCATAAATAAAAATAACTGTAGTAAGAGGATCAGCAGGCTGTGTCCTGCCGCCCAGCTAGCTTACCCCAGAAATAACCACATTGAAATTGTATTAATTTAATTACTGTCTGGCCCAATATATCTAGTCTCTTCTTGGCCAACTCTCACATTTTGATTTAACCCATTTTTAATAATCTGTATAAAACCATGAGGTCGTGGCTTACCTGGAAAGATTTTAATCCACGTCTACAGAGCTTCGTGGCGTCTACCTGACTCTGCTCTTCTTCCCCAGCATCCAGTTCTGTCTTTCCCGCCCACCTAAGTTTCTGTCTTATCAAAAGGCCAAGGCAGTCTTTTTATTCAACCAATGAAAGCAACACATCCTACACCAGTAACAGATGTCATTTCAACAAATTAAAAGTTCTGGCCATCAAAGTATTTTGTTTCTTAAATTTAAAACTGTAGCATTAGGTACTATACTCACAACGCATATGTCATAAAAAGACTATAAAACAATTTATAAGTAGCTCCTAAAATATGACACTGAAAAGAAATCAATTAAAATAAACCAGATATCTCATTAGACACCTCACAGAAGAAAATTTATAAATAACTACTTACGCAAGAAAACCTGAAGAAACAGTAGCAAAATAAAACATAGTCTTTGAAACATGAAAAAAGCATGATTCCATGAATATACATTTTAAAAGAACTAAATAAAAAATAAATGTTGAATCTGAATGAAGAGTCAAAGAATAAATTCTAAGGGTGGGAAGCAATAGAAAATGAAAACAAATATATTGGTGAAAGAGACAAACTCATATCCAGCATCATGTTACAAAGAGAAAACTCCAAGCAATTCCATTTAAATCAGGAAGAAGACAAGGCTGTCTACTCTTTATGATTCTATTTTTATATATAATTCTTGCAATCATAGCTAGAGCTAAAACAAGGGAAGGAAATAAAAGAGATACAAATAGGGAAAGAATGAATAAAACTAATCCTATGAATTCTTTCATAAGAGACCATAAAGATTATATCAGAAATCCTCTGGAACTGAACAATAATGTCATCAAAGTGGCAGAATACAAAATTAACATGAAAGAGTCAAAGTCAATAGCCTTCATATATACCAAGGAAAAACTCGTCAAGAAAGAAACCAGGGAAATAACTAGCCTCAAGAACAAAACACCAAAAACTTGCAATAAACCTCATCAAGAAAACAAATTTTATAATGAAAACTTGAAATCTGTAAAGAAAGAAATTTAAGAAGATGGAAAGACTTCCCATGCTCATGAATTCTTAGTTTTGTGGAAATGACTGTTCTACCAAAAGTAACTAATAGATCCAAGGAAATCATAATTAAAATCCCTCACAGAAATATCACAATCTTAACATTCTTATAAAAACATGGAAGACCTAAAACATCATTCTATTGAGTGAGGTAACCCAGACCCAGAAAGAAAATATAATATATACTCACTCATAGAGGTCTTTTAGACATAAAGCAAAGAAAACCAGCCTAAAATTCACAACCCCAGAGAACCTAGACAACAAAGAGAACCCTAAGAGAGACATACATGGATCTAATCTACATGGGAAGTAGAAAAAGACAAGATCTCCTGAGTAAATTGGGAGCATGGGGATCATGGGAGATGGTAGAATGGGAGGGAAGAGGGAGAGAGGGAAGTGAAGAAAAATATATAGCTCAATAAAATCAATAAAAAATAAAATAGCATAAGTACTAAAACAATACTTTGCTACTGTGTAGGTGCTGGGAAACTGAGCCAGGCCCCTTGAAAGAGCAGCAAAAACTCTTAAATGCTGGGCCACATCTCTAGCCCCTGTCTGTGTTCATTATTATAATAGACCACCTTTCCTTATTCAGATGTACATTCTCAGAAGAGAAAGCTGAGTGTCAGATGAGTTATGTAACCTGCCCAAGGCACTACTCCCATTGTATGGCACAGCCTAGGTTAACTTTCTCCTCTCTTAAATATGATTATTATAAAAAAAATGACTACAACAATTCAATGGAGATGACCATGGGAAAAAATTTTAGAAATGCAAAATACAATACAGTGGCATAACCACAAACTAGAATTTTAACAGAAGATAGAAAGAAGTGTGTTGGCACAGCAGGTATAAGATGCAATGGCCAAAAGGCATCCCATTTATCTTTAGAGCTAAATAATTTTCCACTGTATATATGTACTATGTTTGAATTACTTCTTCATCAGTTGAAAGTCATTTATGCCATTTCCATTTCTTAGCTATTGTGAATAGAGCTACAATAACATGGTTGAATCATAATCTGTGGTTTAGAATGTTGAGTTCTTTATTCAATAAATGACATTGCAGGGAAAAAAAGATTGCTTTCTCTTTCATGTTGACTTTCCTTCCCAATGGCTCCTGCTCTCTTGCATATATTGTATGTGGTACATGCTACTGTATTATATTCTGGTATGGTTATTTGTTAAGATGCCAGGCCTAGGTAATGAGGTTTTCTCTAAGTAGATCTGAGAGTATATTGGAAGAATCACCTTTCTAAATTGAGGTTAATATTCATTTGCAGCTTTCTTTTCCATATTGGCTTTAATGAGTACTCCTTTAGTTAATACATATTTTGCTAATTCTTATTTTTAAAAAATTTATTCTTTGAAAATTGCAAAAAATAAAAAGAAATCCTGCATGGCCATACATGATCTCAAGTTATACTCTAGAGCCATAGTAATAAAGTCACCATAGTACTGGCACAAAAGCAGACATGAATCAACTGAATAGAAGAAAAAATATAAGCCTATGCAATTACATATATGATTATATTGCATCTGGTTTTAATTAATGTCTGAGAAAATACTAGGTTTTAATTAATGTATCAGAAAATATTATCTAGGAAGTATAGAGGACAATAACTTCACACTTGATTTTATGCAAATGGATAACAGAGGCCATTTACTGATTTCACCACATACGCATATATATAAAGATAAAAATGAAAACAATTATGTGTGTAAATACAGAAATTCATGTACACACATGTAGGAAAAACATGTACAACCATATAGAATATATAAAGCATTGAAAGTAGCTTGCATACATATAGGTCTTTAAGGAGGATACACATGAACATAGATATAACTGTTATAATTAAAATCTAAACTTTATAGGCAAACAAAAATCTCTTTTTATTTGATATCTGGAAAATGGACAGGAGTCTATATTTTAAGCATCCCTCTGATCTGGTATTAAACTAGACATTTTGGTTAAAATTTCACGGTGTTGGACTGCAAAACTGATTGATATAGGTCACAGTATACATGGAGCCCACTTTACATGGCCAATGGACCATAAAAATGAAAATCAAGTTGGTACTGACCAATAAGCTTTCTCATTACTGACGGGCTTGCATACTACTGTTGGGACATGGGTATGCCATTGATAGTCTTACCGAGCTGTGAACCTTGGGGAATGCAATAATGATAGCAATGAGTACAAGAGTGACACAAATGTTGTCAGGGTAACTATCCACTTTCTGATTGGATTTAAGGCCTGTTCCAGGGGAAGAAGCACATGCCTATTGAAAATATGGCCATAAAGCCACCACCATTGCTTAGATCCCAGATCTTAGAGTGAACTTACTATGAATATGGTACCAAACTGTCCTTCAAATTCACATCTCTCTACCCCTAGTTTAGAATAATTCTGAAACCTCACTAGAAATTTATTTGTGCAGTCAAGGAGAATTAACGTAGAAACTCACAACTGGTCAAAGGTTAAGTGTGGAGAATAAGTGATTGCTGAGTTCTCAGCCATATATGGGACATCTATATCATACCTCCTCGGCATGGCTCAGGGACCATCTTGGAATAAGAGAGAAAAGTTGTAAGAGCCAGAGATCATAAAGGACAAAAGCAAAATGGTATCTTCTAGATGTAACAGGATTGCTGCAATAATGAATTCAAAGCCCCCCTGGCTGCCTTTCCAAGACTTTTACAAGATTAAACTGTCTATATTCTAGCATCGAGTGGGAAGCAATTCATGAGCCTTAACCCCTTATTGAGGAATTACAGGCAGTTCATGGCTTTCTAGAAGAAAAAAGAGTCAGTTTTTTTTTATAAAGTTGTGACTCTTGATAGGTTGATCATGCTCCAGTGGATGTCCCTATACTCTGTATTATGGTCAGCACAAAATGCAGTCAATTAGTTACTACTTTAAAAAAAAAACATTAACTTCTATTGTTCTAAAATTATGATTTGGTATGTTTTCAAATTTAATAATCATATGCACTTTTCTTTTAAACTTCCAATGTACTCAATCAAAAAACAAATAGTTAAATCTTACTTCTTATCATCCACTGTAATGCATTGCAGTCCAAGATGCCATTTTCTGTTAATGTATCTAGTTGCATCCTTAGTAAGGACCTTCCACCTGCTTTTTCTCTTGAATTGTTCTTATTGAAATGCTTGCATGACTAGCTCCTTATTTTTCAGGGGAAGTCCTAGTTACATGCTTTCCTCTTTAGTGTAATGTGTACAAGGCTATTATTTGTCTCTACTTTAAAATAAGAATCACAATAGCCAGGTAAAAGATGAGGACTATTCAGAGACATTCCATAATGCCTAACATTTACTCCTAAAAGTTATTCTCTATCAATTTTGAATATTCTCTTTTCCACCTCCAAGATTTAAAGGTGAAATTTTTGATGGTACTTTTGTATAAATTTTGTTAGTAGGAAAAGATATATAGGTCTTTATTTTCATATCTATTACCAGAAATAAATTTGATGACTAGAAGATATGTTGAGTCGCAGCATTCCAACAATTGACAGAGTTCAACTGTGTAAAATTACCCAAAATGAGAAGAACAATGTGTTTACATATTCACCAGTTCTCCATACATTTTAAAAAATAAAATATAGTAAATAATACAAAATTTGTATTCAAATCATAATCAAAAAGGGATGCAAATACTGTTGGAAATAACAAAAGCAATATAAAGTAAAATCTCATGGATCTAATCTACATGGGAAGTAGTAAAAGACAAGATCGCCTGAGTAAATTGGGGGCATGGGGACCATGGGAGAGGGTTGAATGGGAGGAGGGAGGCAGGGAGGGGGGCAGAGAAAAATGTAGAGCTCAATAAGATAAAAAAAAAGTTTAGAAAAGAGTCATAGTGTAACAAGCAAAGACTGGAAGAACTACAATTTCCTGGAAGGATTTTCTCTTCAATATGCCACAGTTAAAAGAGATTAACCAAAACATAAAAGAAAGACTAGAAATATTTAAAATTTTATTTTCATTTTATGTATATTAACACACAGTTTTCCTTGGCTTTCATGGTAGAGTTCACTTCAGATTTAATCTGACTCTGTAGGAGTCAGAGTTCTGCACTTACGCATACCTTTTATATAAATAAGAGGTCCGAAGTTCGTAAAAGTTCATTAGAAGGAAAGTCAACTCAAAGATGAAATGAAAGCTGTGCTTAAGCATGTGATATTTGAGAACAGAAAGAAAAATTATCTCCCAATAATCAGAATAAGCTACTAGATATTTTGTCAGTGTTTACTTACTCTTTGAGATATTTTGAAATGAAAGATGGGCTTTTTAAAAAATGTTTTAATGGTTTAATTTGATAACATTCACTAATTGAATCTAAATGGCCAAAACTGTTTTTGGTGAAGCATTTTAAGTATGTTTTTGTAAATGACAGAGGTTTAAATAATATTGCATGCTAGTGAATTATGACCAGATCCTTCAACATTGTGTCTGTATTCCAAAAATGTAATCTAAGTTTTAAGGAAGAGGTTTTCTCTAAACTTGTAAACAAAATGTTAAGTAGAAGACTACTTTTTGTAAACAAAGTTGGCTTTTAGTTACAAATATTTCAGATAATATAGAAATTGAAAGTTTGGTTATATATAACTCCATACGTATGTAATTTATTAAATTCATAGGATTTTGTCTAATTTTCAGTAATCTGTATTTTAATTCTTTATAATTACTTGATTTTAGCGCATCTCTATATAGATTCTAATGGCATGGAATTTATTTGTTTTAATTTGCACACAGTTTGAAAGCATGCACTAAAAACATCTTAGTTCTACTTGTAACAATGATTTTTTGCTGAATTTCGAGATTTTTATTTTCTAATGATGACAATTTCGTTGTAATTATTGTTATATGTTTACCAGGGAAAAATATACTTTGTATGAAAAACAGATGCATATTTTTCAAGGTATATAGATGGAGTACAGCAGCCCATATTCCTGTGGAAGGAAGGAAATTTTTGCCCACTGAAACTGAGCTACTTCCCCTGTGCTTACATGAAACTGACAAAATGCAGGACCTCAGTGTCTATAATGGCAAATGAAAATCCTTCAAGAAAGCAAGCTTCAAGGAATTGAATTTATCTACACCTACAAGGGCTAAATCAACTGTAATGAGTTCAAAAATATGAGTAAATTACTAAGTTAATAAAATGTTGTTACAGTACCATTTTATAATTTTTAAATCTAGTCTTAGAAAAACATTTCATATGTCCAGATCCATAGTCACCGTGTTTATTGATATGGTTATATGACAATTTGCTATATAAATACTAAAATGAAAAGTGATTAACCACTGCCAAGCCACATCTTTATGAGAGTCACTCAGTAATATAAAAAACCAAATCAAAGTATGTAGGACCTGACTGTGTGCTAAATGAAGAAAAATGGAAGATTGGAGATCCCAAACCTTATCCAATATCAAATTTACTTTAAAACAATGCACAAAGTCATAAGATTATAAATAAAGAATGTACTTAAATTTAATATAGTTCTGAGATTTTCCTTCAAAGATAAATGAAAATCAGTTACTGACTCTTCTGGGAATAAAAAAAACCATCTTGGTAAAGGTATTTTTAACATCTCCTATCAAAATTTCGAAAATTGACTGTGTTAAGTATTAAAATTATTAAATACCTTACATTTTAATATTTTATTAACCTCTCTTGAGCATGAAAAATCAAAATAAAATCTCAATTTTTAGTAATAGAATGTTCCTAAATTGTAAAATATTATAATTAAAAAATTTAAGTTTCAAAATGATATAGGACTACAATGTACTTCTATAAAAATGCTCTTTATCAGCAACCCATTTGTGATATGATTCTGCTTGTTCTTAAGTGGATGTTTAGTTCTTCCCTGTCAGAAATTTCAAACAAAACAACATAAAAGAATTACTACGGGAAGAAAATTCCCTGCCAGGAAACTGGGAATGTTTGAATTATAATTAGTAATCAGAGAATTTCCTTCCTGTTATATTGACCTGATGAATCAGAACTTATCAATGGAATTTGATCCTTTTGTCATGCCTCCCATTAACTTTAATGTGAAAATGACTACTTAAGCAGAGACAAACCCAAAGTTGAATCTTTTAAGAAAAATTCACAAGGGTGGTCATAGGGAGAAAGTGGAGGCAACAGTAGGTAATGGTGGCTATCTCTACAAAATCACTATAATGCTGTGGTCACTAAACATTTGAACTAATCTGGTCTCTGAGTAGATGATTAGTTTTCTAGTTTTCTTTTCTAATAATGTGAAAAACACCACGACCAAGAGCAATGTGGGGAGGAAAGGGTTTATTGCACCTTTCAACTCCTGATCACAGCCCATCACTGGGAAACTCAAGGCAGAAACTCAACTTTCAACTCTTTTTTTTTTTTACTTTACTGCATTTTTGAGACTTTAATTATTTTGTGCAAAACTCATTTTAAAAACAATCCAATTAAGTGGCACAAACTTTTTCCCCCACCTAAGCCAACCAACTTGACAGTAATTCTAACATTCTTTTGTTTTGTTTTGTTTTGTTTTTATTTAAAAAATTTCCATCTCCTCCCCTCTTCCTCCCCCTTCTCTCCCCTCCCCTCCCCCCATACCCTCCCTCCCTCCCTTTTCAGGCCAAGGAGCCATCCGGGTTCCCTACTCTATGTTAAGACCAAGGTCCTCCCAACTCCCCCCAGGTCCAGGAAGGTGATCAACCAAGCTGAGACGGCTCCCACAGAGCCTGTCCATGCAGAAGAGTCAAAGATCAGCGCCTTTGTCCTTGGCTTCTCTGTCAGCCTCCACCGTCGGCCACATTCAGAGAATCTGGTTTGGTCTCATGTTCCATCAGTCCCAATCCAACTGGAGTTGGTGATCTCCTGTTAGTTCTGTCCCACCGTCTCCATGGGTGAACACACCCCTCACGGTCCTGACTTTCTTTCTCATGTTCTCTCTCCTTCTGCTCCTCATCAGGACCTTGGGAGCTCAGTCCGGTGCTCCAATGTGGGGCTCAGTCATTTTCTTCATCTATCGCCAGGTGGAGGTTCTATGGTGATATGCAAGAGGTTGTCAAGAGACTTGACCCTAGAGGGGTTCCCAGGTTTCCAGGGAGACGCCCCCAGTTAGTTCCTTGGGCAGCTGAATAGAGGGAGCCTGAAAAGGCCAGTTCCTATAGCCATACTGAACTTTCAACTCTTGATCACAGCCCATCAAGGTAAAAACCCAGAGGCAGAACCTGAAGCAGTGACCATGGAAAAAGGTTGCTTTTCTGGCTTGTTCCTCGAGGCTTGCCCACCATGCTTTCAAAAGAAATGGAACTCAGAATACTCTGCCCAGGACTGGCACCACCTACAGTGACCTGGGTCCTCTCACCTCAAACATTAGTCAAGAGAATGTCCCTATAGATTTTTCTATAGGCATTTTCTCAATTGGAGTTCCTTCTTCCCAAGTGATTCTATCTTGTGTCAAACTGACAAAAAAACAAAACAAAAACCAAGCAAACAAGAACAAAAACTAACCAGCACTGTGGGTCAACAGGTTCCGTTATAAAAACAAGTTTGGAATTCCCACACAACTTGGATGAATCTCTAGGAAATTACATTGAATAAAATAAATCCAGTCTTCAGATTATATTCTGTATTTTCCACATATGAGGTATGTTGGGATGGAGGGGTTATAGTTATGAAAAGGTAACATGAAGGACCTTTGATGTATCTGTTATATATCTCAACTATTGTGATGACCATACAAGCATACATGTAAGACAAAGTTGCATTGACCTGAATACATGGGTGGAAATATACCTACAAAGGAATGAGAAAAACAGTCAAAAGTTAAAGAAAATAAGTAAATCATTCCAATGTGAAAATGTAGCTTGTGTTATTGGTCATTATTTTGTAAGACGTTAACTTTGGTAGAAAATATGTGAAGAATATCAGGATCTCTATAACATTTCTGTAAGTATCTCAAACTAAAAGCTTTTAACAAGTATGAGAAAGGAAACCAGAGTTTGCAATAATATTCAGTTTCATTTTTAATTATGTAGATTCATTCAAAGTTAAAACATCTCATTTTCAACCAGGATATGTTTGTACTAAGTTGACAGTCAGAAATCTAAACTTAAGTTTGAAAACAGCAGTTACTTCAAACTGGTTTAGCTCAATAATTTTCTTTAAATTATTGATTGTATTTCAATGAGAACTATTATTTTGGGAGTGGCTATGAGTGAGCATTCAGTAAATGCTACTTAAGTGCCAGGTATACATCATCTCATTCCCATAGGATACCTATATGAAGAAGTACTCTTTTCTATATCTAATAGATAAGGAAATCGAGGCTTTGAAAACCTGAAGAAAATTTCCAACTGTATCTGGTAATGAGTAGTAAATTTACACTTCTGACCTATTCTAAATCCAGTTCTTTTAGCTAGCGTGCTTTAACATTAGTGTGAGCTGTTGCCTACTGAAGGACTGAGGAAGACCACCACATGGTTTTGTAATTTGTTATAAAACTCTAGCACTACAATTCACTGGAGGAAAAATTAAGAATTTATCAGATGTTCACGTTTGTACTCTAGCTTATAATTATTCAAATGGAGAGTGTGTTTATTGTTGCATATTTATAATAGGGAATATCCAACATCAAATTTACTTTAAAACAATGCACAAAGTCATAAGATTATAAAGCAAAAAATATAGCAGTGTCAGCTACAAAATTAAACAAGGGTGATTGCCAAACAGAAATGTTACCAAAAAACTAGACACTGTTCTTGATTAGTGGGAGAATTAACACAACCACAGAATTGTCCAATCATCTGACAACTGAATTTAGTTGTGCTATAGTGCCTACTTAGCACTTAACCTTTGGGCTTTTAAAAATAAAACATTATTAAAGATAACAAAATATTGTTATCTTACATATGAAAATGAGATGATTTCCCTTGAGGGAATATGTATCAATCTCTAATAAAATTAATTATTCTTGAGAATTAATTCATAGTTTAAAACTAACTTGTGGGATTCTGAATGGGTACAAATAGCAATCTACAACTGCTACACTTTTCCCAAATTCATTATAAAGCGTTCTTCAGCATACCAAATAATGTGTATCCACTTCAAAAACTTTTTCCAATTATGTGATTCCTATTTGCTTTTTTAGTTGCTTTCACTTTTCCCCCATAGAAAATTAAAATTATTTGATTTATCTTTATCCAAGTTTTTGAAATATGTATAATAAGGAAATGAAATATCATTTGACATGGTTTAAAATAATATGTCATCTGATTAGAGATAAAGGTACCTCGTCTGTGTTCTTTCAAGGCCAATGAAAAAAATCAATTCATGAGTGAACCAAAAAAATTCCTAGAGCTCTTGTAAGTATTAGATGTTTAATTAAATGTCACTGTGCTAATAACCATATCTGCTATGTATGTTTTAATTATGCCTTTGGGGAGTAAGAATCTTAAATAATTTAGAAGTAACCAAAGTATGACCTTGACATTGTGATAATAAATTTTCTTTATTGTTGTTTTAGTGAACACAAATATGCCATGAGAATAAGCAAATTACAACGGGATTAAATGTCAACAATACAGAAAACTAAGTATTGGTAGACATTTTAAAAAATAACAATCAAAATCTTACATACCATACTATTTCAGAACACTATACTTTATATGATCATAGAATATCTCCTGTTAATGAAGTATTTATACTTTAAAGGAAATATCAATGCATACACCAAAATAAAGCTTTCCTCATACAGCTAGCTAGCTTTCATGAGCTTGAGTATATCTTCCAATTTAATTTGTTGGAATTTTGGAATCCCCACAATCCTTCTTTGCTTACAATAAATGGTCCTTTAATTTTTAAGGTCATTTGTGGAAACTGTCCTTGCAACCAAACTCTCCTCAATCAATTAGATGTGCTGTTTAGTCTGCTTCAGTTGCTGGGGTGACCCTAAGCAGGAGATCAGTTGTTTCTCAATTCATGTTTTTCATCAAGTAGACATAGCTTTGAAATATTAAAAAATAAGCCCATTAATGTAACAGATATACTTACATCACTGTATTAAAATGATTCATTTACAAATTCAACTCAGGATATATGTTTTACAATTGTAAAAAAATAATACCTAAAATTTATTAAATTTCAAATATTTGAATCAACTCAATTTTAGGTTCAAAAAAGAAAAATGATTAAAAGAAATTGAAATATTAATTTTTACAAACTTCATTTTAGAAATACTATATGCTTAATGTACCATAAAATCTCACATATTATTAGATCATGGTTTTATCATCACATTAACATTGAAGTTAAACAGTTGGCAATGTCATTCAAGATCTGCAGTGGAAATGTATATTGTGTCTCCTCAAGAGGTGCTTGCTGAGAGTTTACTACAATGAAAAAAATTTCATGACTGCTTTCAATGTCAAAGGAACCTCAGCAAATATTCAATGGTATTTAAAAGAATTCCACTTTAAAGATTAATATACAAAGACAATATATTAATATATATGTGTGTATGTATATATTAATGCTATATTATATAAATATATTTTATATTATATAAGTAAAATTTATTGAGCTGATTCAAATATTTGTGCTTTCATAACATTTAAGCATTATTTTTTACAATCATAAATTATATGCCCTGGGTTGAATTTTTAAATAAAACATTTTAATATAGTGATGTATTTTATATGTGTGTGTATGTATTTGAATATATGTGCTAATATATATATATATATATATATTAAAATAAAATAAAAGTATAAAATACATCCTGATTATCATTTATCTCTTTGGACTGATGTGTTAATTTCTCCCAGAACTAGGTGCTTGTATTATTGAAAATAGAAGCAAGCACTGAAATTACATAATTAAGCAATTGTACTAAGTGAAAATTAAAGCTGTCTGAAAATATAGCCTGTGTTTTACCAGCAATCATCTGTTTTATCATTCTCTTTTAAGAGTGGTAAAATTAAGCTGCCTAATTTATCACACTTTAAAAGTATGATTGGCATTTTCTTACTTTATACACAAGGGGAAAGCATCTGAAAAGCTGTTGATATCTCATTAAATAAAATTCTTAAAAAAGCAGTTATCTCATGGGTAATATCAAAGGTCTTGCCTGGTTTTGCTAGGAAAGTGAGCAGTAAGTCACAAGCCCTAAGTGAGTGCACAGACACAGGGGACTCCTGTGATTTGACTTCCTAAGGAGTCTTGTAGAAAGTCCTGTTGGAAACTAGAATAAGGTGGTTAAATAGTGAGGAAGCAGGAAGAAAGGGGCAAAGGGGAAACTATGGGAGGAAAAATAATATTAAGGGTCATTTGAAAACCATATGGAAGTCTACCACTGTAGACTCTTACACACACACACACACACACACACACACACACAATTAAATAGAGACAGTGGCTCAACTAGAACTTTTGTACTATCAAACAAAAACCTCCAGTGGCAGGAATGGGAACATCTTGTTGTGTTGTTGTCCAGAAAAACCCCAAAGAAAGCAATACCGAGAGATATTGCCAAGATTATTGCCACAACCTGATGATAAGGCCCTCTTGCTGAAGACAACATTTACATATGTCACTGACATAAAGAAGTTTAGCTACTGTCTAACCAAAAGTTTCACCTCTACTGACCAGTGTTTGTGATACTGGAAAGTACACTACATATTATCAGACAGGAAAGGTAATCATCAATTTCTTCCAGCTACAATCTTGAACCGTACAACAGCAGGCTACCTTAAATATGTATATTTAAGGTACACACACACACACACACACACACACACACACACACACACACACATATATATATATATATATATATATATATATATATATATATATATATCCTGATGCAACAGTGGCACTAATATTAAGGGAGTAGCTAACCACTTTCTGATTGGATTGAAGAACTACTCCATGGGATAGAATCAAGTACTTGACAGTGGGAAAATGACCAAGAATGTTAGACAAGATATGTTGTGAGCCTAAAGGAAACCCTAACACTATTATTATGCTAAGGATCACAGCAATAAAATGACACCTTATAGCAGTCTGCTATACTCATAGATCAGTGCCTCACTCAGTCTTCATCAGACCGGCTGTTTCTTGCAGTAAATGCCAACTACCACAAAGCCCCATAACTAGACAATGTGTGGAAAGTGTGAGACTTCGGAGCACTCAGTTCTAAATGGGATGTCTTCATTAAAGCCCTCCTTTCCTCAAGGCTATGTGGGAAAGGAGGCAGAAAGAGTATAAGAGGAAGAGGTAACAGATAAACCCAAGAGAACAGTGTCTTCCAGACACAACAGGGCTGATGCAGCACATATGAACTCATAGAGATTGTGGCAGTGCGCATACGACCTGCACAAGTTCAAGCCAGATAGGCTCCCAGTACAGAGAGGGGGAGGTGGACATGGGCACCCATCCCTAACCAAGAAGCTAGCTACAACTGGCACTTGCTTGCAAAGGGAAAAATTTAGTTTTCTCCCGTACAGTCTCATTGGTATATTGACAACACATCAGGACAGGCCTCAGGCCCGGGAGTAGTTGGCCAGTGCAAACTGAACTGAAACACACTTTTATTTTTATTTTCAATTTTGTGGTTTTGTAGAATTGGTGTGTGTGTTCCTTCTTTGTATGCTTGTTGTTGTTTCATTTTCTTTGTATTTTAGAGAGAACAAGCGACAATAAAGTTGGGTGAGGAGGAATCTGAGGGGTTCTGGGAAGAATTTGGGAAGGGAAAACATTAAAATATATTGTGTGATAAAAATATTTCAAGTGAAAATGTTAAAAAAGGAAAGAAAAGAAAAGGCTTGGTTGCCCTTGATAGAACTTTATTATTCCATGGAGCGGGGAGTGGGGAGTGGGGAGCACTTAGAAGTCCTGGTGAATGACATCAGTCTCTATGAAGATCTCCAAGAGCACCTTGGAGAGGGAGCAGAAGCACATAAGCACCCCTCCAGACCTGATCCACTGAATTAAGACCCGGGCTTTATAGAGCCGAAGAATCAAAAGTTTGGCTTTTAACAGAGCATTCGCTCTGTCGCCTAGAGACCTATTCTGTTGCTGCATAGGTTTGCTTCCAGGAGTTAATAGCAGAAAGGCAAGGCCAGCAGATCATGGAAACCAACTTGTTTCCTGCCTGCTAAGTGAGGTTGCAGCTCTGAAGGCACACATCCTGCCCAGTTTCTCTTTCTATGAGAACCTGCAAGGACATAAGGCAGAAGGGAGCTCTAGAATGAGCACAAATTCCACACTTTCTAATCTCTAAGTTTTCTGATCCTCTGCTTTCTAATTTTTTCAAAGGTCATATAACTCTAGATATTGTTAGATCACTACCATTAATATGCTATCTACGAGCATTGATTATTTTATCTGCATAATGGGGCATGAAGTTCCTTAAATCATCTTTGCCACTATGAGATTTAGCAGAGTGCATATAAAAAGCAACTTGTTCCAAGCTTCAGATACAATGCTTGTTGGTTATTGCTGGGAGTCACACATCTGAGCCTCATGTCTTTTCAGAATGCTATTAAAGTGACCTAGATTTTGTGTGGAAAACCAAGCTCTTCTCACAGATTGAAAGTCTTTTCCAAATATTTTTGGTAGGAGCCATCAGGAGTCGATTATACCTACTGGCATTGCCTACTCTTATCATATATACCTAGTGCTTTATGTGCTGAAGATGTGCTGAAGCAGGGTCTGGCAAGCTTTTCTCCCACCAGAATCTTTTGTATATTACAGCTCACTCAGAATACGACACCCTAAAGGTCAAAGGTGAATAATCAGCTACTACCTGACTGCGAAGAACTGAAAAGGAGGACTTTGAACTCAAAAGGATATCAGAGGGAAGAAGTCCCAGTTCTTTCGTGTTACTCTAGTGGAGACATTAGCCTCTTCAGCTCCATGGGGGAGGGAGGGGTAATCCACCACCAGCACCTATTTGTTCAAAGCCATCTTCCTGAATGCCCACTGAAGAGACATTTAAAAGCTCCCAGAATGGGCCTTTACTCTGTGATGATACTCACTCTCATCCTTTCCCCAATGCTTGTTGCTTACAGGCACACATACACACACACACACACACACACACACACACACACACACACACGAGAGAGAGAGAGAGAGAGAGAGAGAGAGACAGAGACAGAGACAGAGACAGAGACACAGAGAGAGACAGACAGAGAGACAGAGAGAGACAGAGACAGAGGAAGAGAGAGAGACTGTTTCATTCATAATAATTTTCATGTGTAATCTCACAGAAAAATAGTTAAAATTTTCTTTATTTTGCTTGGGAAATGATCAGATCTGGTTGGTAATTGCCTGCCTGATCAAGAGCCATTTCTTTCATGGTTAACCAAACATTGGCTCCACTCAGCTGGGCTCGTTTTAAATATCACCAAAAGTGAATAGCTCCAATTACACCAGGAAACACATTTCCCGGTGTGAAACAAGGACCAGAAACAGATTCCTCCGTATCTCAAAATGCACATCATCTCTAGGATAGGCAGGCGTATTATTCCTTTATCCATTGCACCCTCTAGCTCTTGCTCCTACATACTCACAAACTCCACTCCACAACACACACATCATTTTTGAAATTGTGGAAGTACTCAAAAATCTTGTTTCTGAGTTCCCTATAAATATGGCTGAAACTTCTTTATTACAGTGATGTTTTATCTTAAAACTGAAAAACTTACAGAAGTCAAACAGGAAGCAAAGTTCCCCTTATACTCTCCTTGGGGAAAAGAGAAATAGACATCAGAAAAACTACTTTAAAAGGTGTTATATTCCTCTTTAGATATTGACTATTTTCAGAGGAAACAGCTCAGACACATCTTAGATTTGATGGATACTTACCAAATTGGAAACGTCAAGAATTAAGGCATCCATTTACAGACCTTTCATGCCTCTCACCCTCACAGTTCGGTGTTTAATTTTGGTGAAGTTACGAATAGCCCTCTTTGGTCACTTGCTCCTATCTAAGGACCATGCACCTACATTACTGGAGTCAGGGATTTCACTCAAGAGGCCTTTTACTCTGTCGGGGATGCAACTGTGTTGCAGCCAAATGCCCAGTGACAGAAATTGTCCTCCTTCCTTGAAAATGTACTGCTTCAGTAGTATAAAAAAATAGAAGAGAACTCAAGTGTGTTCACATTAGCCTACACTAAGCAAGAATCTGATTTCTTGGGGAGCCTTTCCAACTAAAGGATAAACTATTTGAAGTCACTGTGGGTCACTCAGTTGCAGGCCATAGTCCTTTAGGATTCTCTCTTAGCTGTCCTGAGGTGATAAATCTGACCGGGAATAAAATGAAACATGCTGAGATATATTGAAAGAGAGACTTCAAGTTTAGATGTGTGGGGTCTGGGGACCGGAAGACCGAACAGACATTAAGAGAGAAAACACTTTCCAGGTCACAGGCCGCACAAGGCCACCTTCTTTGGCTCACCGTGATTAAGTTGGCAGCTTGCTAAACAACAAGGAAGACAGTATGTCTGGAGTGGGGTCTCACCAACCAATCTGCTAAACTGCTAGTTATGGGGGCTTGAAAGTGATTTTTCAACTGTAACTGCATATGTTTAGGATAGAAAGGAAAGCATTGCTCTTTAAAGCTAAGTCACATCTTATTCTTGTTGTTCAGTCCTTTGGAGGGACTACTCCCACTCCCCCTTACATTTCCCTCTAAGTATGTCGGCCTAAAGCTGAGAGAAGGATGCAGCCAGGCAAGGATGCAAGGGGAGACACAGAGACATGTCCTCCCAGTACCCTCGAGGCCCTGAAGGCTGAAATCATATCATTGTGCTCTCATGACTGACCTTGAGTCAAAGCCGGTTGAAATTGCGTGAACTAAGGTGCCAGCAGGGTCAGTTCTAGAAAGTAACAAGTTTTGCTCCTCCCACTTCTGAAAAGATCTGCAAGTTCTCTTGTGCAGTTCACTTGTGCCTGGACCCAAGGCAGAGTGACCACTGGGCTCCCAGCAGAGCTAGTGTGGGCATCTTTGAAGTGGAAGAACTCAGCCTGAGACTCGTCTGGCATAACCACCATGAGCACCCAGAGACACACCACTGCTTCTTGCCTGCCAGGTAAATTCCCTCGCCTTTCTCGCTAGGCTGTTGCTTTTCTTTGGGTGTCTTCTGCAAAAGTTTTTTATTTTATAGGCTCCGTCATCCCTCTTAGATATCATTAGTCAAGTCTTTCAGATTAGGAGGATTCGCCTGCAGTCAGACTTGATGGTGTCATAGAGATCCTGAAATCACTACCTCCTACAAGCAGTGGTTCTCAGTATGTGGGTCACCAGCCTTTTGGTAACCTTGTATCTTTAAAAATATTACACGGTCATTCACAACAGGAGCAAAATTACAGTTATGAAGTAGGAACGAAATAATCTTATGGTGGGGGGTGTCACCACATGAGGAACTGTATAAAGTGTCAAGCATTGGGAAGGTTGAGAACCATTGGCCTGTCATTTGAAGTGGAATGAGTGCTCCTTGAAATGAATGAAGACTAGAAGTAGCTTGTCTGTTGAGGGAATCCCTAAAGCACCAGCAAAATCCTACCTCTGGGCTGGGACAGAAGGCACTGAAGCAGAGGAGATGATGCTTCCCTTAAGCTAGGAATTCCAAAGTAAGTTTCGGGAGCCTGGGTGTAAGAAGGGATTCTTGTACCTAACTGAAGAGTGAGAACTGTGGCTAATATGAAAGACTGTTAGCTGAATGCTTGATATTGAGAGGTGACCCTGGCTGAAGTCTGTGAGCAGTTATGCCTTCTTCACAAGCTGAGGAGCCCTGGCTTGCTGAACCAGAAGATTGTTTTATTTTTTTTTCTCAGCCCCTTTGGACTCACTTTTGTCCACAGAGGGCAGCAGAGTTCGTCAGAGTTTGTCAAGCGTCTTTTATTTGTTCATGTTTTCTCTCAAGAGACCTTGAGTTCAGATACAGTAGTTGAAACACACACAGCCACACACACATATCCATCTTTCCTACACAAAAATACATGCCATATACATTTTTATTTAGATTAGTAAAAGATAATATAGAAAATACTTAATAGTGAAAGGACATTACAGAGGTTATTTTAGATCTGACACAATGCATTCCTTCATTCTCAGCTCTTCTGCCTGTTACTGAAAGAGCAAAGGTTACATAGAAATGGCAGAAAAAAAGGAATGTGGTAAAATGAAAAACAAAATACACTAGAAGGGAGAGAGAGATAGAGAACAATACAGAGGAAAAGAAGCAAGAGAAAGCCAGAAATGAAGAGACAAAGAAACACGAAGGAGAAACATTTAAGAAGGAACACATAACAGTGAGATAAGGAAAAGCAAACATACAGAAGCAGAAAGGGACAATGAGGGACAAAGAAGGGAAGTAGAGACCCACTGAGCTTTCTGTCAGCAGATACTGCATCCTTAAGGTTGCTTTCTTGCTTCTGGAGGACTTGAGATAAACTGGAAGTCTTCAAACATTCCTCTCAAGCCTGTGACAGTACCTCATGTTCCCTCTACTGTAGCGACTTGAATTCATCAGTATAGTTCCCACAAAAGACAGCAAATGTGCATCAGATAAACATATCACAATAAAATAAAAGTTTCATTCAGAGCCTAGAGAGAGACAACTCAGCAATTAAGAGCACTGACTGTTCTTCCAGAGATTCTGTGTTCAGTTCCCAGCAACCACAAGGTGGTTCACAACCATCTATAATGAGATCTGGTGCACTCTTCTGGCCTGTAAGCATACATGCAGGCAGAACACCCATACATAAAAGACATAAATAAATACAATTTAAAATTTTCATTCCAAACTGACTTTAAAATTTTTATAAAGCCAAAACAAAATAATGATGAAAGGTAGATAGAACTTCTGTCAAGAAAAAAAATCATTCCTGTAGAAAATGCTTGTATCACTTTATAGATGTCCTCATAATTATGACTAAAATCTTTTTACAGATTTTCACAGAATTTTCACAGAATACACAGACACAAACTCAAATAACTATTCAGAATTTTGCCTTCTGTCAAAACAAGTAAAGGTGAATTAGAACATAAAGAAATACTCTAGTCAGGGCTGGAGGAGTGGTTCAGCAGTTAAGAGCAACTATTGTTCTTCCAGGGGCCTGAATTCTATTCCCTGCAGCCACCTGAGGAACCTCCCAATCACCTGAGACTCCAGCCCTATGGGATTAACCCACCTCTTCTGGACATCACAGGTACCTGCACTCACGTGCAGGTATCCACACCCAGATATACACATGTTCATATAGCTAAAAACAACAGCAACATTACTAAATCTTTTTTTTTAAAAAAAATCTCTAGTTAAAGAGACAATGGGGAATGTCAAAGAGATGGCTGTTAAACAAGGAGGGCATGAAAATATATATATGCCTGTCAATGAAAATTACTGAGAATTTAACAGCCATGATATATACACATGGGTCTACACCCATGTGTGTCTTGTGCTTGCTTCAGTCTCTGTGAAAACAGAGTTTTGTTCAGTTGATTTAGGTATACTTGTTCTCCTGGTTTCCTCCATTCCCTCTGGCTCTTACACTCTTTCTGCTTCCTGCTCTATGGGATTCCCTGAGCTCTGAGGGGAGGGATTTGATAGAGATATCCCATTTAGAGTTGTTTGTTCCAAGGTATATTTATAGTTTTCAGTTTAGTATTTTATGGGACTCCTGGGTCTCTGACTCTTGTGCCTTCTCTTGGACTCTTTTCCTTCTGTTGGTTTGCCTTGTCCCACTTGAATGTGGTGTTTTTTGTCTCATCTTATTCTAATATATTTTGTTATGTTTTGTTTTTACCTCTTTGAAATTGATTCATTTCTAATGATAGACAGAAAGAAGGTGGCTCTGGATGGAAGGAGTAGAAGAGGAATGGGAAGGAATAGAGGGAGGGGAAACTGTAATTAGGATATATTGTAAGAGGAAAGAATGAATTTCAATAAAAGGGAAAAATAAAATAGACAAGGAAAAAAGACGTTTAGCAGCCAAGACATAAAATATGAAGCAACCATTAATTCAGGTTGACAGTTTCAAAATGCATGTCCATGTGATAAAAATAGATTAGAAACACTATCTGAACTCAGTTGTGAATATTGATACCAATTGCTTTAATGTTTACTAAAATACTAGCGCATTTGAATCCTGTAATCCAACTGTTTACCTAAGTATCACTTGCATTACTGAATTGAAAAATTAAAAACAATCATGAGCAATATGCAAACATGATTTAAACAGAATACACTATCATAAAATATATAATCAAATATTCCAACTATCTATCAACCTTTTTGGTAATGTGAGTCACAAAGGCTGGAGACACAAAGGCAGAGATTTGAGAAGTGGCAGTCATTTTATTGAGATAAATTTACTAATGTAATTTTTAAAATCTATTCTAAGTCAGCAATAATCAGAGTGAGTGTTTTCAGGGCATATATTGTAGCACATAGATTTCAGTGCTGCATTCTACTTGCTAACACATATAGCTATCAGTTTTGTTCTTCCTTCCTCTTCTTATGTAGGAATTTAAATACGGTAAATACAAAGAGTATATTCATGCTCATTTCAGCGGTTCCTCTAATACAAGTCTCCATATTTCCCTTTATTGCTTTATTACTGGTATTTTTGGTACCTAGGATTTTCTGACTTGATGAACATCTTATTCAAGCAGGAACAACTTGTCTAGTTGGGTAAAATCCTAGTAAAGAAAGACAGCGGATAAAAGTAAGCATAACTTTGGCATTAAGCATAGCTACTTTAGATGTCTACCTATATTTAATATTTTGACAGACTTAGATGAAACACTTAATCCTATTACCTTTGTAGGTGCTGGATATTGCTGAGTCCCAATCTAATAAAGATCGTCATTGAGATACAGAGGGAATCCATTTACAATTTATTCACTTGCCCTGAGCATGATGAAGCAGAGTAATAAATTAAGGAGTAAGAATATACTAGAATACCCAAGGAGAGTTGTAGAGATGACAAAGGCCTAAGATTTGGTGGACTACAGTCTATGGTGTGAAGTTTTTCTTCTTTGGGGCAGGTCAGGTTCATGCATGTTTAGATTAGACAAAGTTAGAGGAATATGAGCCACTGACTTAGAGTCAAGGTTTGACTGTGTTACTTGCATATAAAATCGTTTGTTGAAAAGGTATGTAGATCAGAATTATAAAAGCACATTTTCCCATAGCTTTAGAGAAATTAAATGTTTCTTCACAGTATCTTAGAATAATTTGCAATTAGAATAAACTTGGTATATTGTTTGTCAAGTGACCTATGTTGGTCATACTTTTTATACTCTTGCAATTTTGTTGGTTGATTTGTTCACTTAGGTGCTGTGGACTGAACACAGGGCCCTGCACATATTAAGACCTAAGCTTTCACTTCACACTCCAATATTGTAATAATAAAATAGTTTTATTTATTTGTGGAATACAAAATGATGTTTTGAAACATATACACCATCAATACATATTACTGTAATAGTGCCAATAGAACAACAGAGTGGTAACTTAAAAAGTGTAGATTTTATTGAAGCTTGATGTTTTCATGAGTGAAGACTGAAAGATGTAAGACACAGAGATATTAATTATGTACACCATGCCTACTCCTGAAGAAGTTGATACATATTCTTGCCGCTACTCGGGTCACTATATAATAGACCACTTGTGCTTTCATTTTCTTCTATTCTCTTATCCATTGACTTTGTCCGAAATTATTCAAGGACAAAATTATCCTTAGAGTTCTGAGGGCAAAATTGCTAACAAGAAACAGACAAATCTAGCAACTTTGAGTCATGAGTTAAGTGGAAAAAGAGTTATGTGACTTTGAGTATAAGGAATATACTGAGCCTAAGCCTGATGTTCTGTTATCATAAGAAGACCCTCAGTATTTGATACTGAAGTAATAAACATAATTAAATTTAGCAAAATAACTTTTCCTTCAGTTAAGTTTTCATTCCTCCCCTTGAGAAGAACACAATTAGTAAAGATAAGAATTTATCTCCCTTTGTTCTCTAACTCTCTCTAGGAACAATGGTGACAATGTTTTCCATGCATAACTCATAACCTAGCCTAACTCAATTGTTAGATAATATGCTCACAGACGTTCTTGAGAGATCACACCAAATTAATGCAAACCAGAAACTGAAGGATCCACTGTGAGAATTTATTTAATATTTGTTAGGGCAATTTCCTCAAATCCCTGGAGTAAGAACACAGTTATGTTACTGGCTTATCATTTACAAATCCATCTAATTATGTGAGAATATACACTTTCATTGCATTGATACAATACCAAAAATATTATTACAAAAGCAAAGCTAATAAAGTCAAATTATGTGTTCTACTGGACATATTTTCATGGATTTTTGAAACCCAAATGCAACATTTTGGTTTCGTTCACTGATTTTAATTATTTTAAAAGTTCACAATTTAAGAGCAATTAGTCTTAACACATTTGACCTTTTGAATCTGATGTAAGATTTAAAAAGAAGTTGGGGGTTTTAACATTGGTCTGAATGTTCTTCTAAGATGTGGACTCAATTTACAGATGTATAGCTGATACAACTATTTACACGTTCTTGAAATTAAATTTTCTTATCTCTTTAACTGTGAACACAGCTGTGAACCCTGATTTAGGCATTGTGCTAAATTGTTTGTAGAAATTATTTTACTTGACGTTTTGATAGATCTATTCTCTTATAGAATCATGGTCTATGATGACAGTATT
This sequence comes from Arvicola amphibius, assembly GCF_903992535.2. Classification (NCBI taxonomy): domain Eukaryota; kingdom Metazoa; phylum Chordata; class Mammalia; order Rodentia; family Cricetidae; genus Arvicola; species Arvicola amphibius. The sequence continues at coordinate 67,195,861 of NC_052065.1, forward strand.
ATAGGTAGAAATAATAAGGGAAAATTAGTTTAATGCCAACAAAAAGATTTCTGTAACCATTCAGAAGGTAGTACAGTCAGAATTTGAATTAAATCACTGTGAACCCAAAGTCTGTCTTCTTAATGCTTAAGCTCTACCCCTGTTCATTATCATGTGCCAGGGAGATCATGTAGGAACTCAGAATACTCATCTATGATTCTAGTTTCTACTGGAGGTTTGCAATCCTCAGAATGTGGATGGACTCTTAAGAGAAATCCCACACTATCTCAGAATTGAGAAATAGACGGTTATTTATTTAGGGGTAAACTCACAAATCAGAATCTTCTGCTTGAACGGAGAACAGAAACTGAATCCAGCAACTGGAAAGAGAGCAGATGCATGTTCTACATTGGCTTATATAGTATAAGAGGCCATGCCCCAGTGGGCGGGTAACCACTGGCTGTAAGATGTCCTACTGCACCAGAGATTCAATAGTTCATGATTTCCTTATCCTTAAAACAGTTCTTGTTGTAAAAGAAAAAAGAGGATGGGAAGACCTAGGTAGCAAGGTGGTCTTCCAAAAACCTTGTCAATGTGAATGTATTTTCTTCAGGATTTCTTCTGTCTATAAGTAATGAAAATTCATTCCGAAACTCACTTAAGCGAACAAGGATGATTTCCTGTTTCATATAACTGAGCAAGTTCAAGAAATGCTAAATTTGGGTACTCAAATGATCTGAGGATGCAGGCCATATCTGACAATTCTTGGCTGTTCTTTCATTACAGTCTATTCTAGATCTAAAAAAAATCATGAAGAAGAACTTGTTTCTGATTCTTATTCTGCAATGCTTTAATTACATAAAACATCATAATCTTGTGGAGTAAAAATCAAGGGAGAGAAAGAATTGAAGGAAACAATCTCCATCATGAAGTTGTTTGTGCTCCTCCTAATGAGTAGTATTAGGTTTCCAGTCAGGCTCCAAGTTCTAATTTTATTATATAGTATTTGTATGAAAATACAGACAGACATATATATTGCACATATATTTGAAATAATTATCTCCAAGTGAAGAGTGGAAGTTAAAATATCTCCATATATAAGTTTGGTATCAAAGTTTTAGTAAGTACTGCAGAACCCTTATGTGTTCCTGAATTAAACCTTGAGTTTACAGAAAGGAGACTTCTGGGTATAGATAGGACATACACCATGAATTGTTCCTCATGCCCTCCAGTACCCAGAAGCTCTGATCGTGAACAACTGAACAGATTGCAAAGCTGGTCCTGACATGCTTGATCCTTGTAAATACAAGATAACAAGAATTGCTTGCACTTTAGCCCAGCAAACTTGAGCAAGAAGGGAGCTACATTTTTTTCCTCATGTAATATCATCAGATAATTACTAAAATAGGAATAGGAAGGGTATAGGTTACATGAATAAGAAAGTTCTGGATGACTAAATTGCATGCATATAATAAATATTAAGGAAGACATTTCTTGTAATACAGGAATTTATATGCCAAGATATGCTATTTCCTTGGTTAAAGAAAATCATATCATGGTAGACAGTGTGAAATACTAGAGCTGACATTGTAACAAACATCCTTTACCTAACTTTTATAGAGATCTCTTCAAAGCCTCTACTAAGCAAAGTTTCCCCTTGCTGTACAAGGCAATGTGAATAAAATGAGTCAGTTTCCAAAGCAGGAAAATTCTCAGAAGGGGAGACTATAATTCAAATGCTTTATGGTTGTTAGCAGACTTAAATTAACCAATAAATCAATAAACTCTTGACTTTTCTGTTTCTGAACTGTGTCTTTTAGATAAGAACATATAATGGTATATATGAGGAAGAATGAATAACAAATATTCTATTTCTGAATTTTGATAGATGAAAGAAATGTCCATGAGTTGTAGCAAAGATTATATCCAGCCCTGTATGTTTTCGATCTAAGTGCTTTGTACACTGAAATTCTCCTTACCTTATCAACTTTACTCTGCATCCTTAGGATAAAGGTAAAATCTTCCAAGCTCTATATTGGATCATACCCTTCAGCAGCATTCAAACTACAAGGAAGTCTTTGCCATGACGTCCAACATCATTAAAAATACTTTAAGTTATACTCAGTTGCCTAAAGTTGTCCTCCCCATGACTGAACAACCCACCAATACTTTAACAATTATTTCATGGAAAATCTATGCTTGCAGTTCAACAGTTGAACTTGAAATTCTGTGAAGGTCTTTCACTCTTAAACTGGTTATTGGGATATTATAAGTTAATTCTAATTCCATCCTATTGTTACTGGGTTTGAATTGACTTTGAAAGACTTTTGACTAAACATATCAGAGGAGAACAGAAGAAAATTTCCTAAAATGTACAAATGTCACCAGCTTAAATTTGGTTTGCAAGAGTCCAAGAGTGCCTGATTTCCTATTTCTGTTGAAAAGTGAGTGTGTGACCAAGTGACAGCTACAAAAGCAAATATGTCACATTGTAGACGAAAGTATTCCTTGGAAATGATAGTGATAGTCTCTTCTGGACACAAACAGTGTTATTCACTTTAAGGAAAAGCAAAACCCAAATCAGGAAGATATTTCAGAAGGCATTAAAACCAATTACTTAATTGTCCAGCACTTTATTTTTTCACCACATTGTTGGGAGCAAAGACTCCATGTGCTGATGGTAACTCTCTAGTCCCTTACACTGTTTTCAGATTGATTGTGAGAATTTGAAGAGGATATGGGGGGAGGGTATGTAGGTCCTGCAGAGGCAGGACTAGAAGGCACAGATTGGCTCTAATCTTTGATTGTGGTGTTTGAGATACTCTTGAGCCCCTCCCCCCACACTAATAAAAAGAGGTTCTGTGGGCACATCTACCTGCACTGCCAGTTGAAGGCTCTCACTACATAGCTAAGAAAGCATGCACTCTCTTCTGTGTTTCCAGTGGTGTCACTGGAGAGCAAAAAAAAAAAATCCTAGATATATTTATCTGAGTCTGGTTAAGTAATATTTGCCCTTTCTTGGAAAAGTGGCCCCTCGTGGGCAATTATTTCACATGTCTTAGCGTTTTACAATTTAATGTAAAACACTAACCTTGTGTCTCCTTCTCTTCTTTCCTCCCGCCTATATGGAGCCCCAGTCTCACCAACCCCCAGTCTCTCCTCCCTACCAGACTCTAAAGTGTCACTCACAGCGCTTTTTTTTTTAACGTTTCAACAGCTTCCAAAACAAACAGTGGAGGTTGTGACCGGCTGGGTATTCACTCAGTTGGATGCAACAGTATCTCCCAATTGCTTTGGCGTGAGCCGCCATTGGTGGCAGGTCTGTTCCCTAAAGGGTCAGCATTTGCCAAATTCTGGGATCTGGCAGGTCCCAGAATCAAGGATTTGAGGACTGATGGTACACACACGTCCACTGAGAGGGAGGAAAACTAAAAAAGGAAGGAAGACTACATCTCGTAGGATTTTGACTCGTTTAATCTTCCTTCTCTTTTATTTTGTCGAATTAAATAAAAATATATTCATATATAACAGAGGGGGATTTTTTTCTGTTATAAGTGCGGTTCCAAAATTTGGTTTTCAGATTTAAGACTTCTTTTCTGTGAGCTTTTCCTCCCTTGCCTCTCATCTGCGCCCTCCCTCTCCCCCTCCCTCCTTCCCCAGCTCAGGTTGAAACTTTGCAGCGCACAATCACTTCTTCCCCTCCAGGGATGGCTCTGAGCTCTCGAGCGCACGCCTTCTCGGTGGAGGCCTTGATGGGGAGACCCAGCAAAAGAAAATCTCAAGACTCAAGAGAGGAGATGCAGCCTGAGCTGCGGAACGAACAGTGCATACAGAAAGAGGAGGAGGTACCCAGCACCGCTTCTGGGGACTGTGAGCAGCCTGGTGAGTACACTGAAGCAGCCCGGTCACCCTGTGCGCTTCACCGGAGCGCTTCACTCGCGCTGGCTGATTGGATCTTCTTCGCCTGGTTCACTGCGCTGTGGCAAGGATGTCGTGGCTCAGCCCTGCAGGTCAGGTTGTGGATTGCGGAACACCGTTAGCCACCTGACATGAGTACAAATTTTAGAGCGTCGGAATCGCACTGGAAATGCCGTGGTTTGTTTGCAATGAAAAGGAGGGTCCCTGCTTACTTTTAGAGGAGTGAGTCACACACCCTTTACAACATCCTAAGAGCCAGACCTGGTCGTTCCTCTCAGTAGGAAGCAGGGTGTTCTCCAAATTCCCAAGGAAATCTAGCTTCGGATTCAGCTCATGGAAGGTTAGGGGTAAGAGAATTTTAAGGGTCCCACTTTTCGTGGGATACAAATTGGGCCTCTCTCTCTATTCAGAAGAAACCACAAAGGGTTTTGGGGGGGGGAACTTATGCATCAGACTCTGGAGTTTCTGGGGGTAAGGACGAGGTCTATCAGTTCAAAGATAGTCTCCTAACAAAAGGATGTGTGCAGCTTGCCAAACTCTCAAACTCCATGTCTGGCAGAAAAGCGACCCAAGGCGGAATCTTCAAAATCTGCTTTATCCGACTGTTCTGGCGGCGAGGGCAACGGCCAGGAAAGTGTGCAAGAAAAAAATATTATCCAAGTGGAGCTTCAGGGATCTGATCTATGGAAAAGATTCCACGACATCGGGACTGAGATGATCATTACAAAGGCCGGCAGGTTCGCCTGGGGCAGTGATTTTGCCGAATCACACACAGTAGGCACTTAAGGAGGAGAATCCAGTTTTGTAACGTGAAACTCCTCCCTCTCCCCACTCTTTGGCAGACCTTAGAAAGCCACAGACTACTCAGTCTGTTGCTCTGGGAAGTACCTAGCTGCATTAAATCCTCTATTCATATTTTCTGATACATCCTTACTCCAAAGACTCACTCTTTCAACTCCTGCCTTTGCACTGTATGCAAAAATCTAGACCTGCACAGACAGGCAAGGGTCAGATATGTCTCCAACTTCTTACTGCTGTAGCCAGAGCTCAGTTCAAGCCGAGCAAATAGCAGCAGACAGTTCCCCATCCACTGTCCTCCAGCACACCATCCCTGGCTCAGATCACTGGAAAGTGCCCTTTCCATCTGGTGTGGGACAGCCTCCTAATTAGTCTTCCCAATTTCAACACTTGCAAATCTACCTCACATATCCTTCTTCTACTGAAAGAACAGGAAAGGAGTGAAGCTTTCCCTGTTCTACTTGCTCTCTTATGATTTTAAATATCATGTGGGAGGTCATGGATGAGGGCTTTTCATTAAGACAGTCTGCACCACTAGGAAATCTTGTACTTTTAAATGAACCATCTTTCTCTTATATAACAAATGCTACTTTCTGAACATGTCATGGAAAGGGAAGAGCATCTTCCTTCAAAGTATCTCTAATATCTCCTACGTCAGGTTCTATTTCCCATTCAAACCCCTATCTTTTTCCCCACAGGCGTATGTTTCCTTCTGTTCGGATCAAGGTGAAAGGGATGGACCCAGCGAAGCAATACTATGTGATTTTGGATGTGGTACCAGTGGACTCCAAACGATATAGGTAACTTGGTAGATAAGGTCTAAACAGGATGAAGACACAGATTCAGAGCATCGGTGCTGCAGCCTGACATCTGACAGCAGGACTTGAACAAAAGTATGCCTGGTGAGGAGATAGGATTGCTCATCCTTGGACTCAGATAGCTGAATTTTCTCATTTGAATCTGAGTTCAGGTGAAGGAAGAGTAGGTCTTTCCTACTCCCTCTCCATGGAAGTTGGTGTCAAAGGACTCCTTATTGCACCCTAAGCCTACCCACTGTTTTTTGTGCCTTAGATGAGTAAAGTGTGGGTGCTTGGCATCCTCAGGCAAGAAGTTTGAAAAGAAATTAGAGAGACTTGCCTTAGGCTTCAGGTGGCTTCTGGGAATAGGCTGTAATCTGGGCAGGTTCACAAATGATGTCATGATTTGCCCAAATCTAGTGGCAAGGTCTTAGGGTCAGGGCTGGTGTTTTGCCCATATGGTGTCCCTTTATTTAGATGTATGTCTGAAGGAATAGCCAGATTCAGACAGTGTCAGGATTCTTTTATTCTTTTTTTTTCCCTAAAAGACCTTGAGAAGGCTGCGCTAAAGGCGCACAAATTATTCTAAAGACAAGAACCTTTGGAGCTAGAAGCCCAGAAGCTCTGCCCTGCTGGTGCTTTTACTGGGAGCTCTGAAAGTGAAGGGGAGGGTGCTGAGAAAGCAGTCCAAAGTGAGCCGAGTGCAGGCAACCCAGGGGTGTCTATTGTGCCTGCTAGGGAAGAACAGATCAAGTACCAAAGCTACTTCCCAAGGCAAGAAAGTGGTTGGAACCTCTTCAACCGGCCTAGATAGAGAAGCAGCTGCTTGCTTTTCTCGTTGCACTGAGGCTGTTTTGGGGAACGCCGAGTAAAACGTCGGTTTGAAATCAGAAACAGTTCGGAAAACCAGCCCGGAGGCAGCACGGGGAGGAGTTCCTTGGAGTTTTCTGGTGTGCAGTCGTTCCTAGCAAGAAAAGGCTTTCACTGAAACTATTAAGCGCGGGCTAAACAGAAATACTTCTTAGCCTTCTGTTTTGTTCCCCGTGGTTCTTGCTTGTTTGTCATTTGTGGATTTTTTTTTAGGCATCTCTGCAGTGGGAAAAATGAATCAAACTGATTTCTGTTCCAGTTTCTGTGAGGAAATACCGGACTCAGATATCCCATGCTGTTTTTACTCACCCGGACACTTCATTGCATTTGGTGGCATATGCTTGTTTACTGTTTGTTTGTTTGTTTGTTTGTTGCCTTTGAAGATGAAGTTGGATCTTCTGTTTAATTGCTAGTCTTTGGAATAAACGTTTTAATCTTTGGTGAGGCTCTTAGGTGGAGAACTCTGACGCCTCTAATCCCTTGACTTTGTGCTGGCTGAGCCTAAAGCCACACCCTGCTGTTTTTTATTCCCTCAGGTATGTGTATCACAGCTCACAGTGGATGGTAGCTGGGAATACAGACCATTCGGGCATCACTCCCAGATTCTATGTCCACCCGGACTCCCCTTGCTCCGGCGAAACCTGGATGAGGCAAATCATCTCCTTTGATCGAGTAAAACTTACCAACAATGAGGCTGATGACAAGGGCCATGTAAGTGAGCACTATCTTTCTCCTGGAGGAGGTAGGTGCCAAGGCTCTGGCCAGAGGTAGTACTTGAGAGGTCATTCTTTGTAAGTGTTGAATGTTTTGGGAACCAAGCTCCTGGATTTAAAAGTCAGAGACCACAAAGGGCTCCTTGAAGCTCTGCCACCAAAGAGTGCTGGACTCTGGAAATGACTGCAGGGAGCTCGAGGAACCAAAGACCCCAAAGAAGAGACCAGTTTAAGCTACAGAGAGTGTCCTATAGTTGAGAGTGGGAGGGAACACTTCACAGGACTGTCAGGTACCCTGGCTTCCCCAGCAACAATGTGGTCTTTCGCCTTTCCTGGAGTTCACACATCGGTTTCAGGGGTATCATTGATATGGTTTGGTGGGAGAATGCAAGGCAGCAAATGAGAATCCAGACTGTAAATGTCCACAACTTGCTGCCATGGGAGTCAGTTCCTGCTTAGTTTCAGGTTTCCCGGATCTTAAGGCTTCTCCCTAGGTACACTCCTGCCTGGGCCGTGCTAACCTAGTCTTGTGCCAGTCACAAAAGAAGAGAGAAGGAAACTACCAGGATTAGAAAGTGGGGAATATCAGGTTTCTGGCCACATTTGGGACCATCAGTTACTGCCCAGAGAATTTATAGCAGATGAGCAGGTACTCATGATGCATCCAAATCACATGGTCATCCGCATTTGGAAGCAGAAAAGGCCTCAATCTGGCTATGAAATTGCCTACATGGTGTCAGTATTGCTGTGGTGGCTTCCTCTGGAAGGCCTTCAGCCAGGAGGGGATCAAAACTCTCAACAAAGTCCTGATTTATGGTTGTCTGAGCCTTCCTGAATACTGTCATCTAGGTTTTTGGGGGTTATGTCTTCATTGGGGGTTATCATAAACAGGGGGTGACATTGGGGAGAAGTGGGTGTTTCAGATGGCATCTAACCATTTCTTTCTTAGATCATTTTGCAGTCTATGCATAAGTACAAACCCCGTGTGCATGTGATGGAGCAGGACAGCGGGACTGACCTGTCTTTGATTCAGTCCCTTCCTACTGAAGGAGTCAAAACATTCTCCTTTAGAGAAACTGAATTCACTACTGTGACAGCTTACCAAAACCAGCAGGTAAAGCAGTCGAGAATCCGGGAAGTGGGAGTGGCCCCAGTGGTGTATTGGGATAGAATATGGGACAACATCATATGGTTTATGTTTTAAACAGTGGAGGGGGGAAAAGTCGTGGTTTTACTTCATTATTAAGTGACATTTGATAGAGAGTTGTGTGGTTCTTTTGTTAAAGAGGAGATCGTAGTAGAAGGAAGCAGTAGGCAAAGGAGACAATCATCTTAAATTTGACTTAGCTGTCTGCACGCATTTATTTCCACATCATAATGGCAGCGCTGTTGTTGTGAACATGGACTGGACTTTTCTCTATGTCTTTTTTTTTAATTCATAGATTACCAAACTGAAAATAGACAGGAATCCTTTTGCCAAAGGATTTAGAGATCCTGGGAGAAACAGGTATGTAAAACAGCATTCTACTTTAATAATTGTGTAGCCCCTTAAATAACTACTAGAAATCATAGGTAAGTAGAATTGCAATCACACAGAGTAGCTCTTTAATGAGTATTATAGATAATATAACTGTGGATGAGTGTTGAGTATTATAGATAACTGTGGAGGAGACACTCAGAAGCTTACACTTTTATGGATAGTAGGTGGCAGGAAAAGAAACTTTGTGTGTAGATCCCAAGCCATGACTTTTTCTACTGTACCTCCTGGCCAGGGTTAAGATATTATGTAGTATAGACTTGTGGAATTTACAGAAATGTACTCAGATCCTAGCTATGAGTGAAAATAATAGTTCAGATGATTGCTCATAAAATAGGACAGGTTTATATGAATCATTATATTCGCTAAGTGTTTTCTGGAGTTGCTGAAAATAACTATCTTTTTTTAAGGGGCGTACTGGATGGGTTTTTAGAGACTTACCCATGGAGGCCTTCTTTCACTATGGATTTTAAATCCTTTGTTGCAGACACACAAAGTAAGGAAATCATTAACTTTTGGCTTTATTTTTACATATTATGCAGTAATAAGTCATATTCTTGTATTGAATACTAGAAAAATATGTGTTCACAACCAATATGTATTTACTATATGGGGAAGTAAGAAGGAAAAACAGAAAAACTGACACCTATGGGAGATAAAGTTATGTTGCTGGTGGATATATTGCTTATCTAGCTTATTGAATTATCTTACTCTCTTATCATGATGTCATGCATGGGTTTCACAGTATCTCATTCTTTTATATAAAGAATCTATTGTGCCTCTGGCCCGTTTGTGGCCTAATTTGAAAATACATTAGCTGTATAGGTTATTTTTTGTTTATCTTTATCATATGCTGAATGATTTCATTTGTTTACTTATCTTCTTATTGCATGAGAAGTAAATGAAAGAGAACCATAAATGATCACATCTAGTTTATTGTCATGTGTGCTTTTCTCTTATTTTCACATTATTTAAAAAGTCATTGAACATACAATACAAGGTAACATCATATTGTAGAATTTATAGCATGTAATGTAAAATGATATTGAGCATGGTAGAGGAGCTGGGAAGAAATAAATACAATTATAAGATTAGAAATTCTTATACAGGGTGTGGTATATTACTACCTGAAGGGAAACAGAAATTATAAGATGAATGCTACAAACAGAAAGTAGTAATTAAGAAATTATGATTAATAAGCCAAGAAAGGAACTGTCAGCATGCAAAAACACAATATGAACTAAATATAGTATGGATATGGTGCAATTTGTCTACCTTTAAAAATATCTTTAAATACTCTTTTACTTACACATAAAATTGAGTGTATCCATCATGTACCATGTGATGTTTTTATTCATGTATACATTAAAAACGTTTACACTCACTCAGTTATGGTTATCTCCTCAAGAGTTTGTTACCTTTATATGGTGAAAACTTACAAAGTCCACCGTAGTGTTTTCAAAAGTATAACATATTATTGGTAACTATAGTCTCCCTACAGTAATACAGATGAACTTATTGCTTGTGTCTCACTATAACTTGGAAGCCACTGATTTGGCATTTCTCCAACCCTAGTTAACCCCCATTTCTTTCAGTATCTGGTAGCCATTATGATGTTCTCAGTTGTCGTAAGGCCACCTTTTATAGTTCACATATGAGTGACACCACACAGCACTTGCCCTTGTGCATCACAACCAATTTAATTGCCATAAGTCATTAAAAATATTTGTAATGTGTTTCTTCTCAGGTAGTACATTGCCTGATGAATGCATCATCATCAACATCATAGTTGGATTATGCATGTGTTTCAGTGAAATGATCCATAGCTTTATTTCTGCAATACTGAACTATAAATAAAATATTTTATTTGTAAACAACATAAAACTTTTTCCATTCTTCTTTCCCCCTTTAAAGTTGCTTGTCTTTGGACATTTCCTTATCGTTACTTTTATGGAGCAAGACATCAACATTACACTTAAGTTTTACATGGAGCCATAACAAGTAATTGCAATGTGAAGAAATGAAGTATAATCATTTGTTGAAATGATGTGCTTTGGGGCATTGCATAGAAAACTATGAACAGTTGTTTTACTAGAATAATTCAACTGACAACATTAGGCAACATGCATTTAAAATATCCAAATAACCTAATTTCAAAAAAGACAAAAGTGACCATTCATTGATCACTTAAAATAATTAATTTAATCCTTTACAGTGTGAAAAGTGCACTCATATGGGAGAGGAACAATCATTTTAAAAATAACTTCAGACTGTTTTATTAGATATTTGTCACTCTGCTGATAAAATATTAGTGTGTATTTATTTTTACATATACCCAAGAAAAATAACAAAATTATCAATAAAATCTCCCAGCTTCATCAAGTATGGTCAAACATAATCGATTGAATTAAAACATTTATAAAAACAAAGCTCAAAGGCTAGGTTGTCCTGTACTCTTAATTTTATTATCTGTTAAATCAGTGGTTCTTAACCTTCCTAATGTTCAATCCTTTAATACAGTTCCTCATGCTTTGGTGACTCCCCAACCATAAAATTATTTCATTGCCACTTCATAACTGTAACTTTGTGACTGTTGTGAATCATAATGTAAATATCTAATAAGTTTCTGCCAAATGGGCACTACTCACAGCTTGAGAACCACTGTGTTCAATAATAAAAGACTTTGCATGTCATAGAGTAAACACCTTCCTTCTCACCTTGATGTTTCTACATTTGAAACACTGCCTTCAATTCTTGATAAAAAAAAGAACCATGGAAATCTCGAAATCTAGGCTTTTCACATAAAACAAAATGTTAATGATCATTATTTTTTATTAAAATTATTTTCATATTCATTTGATTTTTTACACCGAAAAGATCTGCAAAATCCCAAACAACATATTATTTTGTTTAATTTGCAGTTTAAAAAAACAAAAGGTTAATTTTTGTTCTTAATATGTTATTGGTTGAGTTATATATGGGGCTTCCTTAACTGTTGGAAATGTCAAAGCCTGAAGTAGAGCGAATGCTCAGTGTGCGATGCACTGTAGTATGTCTCAGTAGCAGGAATGCCAGCAATGGAGCTACCTTATTCAGAGTCAGGTGAAGGAAAAAAAATAGTTTTTCCAAGCCGAAAGAACCATGAACATGCAAAAAAAAAAAAAACCCACCACTTCAAGAATGGGACAGAGAGGAGAGGGCAATAAATAGATATGATTACTGGTTCACCAGGATAATCAGGTTCATTATTCACTGACTGACTTGTCTTTCGCAGGTGGAAGCAGTGGCTCATCTCCAGTGACCTCTAGTGGAGGAGCTCCCTCTCCTTTGAACACCTTACTTTCTCCTTCTTGTTCTCCACCTACACCTTCATTTCACATACCCCCAAGCTCCTTTGGAATGACCTATTCAGACACATACCTGCAAAATATAAACCTCCCCTTCTGCTACAAGATTTGTTCAACTAATTTTTGGCGACCACAACCTTTCGTCTTACCTACTTCTGAAAGGCTACCAAGCTTCAACAGTTCTCAGTCTTTACCCCGATTCATGATGGAAGTGCCCATGGTATCCTCCAGGGGCATCATCAATTCAAACAGTGGCTTACATGAAGACTGCAATGGGCAGTGTCTACAAGCATCTCATTCTGCCAATCAAATGTTATATGGATTACAGAATCCTGGAAACATTTTCCAACCAAACCTCATTGCCCAAGAAACACTCAGTTGCCCTTTTCATCCTTCCCATGGTTCTTATAGGTACAACTTATCCATGACATCTAGACTCGAAAATGCTACCAAACATCTCAGTGAAAATGACAACAGCCAGATTTCTTTTACAGAAGGCAGATGTGATCATTCACATTGGTATCCAGCAGTCAACCAATGCCTTTAATGGGACAACGATCTCATTTTAAGACATTCACATGTAAGCACCTATTTTCTTTATTTTTAATAAAAAAGGACAATGTCTCTTAAAACTTCCTAAATGAACAGCCTTGTTTGTTTTGCATTTGAAGTAACTTAACAAATGTTTGCAAGAATCTCTCTATAATGCCATCTGTGACCTGTAAGAATATGACATTATAATAGCTTTGGTTCTCAAGTAAGTTATTTAATAAATATTATTTGATGAGATAAGCCATAAGTGATAATTAATGACAGGAGATGATCTCCAGTTACAACATTGTTAACAGACCATACATCTGTGTTTTACTTATTGATGAAAATAAAATCAAGATGGATATAATTTGTTTAAAAACAATAAAAGTCTTATCTATGAAGGTTACACTACAAATATCTACCAAGATATGTGGTAAACAACTGAATCATTTGTTTGATTTGTATTTTGTTGATGAAAGAAATCATAATTACAGTCTTAAGGTGTAGACAGGGACACAAGTTTCCAAGTAATGTTTTCAACTAATCTGTGTAGCCTGAATAATATTTAATTCTGAAGGGGATGCAAAGATCAAATGACATGTAAAGCATTCCAAATAACTTCAATCTTTGTTTTCTTTTATTTTTGGATGTTTTACATATGAAGTATGCTAATGTATTCCTCTAAAAAGCCTATTTATTCTACATATTAAAACATATGATTTTTGTCCTCTTAAAAAAACTGAGACGATATTTTAAGGGAGGGAACAGATTTGAGTCCATAGATATGAAAGTAGCATTACATTGGTAGAATTATTTCTCATTTTCACATCTTGTGTGTTAGCCATGGTAAGTGAGATGGATAAAAGTAAAAAGAAAACTTCATTTTAGCTTTTGAAAATCAATGAGATGTTAGCATTTACAGCAATAGTTGCAGTCATTTTATTAAGCCAAGGTCCTTTAAATACAGCAATATGACTTGACTTTTCCCAGAACTAACCAACCTGCCAACACCTTTCCTTGTCTTTCTAAAGCACACCAGGAATCTCATATATGTATTATCATATTGTCTAAAATAGTTATTCCGTCCTAAATATTTCTTATAAATATACCTTCCTATATAGTATTTGTCCCTGGCTTCCAGAAATATAGATAGAACAGTATATGGTTGCATAGACGAAATATTCTAATGAAGAGAACATATTATTTGCAGTTTACAGTAATGGGGTATCTATTGCAAAAGTCTCTGAGGCATGAAACATGTACTATCCAAGTTTATTAAGGAAGGGATTAAAGAAACAAGTGCACTTTTTGCTTACCCTACAATAGGAACTCTGTAGGCAACCTTTAGTAAAATAAATTATGGATTTAATGTAACTGCTTTATCAAATTATAATGAAACTATTTGATAAGAAAGTTGATACATTGTAACTATAGTTACAGAACAACAACAACAAAAATCTATCTGTTCACATTTAACTGCCTTACTTTTAAAAACTTTCAAAAGCATCTGGATAGACAAAGTGAGAAGCTGTTAGCAAATAAAAGTGGTCACATGATACTGCATAAGTTCCAACTTCTAGTAATTAAAAATTCTGTCTCCACCTGGTTTGAACATACATACATACATACATACATACATACATACATACATACATTCACATATACACACATATGCACCCCTCTCCTCTTTAAAAGAAAACAACAGACTATATTTCGATATCTGATTTTAACTTGACCTGTATGTGACTTTCCCAACTAAATCTAGAGAAAATAAATCTTGCACCAATTTTGTAAAATTTGCACATTGAGTCAGGAAATAAGGGAATGCTATTTTATCCTTGTATAGCTTTCTGTCAAGCTTAGACCTGTAGTCACATTCCCTGGTCAGAAAAATATTTTGTGGAATAGTCAAGATAAAATCAATGACAAAAGTGGAACTTGGTTGAAGTTCTAAGTGGACAGTTTGCTATATTACATTGATTATTACATTTTAAATACTAATATAAAACTTTAGGTAACATGATTTTATAACATCAATATCTTTACTATTTCTTTTCACTGCCGGGTGCCTAAACTGTATGAATATTATACTTTTATAACTTTAACTTTATAGCATTTTAAGTTACATTTCGAATCTTCAAGTTAACTAATGTCATTGCTTCTATTTAGTGTGCTTTGAGAATGAAGAGGCTTCTTCAAAACTCCCAAGATGTGTCAAGCGATGTTTCACACTGCTTTCAGGCGTGAGTTCTCCATATGGTCTGGGAATGAACATGATTTCATTCTCCTGTGAGGGTGAAGTATGTTTGTGGCAGGCAAAGAAACGAACTATTAGTCTCGGCAAGTGATGACTCAAGGAAGAATCAGTCTCTGGCCCATCAGCATCTCCTGTACTGACAGCATGACAAGGGTGCCAACAATGCATGAAGACAAGCATCTGCACTGGACATTATGGAAGCTTTTCTTCAAGTTCTCCTAACCATTTCTATTCTTGCACTTTAGGGAAAATGAAGGCACACAAAGCAGGTAGCCAGAATGTAGCTGAAATAAATGTGTTGTTTAAATACTAAAATCTATTTTGTGAAAGTTTATATGCATGCTAATAACTAATTTAGTATGTTTCAAGTAATAGAACGGTAAATATTTATAGATGGATAACGTAGGACAGCTTTTTACATTTTTGCCTCCTTATTTAATCTCACTAACAAGTTTTTATTGTATGTATATGGTTTTATAAATTAAAGATGTCATTCTAGTATGTGTATTTATCCACTTAACCCATGTGTATGTGTATAACCTCCAATGAGATATTTAGCTTTCCTTAAAATGATTTACACTGTGTTTTTTCTCTCAGTCTTAAAGAGAGGCTGTATAGAAAATATACTTGTTAGATACTTACATATGCTATTAATTATGTATACTTAAGTGGAGATATATATTTAAATATATTTAGAAATGTTTAATTGCATATGCTACACTTTGATAACTGAATTGACAGGGCATAAGTACAATTTCTTATTTTAATTTAAAGATATGTTGACTTTGTGGTGAAAAAAATTCAGCCAGCCAAAATAACAATCAATAACTCCTAGTATACAGCAGCAACAGTTTACCAGTGGATTTCATTGGAACTTAACATGCCTATTGGAACAATTAAAAACAAAGCAATTGTATAGATAGTTTGGGCACTGGTGGCAGTTGGTTTGATATAACTACCTTGATATACATTTAATCTCCTTAGATTTAATCTGCAATTAAATGTTATTTTGTGTTAAATCTATATAAATAAACATGGTTTGGATGACAACATAAAACAGAATGAATAGATAACATAGAACATTTGAAACATATCCCATATTAAAACTATTTACACATGTGGAACTGGCCAAATTTGGCATGTTGTTTCAATAAAATATTGAGAGTAAACAAGCAAGTATCATTTCCTCTTAAGGTTTCAAATGTTCATGTTTACAAATTTGTCCTGCACATTAATATGTAAACATGGATTATAGTGAGCAGATGTACAGAAAAATGTTATAGTATCTTTGTATTAAGTTCAAATGCCTACACATGTTTATTGGCTAATTTTTAACTGCTTAAAAGAGTTACAATCATTAAAGTTAAACATAATAGAAAATTCTGAAAGTATAATACAATGTATACCACTAAACACTGTAGTCAAATATTATTTTGTTGTTATTGTTAAACATAAAAGAATTTTGACTTTGATTTATATTATATTCTTATGCACATGATGATATAATGTAATATTTTAGTTATAAAATATGTAATTAACAACTTAAAACCTTACTGATATGAAAAGGAATAAAATTATGAGCTTGTGTTAGATAAAATTTGATGTCTATGTTTTTACTAAATATATAATTTAGTCTTTCCTTCTTATGGTCATTTGTTAATGTAGTGCTTTAGTACTTAACTTTTATTTACATTTTACCTGGAATTTTCATATTTCATTTATAACAAAGATTTTTGTGACCTTCTAACCAATTAAACTCACTAGTCTTCTTTCTTGTTGAATTTTATAAATTTTTGGAGAGAATGTTGTCATAGAAACAACACACACAATACTACTTATAGATCTTGCTTTTAAAAAACAACAAAAATAAATGTTGAAATTCAAAAAACTTTGCCTTGTAACCACACAAATGGTATTTTCATTTAATTAAAGGAAGTCATGCACAGGCAAAAGAGTGTTCATATGACTAAGAGTTGCATTTTGCAAGTCAGGGCTGACTTGTATTTAATTCCTGATAGTAGACAGAGAGAAAACTGTTTGGCCAAATGGTCACCACTTTGTGACCTGTCACAGTGTTTCTCTCTCTGTAACTAGTGAGGAAAGACTGGATGCAGTCACATCAGAAGAGGATCCGTGGGCCCAAGTTCCATACATATGAAACTAAAAGGGAGATTAATCTGGAATTTGCACACAAATGTTGCAACCAATTTCAACAGGTGTGAGGAAGAAAAGCAGTTGCCCTGAGCCCTGAGTTTTACAGTGGGTAGTGAGAATAGTCACCCCAACTTATGCTAACAAGTGCCTGAGAACACACACACACACACACACACACACACACACACACACACACACACAAAGTTTATTACTATACGTACCTTTCCTACTAAACCATGAATGAAGGAGGAATGGAATGTTTTTGAGTAGAATTTATCTTTTCAACTACAACCCCCACCCACACACATAATTATATATACTGAAACTTGAAAAACCACAAAAGGCAAAAACAAAATGGTGAAGAATCACAAATAGTTTGTAGTTTGACTTACAGACTGTGAGTATATTCACATGCTAGACAGTTTTATGTAGGTGAGGTCATACAATGTTAACGATGATTCTCACAAGTAAGGTCCCCCAAACTAGGAGTAAATACCAAAATCTATTAAACCTCTCTCACTGTAACTACCGGATTTGGTTAGTTGTGGCCTTTCTTAGGAGGTTTTATATGACTTTTACTAATATTTTCCTATTTCATTAGAAAGTATATTTTGTTTTTTTCCCTTTTTTGATTTTTTTGTTCTGCTTTTGATGCATGTAACTGGACATGTTTAAGGGACACACTGTGCTGTTATGATGGTTGTACACCACATCGGGTTAATTTCCATATCTATCACCTTAAATATTTTTTCATTTCTTAGGGAGAAAGAAGATTTAAACTCTCCTATCTATTTTGGGTGTGGTTCATTATTATTAACTGGAGTCATGGTTCTATAAAGAGAGCATCACTACTTAGTCTACCTAACTGAAGTTTTGTACACATCGACACCCCTGTCCTGGTCCATTGAAACCTCCTGTCTTACCAGTCACTGGAAAGTGTATTTTCATTCTTCATATTATGAGAATAACTTTTAAAACTCTAACGTATTATTTTCCTTTATTTGCATGTGTTCTCTCATTTAATATCTTCCAGGCAGTATAGACATTTTAGTGATATTGACTCTAACAATCCATGCTCAGGGATATTTTTTATTTGTTTGTATCATCTTCAATTTTATCCCCTCAGTGTTTTATTTTCATTAAAGAAATCTTTCATTTCTTTGGCAAAGCTTTTTCTAAGTATTTTTGTGGCTTTTTTCCAGACAAGGTCTCACTCTTTAGCCTAGGTTGCCTGGAATTCATTATGTAGCTCTGTCTGGCCTTGAACTTACAGCACTGGTCATACCTCAGCCTTTTAAGTGCTGGGACTGAACACATAAGGC
The DNA here is from genome assembly GCF_903992535.2 of Arvicola amphibius. Taxonomy (NCBI): domain Eukaryota; kingdom Metazoa; phylum Chordata; class Mammalia; order Rodentia; family Cricetidae; genus Arvicola; species Arvicola amphibius. The sequence continues at coordinate 67,214,087 of NC_052065.1, forward strand.
ATCTTACTGGCTCTGTAGTTATTGTAAATGAATATGAGTTTATGATTTAGTTCGCAAAGTTTGTCATTGACACATGGAAAGCTATTTGCATATATGGTTTTTGTATCTTTCAACTTCACAGTATGTGTTCCTGAGTTATTATAGATTTTTAGGTGGGTTTTAGGATTTTCCCTGTGTAAGACTACTTCTAAGTTAATATTGATAGACAACTGCAATTTCTCAGTTTTTCAGGACTGCGCACAGTTAGACAAATATGAAATCAAATTGCTCATCAACAGATGAATTTCTAGAGATGATATGGTATACGTACAGAAAAGAATACTATTTATCCGAAAAATAATTAGAAGTTCAAGAGGCATTGATTGCATTAATCTTCATGAACCTAAACTGTGACAAATTTGACTTTTTATTTTCCAATTTAAATAGTTTAAATTTCTTTTGTCATGATTCTGACTAAGAATTCTGGTTATGTTAAATGGTTGTGTTAAAATAAGTACCCCGGATTTGTCCCTATCTTAAATGAAAATCTTTTATCTTTCCCCACATTTAGTATGAAATTCACTGTTGGTTTCTCTACACTCCTGTTATGATATTGAAATTTTTTCTGATTCACTGAGTCTTTGTCATAGAGATATCGAGTTGCTGAAAGCCATTCTATCAAGAACTCCCTTTCCTTCCCTTTGTTAATTTGACCTATTTTGTTTATCGATTTAAGTATGCTAAACTGCACTCATATTTATAGGATGAATTCTACTAGATTATACCAGCAGATTCTTTTAATATTCTTCTGGAAATGATATACTAGTGTTTTCATAGAAGGTTTTACACATACACATACACACACACGTGCACACACACGTGCGCACACACACACTGATTTGCACTTTTTAAAAAAATTTATTATTAAAAATTTCTGCCTCCTCCCCACCTCCCATTTCCCTCTCCCCCACCCACTCCGCTCCCCATCCCTCTCCAGTCCAAAGAGCAGTCAGGATTCCCTGCCCTGTGGGAAGTCAAAGGTCCTCCCCTCTCCATCCAGGTCCAGGAAGGTGCTCATCTAAACAGACTAGGCTACCTCAAAGCCAGTACATACAGTAGGATCAAAACCCATTGTCATTGTCCTTGGCTTCTCAGTCAGCTCTCATTGTCCACCACGTTCAGAGAGTCCTGTTTGATCCCATGCTTTTTCAGTCCCTGTCGAGCTGACCTTGGTGAGCTCCCATTAGACCAGCCCCACTGTCTCAGTGGGTGGGTGCATCCCTCGCAGTCCTGACTTCCTTGCTCATGTTCTCCCTCCTTCAGCTCCTCATTTGGGCCTTGGGAGCTCAGTCCTGTGCTCCAATGTAGGTCTCTGTCTCTATCTCCATCCATCGCCAGATGAAGCTTCTATGGTGATATGCAAGATATTCATCAGTATGGCTATAGGAAAGGGCCATTTGAGGCTCCCTCTCCTCAGCTGCCCAAGGAACTAGCAGGGGACATCTCCATGGATACCTGGGAACCCCTCTAGAGTCAAGTCTCTTGCCAACCTTAAAATGGCTCCCTTAATTAAGATATCTTCTTCCCTGCACCCCTATCCACCCTTCCTCCATCCCAACCATCCCATTCCTCCAGGGTCTCCCCATCCTCCCCTCCTCACTTTTCTCTCCCCATCTCCCCATCTCCCCTTACCTCCACCCCACCCCCACCCCCACCCCCAAGATCCCAATTTTTGCCTGGCAATCTAGTCTACTTCCAATATCCAGGATAACTATATGTATTTCTTTGGGTTCACCTTCTTATTTAGCTTCTCTAGGATCATGAATTATAGGCTCACTGACCTTTATTTATGTCTAGAATCCACTTATGAGTGAGTACATACCAAATTCATCTTTTTGGGTCTGGGTTACCTCACTCAGAATAGTGTTTTCTATTTCCATCCATTTGCGTGCAAAGTTCAAGATGTTATTGTGTTATTTTTACCGCTGAGTAGTACTCTAATGTGTATATATTCCATACTTTCTTTATCCATTCTTTCATTGAAGGGCATCTAGGTTGTTTCCAGGTTCTGGCTATTACAAAAAATGCTGCTATGAACATAGTTGAACAAATGTTTTTGTAGTATGATAGGGCATCTCTTGGGTATATTCCCAAGAGTGGTATTGCTGGTTCCTGGGGTAGGTTGATCCCGAATTTCCTAAGAAACCACCACACTGATTTCCTGCACTTTTCCTTTTCTATTTGTTTCTTTTCTGACTTAGGTATGTGGGTTTTGCTGGCTGGCCTTACTTTGATTTTGAAAGATTCACTTCCTTTACATGCTCTTTAGTTTTGTTTTGTTTCCATGGCTTAAGAAGAAATTTATTAATTATTCTTAACTTTTTTTGTAAAATTCAACAGTGTGGCTGCCATTTCTGGACTTTTCTTTGATGAAAAAAATTTTAAAAACTGCTTTAATCTCATTATTAGTGTTGGTATACTTTCAAATATTTCTTGAGTAAATCTCGTTGGTTTGTATATACATAGGATTTTATTCATTTTATTATAAATTTTCAACAATTATAGTTGAGTTATAAGTTGCTCATTACAATTTTGGTTTTTTATTGATTTTTCTTTTATTGAAAATACACCTTTTCATACAATATATTCTGATTGCCGTTTCCCCTCCCCCAACTCCTTTGAGATCATCCCCACCTACCATCCTGCCCAAATCCATACCCTTTCTGTCTCTCCTTAGAAAACAGGCATATAAAGAATAATCATAAAATTAGAAGGATAAGACAAAAACAAACCAAATAGGATAAAATAAACAAAGAAGATAAAAGTTAAAGAAAAAGCAGAAGAAACACATATAGATGCAGAAACTCGCACTTGTTCATACACACAGGAATCTCATAAAAACCCCAAACAGAAGCCATAACATACACATAAAGTGTTCTGACAAAATATTATAAGACAGAGAACCTCTGAAGAAGCAATTGAGTTTGTTTTGTATTGGCCTTCTACTGCTGGGCATGGGGCCTGACCTCAAGAGTAGTTTGTAACCTCAGTGAGATAGTTTCTGGTTTAGAGATGGGGTTTGGGTCTACTTGTCTCAGTGCTGTGACTTTATCTGGCACTGACCCATGCAGGCCCTGTGCATGCTGTCGTAGTCTCTGTGAGTTAATACTTGCATAGGTTCAGATGTGCTTAGAAGGCCTTTTTTTCTTGGGGAACTCCATTCCCTTTTACACTTAGAATCTTTGTGCATCTTCTTTCACAGAATTCCCTGAGTCCTGAGGGGAGGGATTTGATGGAGGCAACCCATTTAGGGCTGAGTGTTCGAAGGTCTGTCTCTCTCTGCGAATTGTCCAGCTGTGGGTCTCTGTATTTATTCTTATTCACTGTAGGAGGAAGCTTCTCTGATGATGGCTGAACAAGACCCTCATCTATGAGTGTAGAAGAATGTTGCTACAATATCTGTAGTATTTGGTTTCCCCCTAGGTCCACGGCCCATCTAGTCTCAGGTTGTGACTACCTGAGCAGTGTTGAGAAAGGGTTTCATTTCACGGAGGGGATCTTAAATCCAATCAGATTCTGCTTGGTTGGTTATTCCCAGAAGCTTTGTGCCTCTTCTGAACTAGTGCACCTCGCAGGCAAATCACCAATGTGGACTGAAGAATTTATGAGTGTGTTGGTGTTATGTTTAAACATTATGGGAGGCAAGGGATGTGGCTCAGTCAGTAAATTATCCACCAAGCAAGCAAAATTACTTGAGTTTGAATCCACGGCAGCACCCACTTTAGAAAAGCTAGGCACAACATGCACCTGCAATCCCAGTGCAGGGAAGGCAGAGGCAGGGTTATCCCAGTGTGTAACTAGTCAGGCAAGCAAACCAATCCAGAAGCTCCAGATTCACTGAGATCCTCTTTCTCTATCATGTATGTGATAGAGGGATGAAGGGAGACAGCTGGTATCACACACATATACAGACACATGTACACACATGTTCATACACAGTTTTGAAAAATTAATTTTGAACTTGATGTATTATCTGTCCTAAATAATGTCGTAAGTTGCTGTTAAGAATGTGCCAGTAGTAGATGGCCAACAGAAAAGAAACTCAACAGAATCTTTGGACATTGTGTCATGAGGTCATTTCAGGGCTTTTGTTGTTTTTCTTCTTTTTTATTTTAAACGTTTTAATTTTTAATTTTAACTTTATCTCCTCTCTTTTGTATTTACCCTACATGTCCTTTCCATATATATTATGGCTTCTTATTTTGTGTTGTTAATGGGATTCCTGAGTGTGAAAACATGGGTCTCTGTGTCTGTGTCTGTTCCTTCTGTCTTTTCATGGGTTCTTTTCCTTCTGTTTGTTTTGTCCTGTTTTAGTTTGTTTTAGTTTTATCTTATGTTTTATTTTGTCATTAGTCTTTAGAGGCCTTTTTTATTTTTTGTTATTTTTTGTTTTTGTTTCTTTTTTTTGAGACAGGATTTTTCTGCCTAACAGTCCTGGCTGGCTTGGACCTTGCTCCGTAGACCAGGCTGGTCTTGAACTCACAGAGATCCACCTGCCTCTGCCTCTCAAGTACTGGGATTAAAGGTTTGTGAAGCCACTGCCTGTTTTCCAGTGAGACAAGAAGGGGGTGGATCCAGATGGGAGGAGAAGCAGTGAGAAACTGGGAGGAGTAGAGGGAGGGAAAACTGCAATTAGGACATATTACATGAAAAAAAAAACTATTTTCAATAAAAGAAAAAAATTACCCAGAAGCATATACTACCACCATCTGTCTCTGGTCCCGTTTATCTTCTTAAGATGTGTTCTAAGCCTTTAAAACTCATCCATAAAAATTTTCTTTCCTTATAGCTGAATCTAATCTTTTGCATAGGATAACAGTTTTTCCGAGAACATAATTTCCCATGACAGGAAAATTGTGAATTATGGAAGTTAATGAACTTCCATAAAATTATTGAACATAAAAGAGAAGAATACAAATTTTTTAACTATCAGGCAGAATGTAAGTTTCTATTTGATCTAATTTTAAATTTACTTTAAATATAATGTTTTCTATTTGGTTTTCTGTTTGAAGTATCCGTTGCTGAAAGTAGGATGGTAAAGTCACTTACTAGAACTGTTTTTGTTTCTCTCTCCCTCTAGATTTATTGATGTCTACTATATGTATGTAGATGCTCTGGGGATGGGAGATATTCTTAAAGTTTTGCTGTATTGACCCCATTTACATAGTGGCATTCTCTCTCTCTGTCTGTCTGCCTGCCTGCTTGCCTGTCTGTCTATTTGTCTTTCTGTCCCTCTCTTTGTCTCTCTGTCTCTCTCTCTTTTCTCTCTCTCTATACATATATATATATACATACACACATATATATGTATATAATATATATTAACTTAAAATCTATTTTATTTCTAAATAGTTCTGCTTTCTTTTTGCTTTCATTTGTAAGGACTATCTTGTTCCGTCCATCCATTTCAATCTATTCATGTCTAAATTGGTGAAGTGAGTTCCTTGTAGGTAGCATACACTTGAATCTTATTTTGCTTATTTAGCCATGTATATTTCAAAATTGTTACTATATAGCATTTGTACTCATTTATAGTGCACAATATCCTTTTGTTGATGCGTATTTGTGATGTCAAATGATCAAAGCAGAGCAACTAACACTATATTTTTAGATTCATCTTTTCAAATATGATTTTTTTATGTTCTAAAAACCTTTAAACTATTCTCTAATTGTGTATTTCAATTGGCTAATTTATTCTGCTTAAAATACAAACTATTAACTCATAAAGTATTGGTATTTCTATGTTGTTTACTTCCTGGTTCTTTTGTAGATATTTTATTTTTCCAATACTAAAGTCATTCTTTCAAAATTTATGAAAACATAAATACATTTTAGATTTTTGAAACAGCTTATCTGGCCGGGCGGTGGTGGCGCAAGCCTTTAATCCCAGCACTCGGGAGGCAGAGGCAGGCGGATCTCTGTGAGTTTGAGACCAGCCTGGTCAACAAGAGCTAGCTCCAGGACAGGCTCTAAAGCTGCAGAGAAACCCTGTCTAAAAAAAAAAAAAAAAAAAAAAACAAAAAAAAAGATACAGCTTATCTGTGTCTATTCTTATGGTAAGATGGTTTTTCTCCTTCATTTTTTTTGTATGCATAGATATGTTAGTTGATTTTGAAGTTGTGAGCTGGCCTATCCTATGTGAAATAAACTCCACATTATCTCACTTATTAATCTTGTATCAAATTGATATGATTTATATCATTTCCTTGTGACTTTAAACAAGTAATATATAGTTCAAATTGTTTTTTATCATTGTCTTGTTTTAGTAACAGTAAAAAACTACCTTTATGAAGTAAATTGAGAAATGTTCATCTTCTGTCTTGTGGCAAACTATAAAAAATTTGTGTGGACACTCTTGAGGGTAGTCTCCATGTCTAGGAGTAGATGGCCAACACAAAACAAACTCAATGGCATCTTTGCAGGTTCTTTGTCTCATATTTTGTCAGGACATTTTTTTTAATCTTAAAGATACTTTGCATATGTATTATGGCTTCTGGCTTTGTGTTTTCATGGGATTCCTGTATGTATGAATGTATGTATGTTATGCCTATGTGTCTGTGTCTATATGTGTTTCTTGTGCTTTTTCTTTGGCTCTTTCTTTCCATTTGTTATTTTGTCCTATTTGGCTTGTATTTGTTTTATATTTTATTTCATTTTATTATTATTCTTTACATGCCTGTTTGTTTTCTAAGGAGAGACAGAAAGGGTATGGTTTTGCCTGGGAGGGGAGGTGGGAAGGATCTCAAAGGAGTTGGGGAAGTGAAAATCATAATCAAAAAATCCATTTTTAATAAAAGCAGAAGAGAAGGTTTTAAAATTAAAATTTGTGTTCCTTTTTTACATATTTGGTAGTATGTATCCATAAAAACATTTGTATGCATATATTTTTGAGAACTATTCTTCAATTTTAGATTGTTAAATTAAATGTAGCAAATAACAAAATACATCTATAAAGTTATATACCTTAAAATAGTTGCTTTTATTGTTGCCATCATCGAAATACCTAAAATGAACCAACATGAGAGGGTAACAGTTCATTTTGGGTAAAGTTAAAAGAGAGAATACAGTTAACGATGTGAAGAGTGAGCTTGCTGGTCTTTTGCATCAAAAGTCAGAAATCAGAGAGAGATGAATGCTGATGCTCAGCTTTCCTTGCTCTTTTTATTCAGTACGGTGTTCAGCCAATGGGCTATTTCCATCCATCTCTCTGCCTTAGTTAAACCTCACTGTAGTAAGGAGCTGCGGGCTGCGTTCCCGCCGCCCTGCTCCTAATCGCCGGCTAGCTTATGCCCCAAAATAACAACACACAAATTGTGTTCTTTTAAACACTGCCTGGCCCATTATTTTCAGCCTCTTTCTCACATCTTGACTAACCCATATCTAATAATCTTTGTAACACCATGAGTGGTGTCTTACCAGGGAAGATTCAGCATGTCTGACCTGGTGGCTTGCTCCATCGCATCTGGCTCCCTGAGCAGAGGCATGGCAGTCTGTCTAACTTAGGAGAGGTGTAGCATCTGACTGAGCCATCTACCTCACTTCCTTCTTCCTGTTCTGTCTACTCCGCCCACCTAAGGGCTGGCCAATCAAATGGGCCAGGCAGTTTCTTTATTAGCCAATGGGAATCCTCCATCACCTCACTGAAAACACTCTCATCTAAAACACCTAGAAGTGCATTTCCTAAGTGATCCTCAGTCCAGTTTTACTCACAGTCATAATTACTACCACCTAACTTATGTGGCTTTAATTCCATTTATGAATTTATGGAACAACTGTCACTAGGGGTTTTTTAATTTTTTAATTTTTAAATTAATTTATTTAACATTTCCACCTCCTCCCATCCTCTCCTTTTCCTCCCTCTCCCCCTACTCCCCCTCCCCCTCCCTCTCTAGTCCTAAGAGAAGTCAGGGTGCCCTGCCCTGTGCGAAGTCCAAGGCCCCCCTTTCATCCAGGTCTAGAAAGGTGTGCATCCAAACAGACTAAGCTCCCACAAAGCCAGTACATGCAGTAGAATCAAAATCCAGTGTCATTAACATTGGCTTCTCAGTCCACCCTCATTGTCAGCCACATTCAGAGAGTCTGGTTTGATCACATGCTCGTTCAGACCCAGTCCAGCTGGCCTTGGTGAGCTCCCATTAGATCAGTCCCACCGTCTCCGTGGGTGGATGCACCCCTCGTGGTCCTGACTTCCTTGTTCATGTTCTCCCTCCTTCTGCTCTTCATCTGGGCTTTGGGAGCTCAGTCCAGTGCTCCAGTGTGGGTCTCTATTTCTATCTCCATCCCTCGCCAGATGAAGGATCTATGGGGGGTGGGGGTGAATTCGGGGAAGGAGAGATGGGGAGAGAGAGGGGAGAAGGGGAGGATTGGGGAGAGCTTGGGGGAAGGATAATTAAGATGGAGGAAGGGTGGATATAGGAGCAGGGAAGAAGTTATCCTAACCAAGGGAGCCATTTTAGGGTTGGCTAGAGTCTTGGTTCTAGAGGGGTTCCCAGGTGTCCAAGGGGATTTTCCCAACTAGGTCCATGGGCAGCAGAGGAGAGGGTGCCTGAACTGGCCTTCTCCCATAGACACACTGATGAATATTTTTTTAATTTTTAAAACAACCTTATTTTACATACCAATTCCAGTTCCCATTCCCTCCCCTCTTTTCATGTCCTCCACCTCCACCTCATCCACTCATTCTCATCCCAGAAAGGGTAAGGCCTCCCATGGAGAGTCAATAAAGTCTATCACATCACTTGAGGCAGGAACAAGATCCTCCCCCCATGTATCTAAGCTGAGTAAGGTAAAATAAATAGGGATAAATATTGGTTTCACTGCCAGTGGCCCCACACACCGCCCATGCCACACAACTGTCACCCACATTCAGAGGGCCTAGTTCAGTCTTATGCTGGTTCCCCGGCTGTCAGTCCAAGGTCAGTGAACTCCCCCTAGCTGGAGTCAGCTGTTTCTGTGGGCATCCCCGTCATAGTCTTGATTCCTTTGCTCATAATATCACTCTTCCTTCTCTATGACTGGACTCGAGGAATTAGGCCCAGTGCTTAGCTGTAGATCTCTGCATCTGCTTTCATCAGTTACTGAATAAAGGTTCTATGATGACAATTAAGGTAGTCATCAATCTAATTACAGGGGAAGGACAGGTTAGGTACCTTCTCCACTATTGCTGGATTTTTAGCTGGGGTCATCCTTGTGGTTTCCTAGGAAACCAGGTATTAAGAAAACTCCCAAGAAACCACAAGAATGACCCCAGCTAAGAATCTAGTGGGGAGGGTAAAGATGGAAACAGAGAATTCTTAACAGAGGAATCTCTAATGACTGAAAGGCACTTAAGGAACTGCTCAACATCCTTAGCCATCAGGGAAATGCAAATCAAAATGACTCTGAGATACCATCTTACACGAGTCAGAATGGCTAAGATCAAAAACACTGATGACAGCTTATGCTGGAAAGGATGTGGGGTAAGGGGAACACTCCTCCATTGCTGGGGGGCGTGCAAACTTGTACAGCCACTTTGGACATCAGTATGGCGTTTATCAGAAATTTTGGAATCAACTTTCCTCAAGACCCAGCAATACAACTGTTGGGTATATACCCAAAAGATGCAGATCCATACCACAAGGACATCTATTCAGCTATGTTCATACAACATTATTTGTAATAGCCAGAACCTGGAGACATCCTTGATGCCTCTCAACTGAAGAATAGATAAAGAAAATGTGATACTTTCACACAATGAAGTACTACTCAGCTGTCACTAGGTTGTAATGACATTTCATTGCCCATGTAGGAATCAAGTACAAATCATCACTCAAATTACCAATTCTTTTTTCCTATGGATTTACCAAGTCTGTACATTATAAGCGGGATGATGCAGTCCATTATGTTTTGTGACTAGATTCTGTACCATGCCAGTATACTGTTCTTATGGCTGAAAATGCTCTACTATATGGATATATTACATGTATTTCCTTAGTTAGTAGTAAATGAATAGATGGTTTTCTACTTTTCAGCTACTGTGATTAATTTTGTTGAAAATATTCATGTACGAGTTATTTTGTTAATATATCTGTCAATTCTCTTGGATATATATCTAGGGATAGCATTTCCGGGTAGCACAATAAGTGTATTCTTGACTATTTGAGAAACAATAGAGTAGTTTTCAAAACGACCACACTATTTTCATTGCCTACCAGTACATGCAACATGCATAGATTTCAGTTTCTTCAATCCTTGTCAGCAGTTGCTTTTGCCCATCTTGATTAGTTCGATCATCCTGACTGGAATGTGATAGTAAAGTATCACACTACAGCTGTCATTAACATTTTCCTAATGACTGTCGATGCTGAGAATATTTTTCATGACTGTATAGCTATATTATAACTTGAATTTACACATTAACTTGATAAACAACATATCAACTTATGAAAAAAATCATCTGGATATTTGGAAAAAATTATATACATAATCAATTTCCTAAGCATTCCAATTTTCTAGCATTATAAAGCTTTCCAAGACCTGAGCACATAATTACTTTGCAGATGATTTAAGTTAAAGTCAGGATTGCTGGGCTTTCTTTTCCTAATATATTGGTGAGAAGTCATGAAGGTTGGTGGCTTCCTTCTTCTGCCAGTAAGAATTATATTTCATAGACAACCTGTTTTGGATTAAAGAAGTTTTTCTACAAATTGATTCTTGATTATAATTACTTACAAAGCTTGAAAAGGTTGTTAAACACTTTTTACATGACTTTTTATATGATAATAACGTTTTTTTATTTTATTCTAATGTGAGATGCTACATTGACTTATTTTCATAGCTTAATATGATTTTCTATTCCATTCCTCAAGTAATACCACATGTTTATTGTGTACAATACATTGTAAATGGTGATGAGTTATTTTATTAGCATATTTGATGAGAAAGTTTTTATTAATTTTTATCTGCATTTATGATGGGCACTGACTTGTTTACTTTGTTAGCTGTAAGATTTTATTATATTATATATATTATATTATAATACTATACAGCCTTCACAGAGTTGGAAAATGTTCCTCCTATTTTATATTATTAGATAAGATTGTTATTTCTTTTTAAATATTTGTAGAAACATTCAATTTAAAACATTTAAGTCTAAGCTTTTATGTGCATGTTATTTTATCACTTCTTACATTGTTATTATTATTTCCTACTAATTCATTAAGTTTTTATAATTTTTATTTTCTAGAACTTTTTCCCACTTTATCTGTTTTTATTTGTTTTTTTTCTAAATTTTTACAGTAGTTTTCATAGTGTCTTATTTTTCCAAGGTTTTTAGCAATGTTGTGGTCATGCTAGATAATATAATTATCTAATTATATAACTATATAATTATAATTAATATAATTATACCTTTTCTTTTTGTCTTATCTACTGAAAGTATCATCACTTTTATTCATCTATGTTTTCTAAGAAACAACTTAATTTTAATTGTTTCTTGTTATTGTTTTTATTTCATTTATTTCTGTGGTATTTTTCTAGTCTTTTGTTATTTCTGTTTCCTATGTGTTTTATATGCTCTTCGTTTTCTAATTTCTGAATTCAAATTATCGAACTGACATCTCCACATCCTTTATTTTGGTGTCTGGAGGGCTTAAAGTCAGGCCAGGAATAGGCTAGTCATGCAGTCTAAAAAGAAGTTGCGACTTTAGCCTTCTCATCAATGTAGATATTTACAGGGGTGTATTTCTAAGTACAGTTAACTGAATCTGAGAAGATTTGCTTTGTTCCTTTATCTTTTGCTAATATTAGAAAGCTTTTAATTTCCACTGTGATTTCCTTTTGAGCCACTGAAAGTTTTAAGAGTATGTCTTAATAATCTTTCACTTGTTTCATCTAATCCTGAAAAGAAGGTACTGAAATGTTTGACTATTATGCTGTGATGTTTATTTCTCTCTTCATTTTGATTAGTTTTGATTTCACATATGTTAGAAGTCTGTTGTTATGGTTGTAGTTATATTGCCTTGATAGGTTTTTTTTTTTTAAAAAAGATAAATTATCTTGTACCCCAGGATGTCTGGAAACATGTTTTTTATTGTGTTCTGCTGTTGTTTTATTTTACTTTGTTTTGGTATTAAAAATTCCACCCGTGGCCCCAGACATGCTAGGCAAACATTTTACTAATAATCTTTGTTTCCAGACCATCTGTTCTCACAATTTTCTCTTCTTATGTACTGAAAAGTACAGATTAGAAGTCCCTTGCTTCAAGTAGCAGAGTTCTCTAAGTAAAAATCGTATTATAGGTGGGCTACAACTGTGCTGAACTGCGTTCGCTCAGCACTCACAAAAGCATGTCAGCATTTTAGTGACCAGAGCACTAGAGGTGAGATGAGCAAGCTCTTGAGACCAGATCTCTCTGCTAACTTGAAAAACCCTATGAATTTGCCTCAATGTGTGCTTTAAACCCTAGTGTCATCCTATACACATATCATTATGTGAAGTAGTTAATAAAACCCTAAACTGTTCTTCAGTTTTGAGCACATATCTATCAACACTTTAGTTTGTAATAATCATGATCATGTGACTTTAATTGCATTAAGATTTTTATATATGATATATTTAAAAAAAGCTTTTTCTAGAAATTTTATCTTTGTCGTGTTATTTGTATTTTAGAGTTAGTTAAAATGTATCATGCAGTTTATTGTCTCATTGTCCATATCAATAACTTGTAGTCACTAAGCTATTGGGAAAAAATTTCACTGTTTTTGAAATAGAAAAAATATTCTCTGGAAAATGTTGAGTGCTTTCAATTACACTATAAGTTTGATGTCTTTTTAGAGAAACTAGTTGGCCACCATTTATTGCTGATACAAAACAAAAATCAGTCACTTCTTTGCTGTATTTGAATTAGTGAGTAAAGCCCGTAAACTCTGCTTTCCGTGGTAACCAGTCACTGACTTGCTCATTTTACAATTTCACTTGAACTATGGTATCTTCTTAAGGAGAACACAAGAACAAGGCATGGTTCCTGCTCTCAGAAGTTTATTTAGAGGTGTAACACTACGACATATAAAATACAGTATACAATAATGTTAACACCACATGAGCTATTATGCACTGTGACACAATATTAAACACAAAGGGAGACTCCAAATGATTCTAAGTCTTGGAAGTTCAAAGGAGCACAAAGATTTATGCTACTTCCTGAACATGATATAAATTGTGCCTTGAAGGGGAAAGAAACAATAAAGCATATATTTACATATGAATTACTCTGTTCTAGGAGCCTTCTTCAGTATTTACTATATTAGCTCATTTAACCACCATAAGTACTCTAAGAAATACAGTTTTAGGAACTAGTTTAAGGACTTACAGACAGCAAGAGGCAGAACAAATTTTAAGTTGTCTTTTAAAAATCTATTCCGTCATGTTACCCATTACAAGCCTGGAGAAGTGCGTTAATAAAGACACAGTAAGGAATATAGAGCCTAAAGTGTAGTGAATTGACTAAAGAGGTGTCTGAGTTTGACACAAAGCTAAAATGCATATGGTCGCAATGTTCCTTCTTTCGCGATAAGGGCTCACCTTTTATAACTACAGTTAATCTCTGCCAGATTCAACAAGCAGGCTTGAGTTTGGCATGTCATTACTTTTTATCCATTTTTTCTAGATGTAATTGTGTGTGTGTGTGTGTGTCGTGGGGGTTAAGAGAGACCTGTCTACATGTGAAGCAAGTATCTGTTCCCATGGTAACCTTGGGCTTTACAATATAGGTACATAAAGGATTGGTTGCTGACAAAACCTTTGGCTTGGATTAGTGCCACTAAGGTCATAATACGTAGTATTACATGGGTTAACATTGGATCTCTGTGTGCCTTGGCCCCTCAGATGAAGCTTAGAAATAAGCCTCAATCATGAGAATGAAGGTGTCTGGGTAACAAATTCGCAATAAAGAGACAACAGCAAGAATAGTAGTGTTTTATGTACTAACCATGGGCAAGATGGATTGGATAACAGAAGAACAATTCTACAGGTTTAGCTTTGCTAGGATTGTTTTTCCTCTCTCAACAGTAAAGCTGTCTGCTCTCAAAGACTATTAAGTTCATTGTATTTCTTTTTCTCTTTAGCTGCTCATTTTTCCCACCAGCCTGCTTCAGGGGTCTAATAATCAGCTGAAGATACGTGTCATCAATCTGCCTTACAACATTTTACCTCTTTAGAATTTTTAGGAGGCCTCAGAGCATCTAAATACAATATGCAAAATTTCATTTTTCAGTGAACTGTTTCAAACTTCAGGCTATAACAAAAGATTTATAGAGAAGATATGAGCAATTTCACGGAGGAACTTCCTTTTCACTGTGTGATTGAAGATATTCAAGTTGCCCCACACTATAAACTTACATTTAAGGCAATAATCTGCACAAAATTTCCTGCTCTATATGTTAATAAAAAAAACTTCCCTAGTTTGTTTTGTCTTTCATTTTTCTTTTATCAGAAAATCCAAGAAGCATAGTTCCTTCTACAATTCTATTTCCCTTCATGACGCTTGCTCCATCTTTTCCAGTTGCTGATGGAGACTTCTACAATTTCCTTGCTGTATCCTAACAGCTGTAAGCACTTAACAACTAATCAGCTCAATTCAGCTCACCTGTGTGAGTGATCCTTGACAGCTCCATCTGCTTCGAGTCAGCCTTTTTTATTTTCACTTCCCCTCCATAAAAGGCTTGAAAGTTAAAGGGAGAAGAACTAATGAACCTGCAAGACTATTTTCGGTTACTTGAGTGTGGTTCAAGGTACAGAATATTTTAAAAAGATCCATTTATTTAATGACATATTTCTAGCAACAAATGGCTACCATATAATTGGAAAGAAATGCAGTTGACAACAAACATTGCACAAACAACCAGAAAGTTAATTACAGATTCCAAAGGAGACAGAGGAATTACTAGTTAAAGTAAAAATAAAAATTTTAGCTGTAAACATATTTTTTAAAAAAAGTATCCACCACTTGTGAAAGCCATTTACTATGGCAGCAATCACCGTACAATTGAGGGAATATTTGGGAAGGGCAGATCTTATCACCATGGAGTTAATGATATTGAGCATGGATATGGAAGTCAAGAAAATTACAGAGAAAAAAAATTTATCTATTCTAAAGGTAAATAAGGCTACTCAAAAAAACTAGATAATAGGTGGCTAGTGCATAAAACAGAAAGAATTGCCTCTACTCTTATTAGATGTTTTAATATCAACCCACACTGCTTCTGTGTAGAAAGTGACATCTGACAGAAATATCAAAAACTTTATCCAGTGAATATTTTTCCCAAAGAATGGCAAATAGCTAATAAGCATCAAATTATTTTGTTTGTTACAATTTCTACCTTAAAGGAATCTATTTTAAAACACTTTTACAATTGACATTTTCAGCCAGCTTCAACTTCCCAACCATTTACTCATCCCCCTTTATAATAATGCTATATAAGTGAGCCAAATTGTTAGCTCAGTAACAACAAAGAAGTCCTTGGGTCCCTTCCCTAGAGTTAGGAAGATTCTGAGGTCTGGTTCAATCTAAGGTCCAGGTGCTCCCCATTAAATATCAGGGCCTGAAATGGCACAAGGTTAATACTTCCTCTACCTAAGAAGGCAAAGGGATCTCTAAACGCTGGACAGTTCTTACATTCAAGGAAGGCATGCTTAGGGAAATGCATAGGATGATTTTCAAAGAATTATTAGATACCCGAAGTGGAGAAGGCACTTTAATGTTATTTAGTAAAGTCCTTTCTTCATTATATAGCTGGGAAAACTGAGGTAAAGAGTGGCAGATAGGACTCCCAGCATTTACTTGAATAGCTTTCTGCTGAATAAAACAAAAGCATTTCTAGAAAAGTTGTTCACACAAATAAGTCTAGAAGCCAGTGTTATGCCCAATGGTTCACCTGAGAAAGTGTGAAATCTGCCTTATGTTTTGGCTGTTAAAATGATGTGCAGACTATATGAAAGGTGCCTTGTTGTGTCAGAAAAGGCCCCTCAGATGAATGTTATGTTCAGACACACTAACTTTTATAAAACTCAGCCCCTCTTTAACTTTGGTATTCTTCTGGAACATTTGATTTTCAAAAGCCTGAATAGTGAAACCCTCCTTTTCCTTAGCATTCTTATTAACTCTACAAACTGCACAGTGTTCTTTCCTTGGCAACATATCTTAAATCGTCACACTATTCACTTAAATAGAAAACCATCTAGCCATTTTAGGGCATTTTCAAGGTGGTAGTTTTTTAGACTGTTTTTAATAGAATTCTACGCATGCAATGTTTTCATGGGTATTTTTGTTATTTGTGTAAAAGAATGTCTCTATGTAGCCCATGCTAGTCCTGAAATCCAGAACATCTTGTCTCAGTCTCCTGAATCTACATTATAGGCATTATAGGCACACACAACTGCACACTGACTTTGGAGAGTTTTACTAAAGAGTTTGGAATATAATTGTTAAAAGTGGATAGGAATAAAGGATTTCTATGGGGAATAAAACACAGGAGCTATAAAGCTATGATATTAAGCCAGAAGATCCAGAACTGGGTAGTCTTGCTTGAATAAGCAATATGTAAGTCATTTACAATACATTTTCACTTCCCTCAGCTGTAAAACAGTAACTGTTTCAGAGGACTCTGTCAGGATTGTTGGAGATTACATGTACCAATTTGCTTAATAAATTGTCCAAAACAGTAAAAATATAAAACACTATATTAATTCACATCTTTGTTTTTAAAATGATTATTTTTGAATAATTCAAAAGAACACAGAGAGAAATGCATTGTTCTTGGTCATCTGGTCTGAGGAGGAGTCAAGTTTGTGGGCGAAGCCTGCTCATTCATTTCCCGGCCGCCCAGACCCGAAATACACACCCAAAATAATCAACACAGAAACTATATTAATTGCAACACTGCTTGGCCAATGACTTAGACATATTCCTCGTTAACTCTTATATCTTGAATTTACCAATTTCAATTATTTTATATTTTACCACGAGGCTCGTGGTTTACCCATAAGGTTCCCGGTGTGTCTCCTTCAGTGGCTACATCACGGTGTCTCTCTGACTCCACCTTACTCTATTCTGCCCTGCTGTAGGCCAAAGCAGCTTTATTCGTTAACCAATAAAAGCAACACAAGTACAGAAGGACTATCCATGCAACACGTTGATATTACTCACCTTTGGAAAAGAGCAGATTTTGGCCAATTGGACTGCTGGCAAAAGACACATGTTGTGCTGGGGTTTGGGCTTAGTTATTAAAAGTGTAAGCATTAGGACCAAAATTGCATCCCTAACACTGATGTGAAAAAACTCAGTGTGACAACATATGCTTTTAATCCCAAAGCTGAAGAGATGGAAGCAGGAGGACCCGCAGGCCTCAGTGATGAGCCAGTTTAGCCTAATTGGAAGCTTCAATTGCTGTGAGAGGCATTACAGGTTAACTTCTCACCTCCATAATGACATACACACATTCATGTGCATCTGCGCATACAAATATGCATACATACCCACACATACCAAGGTCGATGTTCTCATCTAGAATCTAAACGAGCTTAGTTAACTATAAATATGCATTTGAGTAGGTTATGTTTACATTTTCACAAATAAAACCATTTTCTTCATCTTTGACATGACATTGAATTTGCATGTCTATTGATATACATTAATGCCCATGATTATCCTCATCTCTGCAGCAGAACACACACATATACATGTAATGAAGGAATATGGCTTTTTTCATTAGGCAATAAATGTTCTGACATATGTTCATATCACTTTACAGAAATAATGCTGACTTTATCTGATCACTCAAACAATATTGAAATACTTTATTAACCTGGAATCTTGTTTTTCATGTAAAAAGCTATTGTTTTATGATGTCCAAGAGCTTGTTGGGAGTATTCAAGACTGCATGTAAAGATAAGTATTATGTCTGAATTTTGTAGGTGAGAGGCAGGATGCATGTGAGAAGGGTACATCACTGTGTGAAAGTTCTAAGCATATGTTAATTAAATGGAAGTGAGAATTTCTTTTGAAATTTCAGGCATATTAAGCCAGCTAACACCCAGCCTGCTGGAAAATCATACTTAAATGTGATCACCGTGCATTCAGTGCTAGCCCTCTTCTATAGCCCATCAAAATGTCCTTGACAGTGACCTCTGTATTCAAAGTAGCTACTTTCAACTTCTTTATAGCTATTTAAATATTTAACACTAATATAAATAATTTTTATATTACTGTAAAACAAAAGAGAGATCTCAAACAGTGTGACAGACAAGAATTAAAGATTAAAACTAGAGCAAAGCAGTGACCATATTCTTTTATAGATACAAAAACAGACTGACATTATGATCACACTTCTTATTGTTCTATATGTAGCAAGCTATTTTGGCTAACAAAGAATATTAGAAAATTACTCTTCCAACAACAGCCCTGTTTGTTTAAGGGTGATGAATAAAACGCCACACTTGTCCCAGAAATGTTTAACAGGCAAGATATACTCACACTGATCTCTATTTTGTCACTATACAAGGCACAGCCTATTCCAAAGGGCAAAGTTGCTCTTTGTCTTGTGAACTATGAGGTGACCACCTTCCTTCTTGGCACTTTTTAGGGAGGACCAAATTTCTTTGTATCTGGCACCAAGACTTCTTTGAAGAACTGGAAGAGTGATGATCCTTGAATTGGATGGAATGATAAATTAGCTTACGCATTTATTGAGAACGCTTATCCATGGCAAACATTGATGTAAGACACAGAAACTATCAAAACAGAAACTTCTCTTGATGGATTCTTTCCTGCTTGCTCTAAATTAGTCAATCATTTTATTGAGTAGAGCTTACTTGGTTATGAGTTCTCAGAGAGCTGCATCTATATGGAATTCCTACTTTGTAGTATCCCCATCTACCATGAGGACTCTCTGTAGATTCTTAGTGAATGAAGGAAGTAATGAAGAACATGCTTGAAACACATAGAGACATTAGTAACTGCTAAAGCCTATGCCGTGTGCTTTCTAGAGACATCTGAAAACTTAAGGAGATAAGGCATCATGCTTCACCATTTTGAAGAGGAGAATAGTAGGAGCATATTAGGACCATATTAGAAGAGAAGAGTTTTTAAGATAATGTACTTTAGGTCTTTCCTGAGGCCAAAAAACAAATGGTTTCTTTTTTTATTATTCTCTTGCTTTTCTTTTATTGCATTGTAAGCTATTCAGCTCCACTTAACCTATACAAAAGTCTACATGAAGCAATTATTCAATTATAAGCAATACCTGAGTAATTACAGTAAATGAAGCGAAACACCATAATATTAACAATGTTCAATGCCCCAAATTTCAATTTTACTGAATGACACATAAAAAAGAAAAGCTATAAGGCTATCAGTAGTAGGTAATTAGTCTGCATGTACATTTCCAGGACATATGGCAAACTTAGTACAAATGAATAACTTTTAGTAATCAATATTCCAATTTTGTTTTTAAAAAATTTATTGCAAAAAATAAATAAAATCTATTGCAAATATAGCACCATAGCCACTTTTCCTTATTTGGTGGAATTGTTTCAGGCAGGAATTATATCATTTTAATTTTAGATATGTTTCAATTGAAATAGAATTATATCAATTTCACCTCTTTCCTCCCTTTATCCCCTGCCTCAAATCTCACTCATCTACTTTGATCTCCACATCCCAAAGTTGATAACATCCCTTTATTTCAGTATTATCACTACACACATATAAATATAACATGCTGAGAGCATTTTTGTTGTTTGTGTGTATATAGTTTCAGGGCTCACCATTCTGCATTGGACAGTCTATAAGGATGCTAACACTTGGGAGAGGCTAATTCTACTCCCAGTCATCCTTAATTGTCTATAATTCTTTCTCTAGGGTTGGAACCTGGGAAATATTTCTTCTTCCACACTAACATTGATACTGTCATTTTCTCTGGTCTTGTTTATGTGGCTATTTCTATGAGACACTCTGTCACAGTAGACAACTTCATGGTCTCCTGACTCTTAAAATCCTTCCAAACACTCTTCTGCAATGTTTCCTAAGTCATGGATACAGTAACTGTGAGATTGATGTACCCATTGCAGCTAGATTCTCCAGGATCTGTTTATTTTACATTATGCCCAGTGGTGATTTTCTCTGATGGTCTCCAACTGCTGTAAAAAGTCTTTGACACCTAACCAAACTCTCTCTGCCTGAGTTATCTTACAAAAAATGGAGTTAGTAATTATTTCGTAAAACTATTGGAGGAATTACATGAGGTGAGATACATAAACATCTTAGAACAATGTCTGGCTCACTGAAAGCATCGGTGTCTATTCATAGCAAATATATATAAACTGATATTGCAACAATATGGCAGACACACCTTTGGAGAAGAGACTGTTGGGCTCTGAGGATGGGTCTGGAATTCACCTTCCAAATGATGTTCAGCACTGTACCCTGATAATTATTTTCTCTGAAAGTAATTTGAAATTGTCTGCATTTATTCCATTTTGAGTAACATCAGGCACAAAGCATTACCCTTATTAGAAATATGATATACATTTCTAATGTATGTCAAAGTCAGTGGTGACGCACACCTTCAATCCCAGCACTTGAGCAGTAGCGGCAGGTGGATCTCTATGAGTTTAAGGCAAGCCTGGTCTACATAGTGAGTTACAGGATAGGCTACAACGCTACAGAAAAACTCTGTCTCAAAAAAAAAGAAAAAAGAAAAGGAAGGAAGAAAGAAAGAAAGAGAAAGAAAGAAAAAGAAAACCTTGATATATTCAATTGTCTAGAATAAACCATAGAATAAGATCTAGAGTGCATATTTTCTGTTTGATGTCAATGGGCAAAAGAAAACTATCCATTTTTAATCAGGAAAAATGTGAATGCCTCATTTTCTGGATTATAAGATTTTTTTGACCAAATTAATGCAAGAATAACTATTGATTTAGTAACAAAATAGAGTGATCTCTAAAAAGAAGACTCAAAGTATAACTGTGGAGGAAGCTCACTAGTGGAAAACCTTCTTGCCTTTTACAAGGTCCTGGGTTCCATTCCCAGCACCAGAACAGAAAAAAGTGAGCAAAATTCAATCACACAGGGGTTTGAGCATTGATTACAGTCAGGATTCAGCATAGCCCTTTGGAAAATTTACATGTTTTCAACCTCTCTGAGTTGGTCCTTTTCACTTTAGTACTTCAAACTTAAGTTGTACTTGGGGCTCAGAAATTGATTCAAGGGAGGAAAGCAAGTCAGAGAAATGCCCTGTTCTGAACATCTGTGTATGTCCAGTATTTCAATAAGCTTTCAAGTGTGGTAGAGATGCATCCCCAATGGAGTTCTGCACTGACCATGGCATTACTCCCAGAAGAAAAAGCAATCTTAGAATGGTTAGTTTGGTGTTTCTCTCTCTCTCTCTCTCTCTCTCTCTCTCTCTCTCTCTCTCTCTCTCTCTCTCTCTCTCTCTCTCTCTCTCTCTCTCTCTCTGGATAATTCTTTACGGAACAGAATACAGATCTGTTTGTAATCAGAAGTTGGGTTTCACATACAAAAATGTAATACTTAAAGAACAAAGTCATGAAAATACAGAGGCATAAATGAAGATTTGAGTAATAGGCCAAATCTTCCGTCTCAGAACTTTCTTACTAAGCACATGAAGACTGACAGATATAAAACAAAATCATTCTATGACCCACATACTGTCTTTGGTATCTCTATTCTTGTTTATTTAAATTAAAGTCCACTCTATTGCAGTGATGGTCAAAGCCCTGAAGCATCTACGATCTATGATAGCATCTAAGATAGAGGTATCAGAGCATAGGGAAATACAGTGGGCTTCTCTTTGTACCAGTATTAAATTGGGAAAAGCTTTAGGCTTTTTAATATTCAAATATGTGTTTAATATTTTCATTTCTAAATGTACCCTTGCATCTTTTCCTCTCTTCCTAATTTCTAAAAATTAATCTTCAGTAATACTGAGAAAGAGAGAAAAGACCTAGAATGTTTTCCACCATGTTTGTGTGTGACTTTGTTACTGGCAGCTCAGTAACAGTATGTGACTCAACTGTCTAACTTTCTCTATCACCTTATTTCTAAGCTTCTCTTAGAAACCTTAAAGATTCTTCACAATATGTCTCTCACTCTGTTCATAACTTTATTTCTGCAGAGTTCTAAATCTTATCAACTATTGATTATTCAAGACTTTCCCCTCACTTTTATAGATTTCTTCTGCATCTCCAGGTAAACTATTATTTTTATTCTGACTAGGGGCTCTGTCTCTAGTCTCCATATTCCTTACTTTCCTGCATAAGATATCAAAAGCTTCAAGAACTCTCAGTAAAATATTATCAGCAGTCAGTCAATCTTTTATCTGCCCCATACTAAGTATTCCTATTAAGTCAGAAACTACATATAGGTTGGCTCTGCAAACTTAAATAAAACACAGGCCATATCTGATATCCTTTGCCATGTAGTACTTAACTCCCAAAAAACTTATATAATGTTTTAAGTGCCTAAACCCAGTAGCCAAGCAGAATGTCACAAGAATCCTCACATCCAGATAAAAACCCAAAGAATATAGAAATACTGATGCAACATACCCAAGACAAACTACAGGTAGTAAAACTGACTCCTATTCTCAACTAGAGAGAGATGGGATGGTCTCAGCAGAACTGAGACAAAGAACACTATTAAAACAGTATTGAAACCTACTAGAAGCTCTGAGCAAGACACAGTCTGCAGGGATCTCCCAGTAATAGGAATTGGAATGTTATAAATATTCAATAAATGTTAGCTAATGGTTGACCAGTATAATGTATGTAATTACTTAAAAACCTAAACTAAAATTACTACATGCTAGTCATGATTAAAAGTAATTAATATGTAACTACTTATCAAGTCTTATATTAATTCAAGCAGGAAATCGTTTTCTCACAAAAGCTTTAAGAGATAGTTTCTAACATTAACTCCATTTTCCAAGTGATGTCAGTGGAGTAAAGTAATTAAATTACACATTCAAGATTACATAGGCAATAAAGCATAAGAAATTTTGACTCTTAGACCCAAAATATTTAACCATTGTTTCAGACTGTTTGAGCTACTTACTGTTCTTAGGTCTTAAATGCAATAACATATTGGGAATGGAATATAGTTTAGTCTATCTCAGTCCTTTATTCTTCTGCCCCTTTCCATGTCAATTGAAAACAGATATCTTGTTTCTTGTCTTCATAGCTGAATTTTAAAAAGTGAAATTCATTGATAGTGTAAAATCTTTTTTTTTTTTTTTTTGGTTTTTCGAGACAGGGTTTCTCTGCAGCTTTTTTAGAGCCTGTCCTGGAACTAGCTCTTGTAGACCAGGCTGGCCTCGAACTCAGAGATCCGCCTGCCTCTGCCTCCCGAGTGCTGGGATTAAAGGCGTGCGCCACCACCGCCCGGCCTGATAATGTAAAATCTTATGCTCTCCCAGTATCTTCCAAAATAATGCATAAGAAATTAGAAGATAGCAATTAAAACTCAAATGTCAAACTTAGGAAGATATAGTAGTGGAAGATTGGTCAGTGAGTGGTCAAGCTATGCAAAAAGTCACATTTGTATATGAAATGGAGCTCCTGATAATACTTGCTCGCTATCTAGGGATTACTATAGAAGTCTAAAACTGTAGTTATTTCATTTGGCCATTTTTATGCAACACCATGTCCAGTTCAGTTTCTACTTTTATTTTCACCATTGTTATTTCAAAACAAAATATGTTACATTGCAATTTATGAGGCATTGAAGTTAGACTGCATTGCAGTGATTCATTTTGCATTATATTTTCTTTTCATATAATTTATGCTAGTAATCAGATGTTTGTGATTTATTAAAAAATATGTCTGCCTTTTGTTTCATATTAGCCAATTTAAACCTTTCTTGTTGTCTTTTCAAACAAAAGGACTCAGAGTCAAGAGTTGTGGATGGAGTGTATCTTCAACCAGGTTCTGTGAAATTTGCAATTTCATGCTTTCTAGGAAGTGTGAAAATACTGAGAATGGTATTAGTACACAATATTAGATGTTTTGCAGGGACAGTAGACGGAAGCCTAGTAATGTGAAAAGAAAATTCTTGTCTTGGAAGCTAGTGTCAGTGATGGACTAATTTTTTTAAACTTTTTTATGAGAAAACATTACATAAATCACACACCAAAACCAACCAGGCCCAAAGACTACACATTGTCTAACACTCCTGTACCCATAGAGAAATGAAAATGAAGGCAGAGGGATTTCCCTTCTGCAAGTATATTCATCCAAAGATTATTATATTTTTAAGGGACTTGATGTTGGTCTTTTATACCTTTTTAAGGCGTTTGCTAACCATTTTTTAAATAAAAATTCAAGCCCTACTCATCAATTTAGTTCAAGATTGCCTTCTAAGTTTGCAGTAGCTGATAACAGGGTAAGTAAATATATACTAGATGTAAGCGTAAGAACTCTTTGTTGCTCGCTAAATTTGTCCAGATGCTGAAGTGGATAACAATGACAGAATTTCCCGCTGTTTTACATAACTGTATAGACTTAAGGATTCTTGTTTTCAAGTGCATTGACTCTTTCTTCATTCTGTATTGACAGTGAACCATTTAAAATCAGAAAGTAAAAGCCTCGCAGAAACTTTGTCTTAGGAGATGTCCTGCAGAAACCTCCTCCTTCCATGCACTTTCACTCTTCGTCACATTTGGGCTATGATCACAACTATTGACGTGAAAGGACATACACAATGGTGACTTTTGTTCAATGACTGCTCAACTGCACAAAGCATTTTATCCTTTTGTAGGGGACAGAAACAAATTTCCATCTCACCCCGGAGAAAATCAGCATTACAATAATGGTAGCAATGGGACACGATAATAATACTTGAAAATGTAAAAATGCGGAGTCAGAAAAAAAGCTATTGCATTTCATAAAATTATGCCAAAATTATCTTGTTTTTTGCAGTTCTAGAGCATAATGTTGTTATTTCAAGTTAATTTTCATTACCTCAAAACAATGCTTTAAAATACATATTTAAATTTGTCTAAGTTTTAAATAAAATCTCTTATTTATCTTGTATTGAGATTGTAAGAGAAAACCAGAAACTCTGGTTCTATGGACTTGAGAGCATACTTTTTAAGATTACATGTAACACATTAACACAGCTGTGCCTAATAACTACACTGTCTCTATTATTCTCCAATGATATGAAATTAAAATGAAATGGAAATGTTTATTCCACAAGTGGTAGGCAACACCGTGAGCAGATAATAAAATGTATGGATTTGCTCTAAAGAATAGACTTTCTTCATTCAGCTAAAATGAGAGGTAACTTGATGCTAAACTTGTGCAAATAGGCAGAGACAGCTGATCATCCTGTCAAGATGTTCAGATACACAGAGAATTATTTGGATCTTAGAATGTCCAGGTGCCATGAGAACTTAGTTTTTGAGTCACATGGTAAATTGACTGGGCCTCATTTGGTAAGTTATGTTTATCTGAAGACAGGCTTTCTTTACGGGACATTTTATATTTTAGATAAGGCTATTTTGGGTTTTGTTTGCTTCTACATAGAAACAAAGTATTTAGAGCCTGCTTAGAATCTTCATGCTAAAATTCTTTAGTCTAGCTGATGGTATTATTTCCCTACTAAAATATAGCCCTATCACAGTTAATCATCGGAATTCAACAATTCTTTAACTTGTTTGCTCTAATTGATAATTTGAAGTAAATCAAATTATTGAAGGTTGTTCATTCTGAAACAGATAAGTACCTTGTCTCAACATGTGCACCTGACATCTATTTCGTTTGAAATAAGATACCTCTTCTTCAACAGACGCATGCCAATCAGCAGCACTGTGTAGGAAAATGCCATAAACTAACGACATAAGGATGACTTGCTGACATGGACTTGCAAATTGATCCTCAAGATGTTAGTGACTTCAGGAAATGATGGAAGGAAAGGCCACCAATATGGTGAAACCAAGAATCTCAAGAATTCAGTGTTCTCAGTTTGTTCCCCAAATGCATCCATGCTTTGAGATACCACTGTATAAAAGAAGTGCTGACTCAACTGGTGCAGAGTCTTGGAGAAGACAACACAGCTTGCTGTAGTCATTTTAGCATGCTAAGTTGTTATTGCTGCTGTTATTATGGAACGGAGGGCTTTGTACATATTAGGCAAGAACTCTACCACTGATCTGCTGCCAGCCCTCTTTTAGAGTGCTGAAACTATAGGAACCACTCATAAAGTATCCCTGGCAGTATCTTTGACAACTGAGAGGATTCAGAATTGTTGACTACGAAGAACTGAGGGGCCATTAGATGAAGGTCTGAGAGACTGACCCCGAAAAGCTGAACAACTTTTCAACTTTTACTGTATGTTTTCTCATTGGAAAAAAAAATGTGCTCAAACTTTTTCAGGGTGACACTGTGTGTTTTGTTGAGTGGTGCTTTCCAGAGTTCTGGGTCTTATTGAATACAGAGTTTTCCTGGAACTGATCCCAGAGCAATGTTTCTCAACCTTCCTAATTCTGCGACCTTTTACTACGTTTCCTCATGTTGTGGTGATCCCCAACCACTAAATTATTTTCCTTGATACTTCAAAACTGAATTTTTTCTATTGTTATGAATCATATTGTAAATATATGATAGGCAGGATATCTGATATTTGGGTCACGACCCACAGGTTGAGAACCATTGTCCCAGACCCTCATGCATGGAGAAGCCAAAACAATCTCTGCTCATACCTTAAGAATGGCAGCTAGGTAACTAAGGTAAATGAGGATTAGATAGTGAAATTATTGCTATGTTTTTTTTTAAAGTGCAACTGAAGTGCATTTCTATGCTGAATTTTTCTGTAAAATCACCCTACTTTCAGAAGCAACGTGCAGTAGTACTGGCCACAGAGCCACAATCCCTCTTCAGCTACCACTTTCTGCTCATTCTGCTTGTCCTTAAATTTCAGTCCTACCTGCTTCCATGGGGATTTCAATCTTAACGTTTAGAAACGTAAATAGAATTATCCTCCGTCCCTTAGCCCTTTTGTGGCAGTCTGGGGTCCTCTGTTCTACTTATGGGCGGCACTAATTCAACCAGCTCATTTCTATGAACATTACCTCACTGAAACCTTATACCAACAAAAGATCCTCCGCAGTTGGCTACAGTATATCACTTGATGTGTTTCTTACCACATGCTGGTAGGTGGATGCCATCATCAGTACTTCATGCCAAATTAAAATCTGCTGTTTTCCATTTGGTAAACATTGATTTTCCTCTCCTTTCCCCACTTTGGCACCAAATACTGAAGAAGTACACTTGAATTTTCTCTGTTTTCTTTCTAACAGTTTTTCTTCTTGTCATTATGTAGCAAATGGTACTATATATTAAGACAAAAAGACAAAAGAAAAGAAGAAAGAATTGCTGGTTCATTTTAAATTCCATTGCAGTAAACAGCAATAAGGTGAAATAGCTTCAAGAAATCATAAGATCAAGAAGTTTGGTTCATATAACTTCAGTCATGACACATCTGGGATTGCAACTCCAGAAAATGTATAATGCTTCAAAAAAGCATAGTGAGCCCCTCCCTATCAACAGAGAGAGAACATAGAGGATTATGTATTATATATGACATATTAATCATGAATTTAGCCCTTAAATAGTTAAAAACAAGAAAAATAAAAAAACATTTTTAGAATTATCAGGAAAAGTAAACGTGCAGGTGTTGGTTACAATTGTAATTCAGAATGAGAAGCAAGTGATTCTTCCATGTTTTATTATTCATTTGACTTTCCAGAAAATCAAATATGGAGTTGGCCATGCAGAGGCTGTGTAAGAATTGGTAAGTGGAAGTGATCGTAGCACATCAATAGGCAAAAAAACCTGTCTGAACCAAACCACAGCAGACAGAAAGTACAAAAACTACTTGCTGAAAGTGAGAATAGTAGAAATATCTGCAGAAAAAAAGTGCATTAAAACCAGTCATCTAGAATAAAAAGGCACTGGTTCATTCTGTATATGTTCAGTTCTTAACAATTAATATATAACTTAAAGTAAATATCAAAACATTTTAGTAGAGTTGCAGTAATAAGTGCAGCTGTCATAGCAAAAAAATCTTACATAATTTTAAAAAGGTTAAAATTAATTTTGATTAAATGTTTAACTCACATTAGCAATTCTCAAAGAACATATTGCAACCTTCCAGAAGAATTGCTAAGCACTATTGAGTACATTGCAGAGATCTTTCTTCAGTTGGGTCAAAAGTCTGTATTCCTAACAGGTAGTGCATTAATAGTGAAGCTGTTGACCTGGGGTTATGCCCAGGTGGAAGAGCGTATCATCCAGAGAAAACACTCTAACACAATAGTTCTGAGAATGAAATCAGCATTCAATGTTAAAGGAACAATGAAGAACTCTAGGAGATGAGAGGTACTTTTGTTACATTGATTGTGATGATGGGATCAGAGGTACTTGCAGGTGTTTAAACTGCACCAAATAGTAAAGTTATATGTCTGCAGCTTAACAAATATATTTTGGAAATGGAGCAATGAGGCGGCCTCTTTGTCCTAACTAAATTTATGAAAACAGCCTGATTCAGGAAATAAAGTCAGAGCTTGATCAGAGTGGAGACTAAGTTTGAAGATCACTAAAAGGATTTGCATTTTGTCTAAAAGTAATGGTAATTTTATTTCTATTTTTACTGCTTCATTGAGAGTAAATGGAAGGAGAATAAGGTGCAAGCAGAAATTACTTGGAAGGATGCTACAGCAAAGGAGGCTTACGAAAATGTAAAGGACTCATGCAGTAGTGCAAGTGGTAAGAAGTATTTGAATGTGGAGACAGAATGTGAAAAAGTATAGTATTGAACAGCAGTGAAAACAATCAAAGATGATGCCAACAGTTTTATTCAGAGAAAACCAAAAGATGTAGGCACCATCAGCTCAAATAAGCAGGGCTGTGGGCAGAACAGATTCAGAAGTAGATGAATGTTAAGAGTTCAGTTTCAGTACTTACAATTTCAGATTTATAAACTGGTAGGAACTACTGTAATCAGATCTTATTGCCCTTTATTATGTATTTGTGAATAAATTATCTCAGTAGGATAAGACTTAATTCAATTCCCACGATGAAGAGTAGCGGTCCTATGAGTAAGACATTTTTACATTGTCCAGGTATGATCAACAATGTCCAGTATTGTGCTAGGTCCATATAAAGTACTTTACAAAGATTTGTTTTAAGCTCCCTTAGTGCTGCTCAGTTTAGCACATTTAATCAAGTAGCTTTGGGAGGAATAGTAGTTAGATTCTTTTAGCAATATTTTAAATATACAACCTCACTAATGATATTTTTTGTTCTCAACCTGAAAAATACCTTGATGCTTCAAGGATTCTCATTATCTTCAGTATAATATTGAAATAACTTTTATTTTCTCATTATTATGTCTTGAAACAGTATCTGTTGTACACTGGTTGAAATGCTGAAACAAGGAGAGAGTTTGGAAAATTCTCTCAGCAGTAGAGTGAGAACTATATAGAGACATAAAGGGTTTGAATTCTGCCCAGAGTGTTGCTTCTATTATTATCTCCCTGTACTTTTAGCCAAGTCATGACTTCTTTGGGGGTTATAGTTCACCTACTTGTGAAACTAAGGCTTTGGTCTTGGTAACCCCTATATTTACTCACAGTGATTATACTTCGAACATTTTCAGTTTTTATAAGCAACTCAAGGCTGATCTTTTTGTTGTTTGTTTCTCCCAGCTTCCCCATGGGCCTAATTATTTAAGCAACTGGTTAAATACGAAGTGTTTGACATCCACCATTGGAACCCAATATCTCACACTAGAAAGGCAAAACCAAAAACAATGCAGCAGAACGGGTTGCCTAATATAAGATTTTATCTTGGGGGTTAATAGCCCATGTATGAATTATCTGATATTATTCATAGTATTTACTTAAATTCTTTTAGACTTGTTTTCTCATCTAAAAGAAGAGAAACACATTGTAACTATACTATATACATATTGAATGGTCAAATAGAACTTCATAGTAAAATCACACAACACAGTGTCTAGAATGTTGTAAGAAAGAGAGATCTTACTTAAGCTATACTATTTGATTGAGAATCAGGTTTAAAAGGCGTTCCATGTCTCTTCTTCACAGGTGAAAAAAAAATCTGACCTTTTGTAAATACCATCTCATTCTCCAAAATGCTAATATCCAAAAAGAACTTACCTATGGAACCTATAAATGGGGTTTTGGATAACCCCATTCCTGGGTACCTGATTTTAAAAATACTTGAAGAGTGGAAGGAATGACAATATGAACAAAGAGGTCAAGACTATGACGGGTTCATCCACTGAAACAGTTTACCTGAACTAATGGGAGCGCACCAACTCCAGCTGGACTGGGAAGGAACAAGCATAGGACCAAACTAGTTTCTCTGAATGTGGCTGACAGTTGTATGACTGGGGAAGACTGAGGGGCCACTGACAGTGGCACTAGGATTTATCTCTACTGCATGGACTGGCTTTTTGGGATCCCATTCTCTTTGGATGTATACCTTGCTCAGCCTAGATGTAGTAGGGAGGGCCTACAAAGCAAAGTGTCTTACTTTCTCCTAGGATTAGAGGGGAGTGGGGTGGGAGGATGTAGGGGGGGATGGGAGGAGGGGAAGGAGTGGGAATTTGGGTTGGTATTTTTTAAAAAAATCTAATAAAAAAGTAAAATAAAAATATATGAAAGGGACACAAAAAAAGGAAATTTATTTTATCAACTGTGGAAGAGCTTGTTGGGCTGGCTTGGATGATTGGCGAACCCACTTCCAAGAAGGAATTATAGCTAAGGCAAATACTCAGGAGTAGACAGTGCAGGGATATTGGGATCTTGAAGTCACCTACCTGTCAACATAATTTGATAACTGCAAAAAATGGTCAAAAATCTCCCTGTAACAGCTTAATAAGTATATGCGGCAAACACACATAGATATCCAGCTGTACTGAATGTAACTGTGTAAACAACATTGAATCTCATTTAGAGATGGGTAGATTTCCTCTAGTTTAGAATTTCTTACTGCTCACTTTCCATTATTAGAAAAGAGGGACTGCCTTGGTTTAAGTAGCACCTACTTAGATTATGTCTGCCTAATCACATGCAAATGAAAATCAAATAAACTCCACCCTCACACAAGGCATCAGCAGGGGGTCAATTTCCAGCCTGGAAATAATAACCTAACAAGTGTGTTCTCCCCTGGGGTGGTAGTCACCGGCTGCCACAGGCACGTTTTGCCTCTCTCCAGATGGTGTGCATTTGGAGCTGCTCTTGGGAGGTCATTAACCTACAGAGGAGACATTTGGTGCCTTTTGCTGTTTAACTTAAGAAGGAGCAGAGATAAGTTTTAAGTGAGAGTGTTGCCTGTTTCACTTGCCAGACTGGATATGAGTATAACGGACTTCCCCCGACTCGAAATCCAGTGATCTAACTGAAAAGCAAGGCTCATGGCCTAAAGGTGAAACTTTTCATGAATTCACCTGGATCAAAGTGGCAAATTTAGAGTGCTGACGACTATGCTAAAGTGGGGGAAAGTAGTGTCCATTCATTCTCTGAAGCCATTTTAATTACCTAGTCAAGCATATATTCATTTTACAGAAGTACATTATGGAAATTCATGGCTTAAGACACATAAAACATGTATATATTCCATAGTTTCTTCATCCATTCTTCCACTGAAGGGCATCTAGGTTGTTTCCAGGATCTGGCTATTACGAATAATGCTGCTATGAACATAGTTGAGCATATGCTTTTGTAGTATGATTGGGCATCTCTTGGGTAAATTCCCAAGAGTGGAATTGCTGGGTCCTGGGGTAGGTTGATCCCGAATTTCCTGAGAAACCGCCACACTGCTTTCCAAAGTGGTTGCACAAGTGTGCATTCCCACCAGCAATGGATGAGTGTACCCCTTACCCCACAACCTCTCCAGCAAAGGCTATCATTGGTGTTTTGGATTTTAGCCAATCTGACAGGTGTAAGATGGTATCTCAAAGTTGTTTTGATTTGCATTTCCCTGATAGCTAAGGAGGTTGAGCATGACCTTAAGTGTCTTTTGGCCATTTGAACTACTCAGCGGTAAAAAACAATGACATCTTGAATTTTGCATGCAAATGGATGGAAATAGAAAACACTATTCTGAGTGAGGTAACCCAGACCCAAAAAGATGAACATAGGATGTACTCACTCATAATCGGTTTCTAGCCATAATTAAAGGACATCGAGCCTATAATTCGGGATCCTTGAGAAGATAATAAGGTGAACCCAAAGAAAAACATTTAGTAATCCTTCTGGATATTGGAAGTAGACACGATTGCCGGGCAACAATTGGGAACTTGAGGGTGGGGTGAGACGGGGCCAAGGGAAGATGGGGAGAGAAAAGTGTGAAGGGGAGAATGGGGGGAGCTCGGAGGAATGGGATGCTTGGGATACAGGAAGGGTGGATATGGGAGCAGGGAAGCATATATCTTAATTAAGGGAGCCATCTGAGGGTTGTCAAGAGACTTGACTCTAGAGGGGTTCCCGGGTTTCCAGGGAGATGCCCCCAGCTAGTTCCTTGGGCAGCTGAGGAGAGGGAGCCCGAAAAGGCCAGTTCCTATAGCCATACTGATGAATTTCTTGCATATCACCATAGAACATCCACCTGGTGATAGATGAAGAAAATGACTGAGCCCCACATTGGAGCACCGGACTGAGCTCCCAAGGTCCTAATGAGGAGCAGAAGGAGGGAGAACATGAGAAAGAAAGTCAGGACCGTGAGGGGTGCGTTCACCCATGGAGACGGTGGGACAGAACTAACGGGAGATCACCAACTCCAGTTGGAATGGGACTGATGGAACATGCGACCAAACCGGACTCTCTGAATGTGGCCGACGGTGGGGGCTGACTGAGAAGCCAAGGACAATGGTGCTGGGCTTTGATTCTTCTGCATGGACGGGCTCTGTGGGAGCCTTCTCAGCTTGGTTGATCACCTTCCTGGACCTGGGGGGGAGTTGGGAGGACCTTGGTCTTAACATAGAGTAGGGAACCCTGATGGCTCCTTGGCCTGGAGAGGGAGGGAGGGGGGGTATGGGTGGAGGGGAGGGGAGGGAAGAGAGAGGAGGAGGGGAGAAGATGGAAATTTTTAAATATAAAAAAATAAACCATGAAAAAAAAAGACACACAAAACAACTCTAGAACCTGTGAGGTAAATTGAACAAGTTATGTCCCATTTTTAAGATTATCAGTCTGAGGTTTAGGGAAATTAAATGACATGTCCACAAATGTATTGTTAATCCAGAACTAGAATTACAGCATACCAATTTCTGTCTATTTTAAACTTTAATCTCTGAAGAAATTCTTCACTTTTCCAAACAGAACTGAGGGAAGAGATATTCCACTCTTTGAACTTAACATCACTTCCCCCACTTATAAGAGTTGAAATTTTCTCTTTCATTCTCAGTTTGTCTATTTCCAGAGCTCGATGTTTCATAGGTATAACTGAGATTTAGCATAAAGGGTTAATGAAGTAGTAAAAGGTCATCTGTTCTGATCAGTACATAATTTAGAATTTGAAAACCTAGGGGACAGGTCCAAAATTTGCTTACAAAGAACCAATAAAAGGGGTAAACAAAAGGATATTGATGACTATTATAAAAAGAAGAAATTTGAAAAAATAATAATAAATCACTCATTTTTGCCTATGAGCCATCTAAGTAATATAGCTAGACTCTTTTCTATGAAAACTTCACGGAAAAATCCTTTACTACTGCTTGGTTCACCATGTATGCACACATACACACACATACTCAGACTTACTCCATCAATCTTCTCCACCAGTAGATTTGTTTTCAATTTTTTGATTTTACATTCCAGCCACAGTTCTTCATCCCACCCCTCCTTCAGCACCCTCATCTCCCCTCCAATACCCCTCCATCCCCTCCTCCCAACAGGTAAGGGCTCTCATGGGGAATCAACAAAGTCTGGCACATTAAGTTGGATCAGGACCAAGTCCTTTCCCCCCTTCAAAAAGGCTGATTATGGCATCCCACCATAGGGAATGGGCTCCAACAAGCTAGCTCACGCACAGCTACAACTCCTGGTCCTACTGCCAGGGGCACCTCAGATATTTCAAGCGTCACCACTGTCACCCACATATGGAGGGCCTAGTTTGGGCCCATGGGGGCTCCACAGCTTTTGGTCTAGAGTTCATGATTTGCCACGAGATTGGTTCAGCTGTCTCTGTAGATTTCTCCATCATGATCTTGACCTTTCTTGCTCATATATTCTCTCCTCCCTCTCTTCGATTAGATACACAGAGCTCAATCTTGTGCTTGGTTGTTAATTTCTGCATCTGGTTCCATCTGTTCATCTGTTACTTCCACCAGTAGATTTTATATAATCTACTCAGGAACATAGATCAAACAACTAAGACTTACTTATCCCTCATTCATTTTCTTATACCCACATTCAATTTATCACCAAGTATCACCAAGTCCTATTATTTCTGTATATCCAAACTGTAACCCAGAATCCAACAATTTCTTATCACCACAATAACTACCTCACTTCCATCTTCTCTCCTATTAACTCTATCCCACACACAGCAGTGCAAACCATACACACCGCTTAAAGCCTTTCAGTATCTCCCCAATATACTCTTCATACTCACTAGACTCTACAAGACTGAACTGTTTACATACCATTCACAATTCCATATCATGTAATACCTCCACATGCTCAAAGTTCTTCAATTATACTGACATTCCTTTGTTCCCCTTATATGTAATCTCTTGTTCTTTGTATCTGTTATGCCATCTTACATATCCTTAATTTATACATTAATAAAGTTTCTTATTTTTAGGTCATCTCTAAAACCATTCATTCTGAAAATTCTGCATTAATCGTCTCAGTGATTATTGCCTTTCTATTCTTTTCTATTATTATCCATTATATTACTTTATTTTATTTATATCATAATACTTAATAGTCATCTGATTTTTTGTTTGTTTTATTTATATATTTTTTCTCTTTTTCCCAAAATGTAAGCCATGTTAAAGCAGAGACCTCTTGTTAAATTAATGCTATATTCTTGAAATATCAAACATATTTGAATATACACACCGTAAATGCACAGTGTACATTAATTGAAAGAATGAATGAATGAAAAAATTATAGCCTGATGAGTGGCCATTAATTATCAGGTGAAGGCAGCAGTAATATCCTCCTGAATGACTGTAGCTAAGCTACATATTACACAAGGATATTCAGATACTCCTCTTTCAATGTGGAAAAAAATTTATGAAGGATCATCAACACTTTGGTTAGTTTGTCAAGGTGTTCTCTTCTTTAGAAAGAAATAGAGAGATAATGAAATAGTCTCCTTGTTTTGATTCAGCCTTTCTTAAAGTTCTTGCAAACATAGATTTTTTTTTTAAAAAAATCCATATATATTCCTTTGCCACAAAGTATAGTATGATTTATTGCTGAAAGTACTAGTAAACTAATAATATTTATTAAGTTCCTGAGACTGCTCTCTGGATATCATGATTAAAATTTTCATATAAATTAAGGATGCTTTTGTTGCATTTTTGTCAATATTTAAAAATCTTTAGAAATAAATATAAGTTCTGGTGAATTAACTTTCAGTAATTAGGTTAAGTATTATAGAGTGGGCCTTTTAGTGGTGCTGAATATAGCACATTGGTAAAAATAGAGGTCTCTGTTTACATGGTGTCCTCAAAAACTGTCTCATGAACCAATTACATTAATATGATTATGCTATTTATGGCAAGGACTAAGATAATTTAGTTAAAGGCAATACAGCTCTTAGAGGTAAGAGAGCTAAGCGTAGTAGGATAATCTAATCACCCTAAGCAAAAAAAGAGATAATAATATAGATTTAATTAAAAAGTTATGAACACATCACTACCAAAATCTATACACATGTAATGAATCCAGTTGTTTAGTTACCTGAGTACTCATATACTGAGTACTGGAAAGAGTGTGGCCAGTAAAAGCCAAGGAAATTGAGGGATGTTACCTTTAACATCAATCCTTTCAATTTAAATAGCTTCTAGGACACAATAAAAAATCAAGCAAAAGTCACAGGGGCCTGGATGAATACTTCAAAGAACTGAGCGACATGTGGTTCTGAAATATGGCTCATTAAAATAATCTGTACCTGTGGGATGGAAACAGTAAAATAAGAACCAAGAGGAGATACATAGCTAATGGTCAGTAATTTAGAATAATTTTTCTGTTTTATTATTTGATTCATTAATTAATCCAGAAGATATTTATTGAAAACCTAGTACAAACCAAGCAAAATGACTGGTACTTGGGTAGTTTATATATTATGAGGGGACAGGTGATCAACAAACAATTACAACTAAATAAATAAATTAGTATTAATAATAATATAAGAAAAATTAGTAAGACATGTTGGGGCAACCTAAAGAGGAGAACATTTCATCCTCTTCTGTCCTTGGAAAATTTGATATCTGTTCTGTCATGGTATATGAAATACTGCCATTAGAGATTTGTGGCAGGATCTTAGAACATTTACCACTGCTTCAAATTTTTTTAAAAAGAAAAATAGCAACCAAGAATGATGATACATGCCTGTATCTAGAATTCTAGAAGTTAAAAATCCAGGAAGATTAAAGTTCAAAGCCAACATTGGCTATAAAATAATAATTTGTCTCAAAACAACAATAAAATATCCACGGAAAGAGAAACATAAGCCATATTGCTTCTTTATTTTGTTTCCACTACCCAACCTGCGGTAAAGCCAAGCCACCAGGACGATAGTGAAAGAACCATTTACTCTGATCATGGCTTTCTGGTTTGTGGTGCTGAGGACTGAACCCCAAGTCCTGCTGTAGTTGCTCTACTCCCCAGTTTCTTCAAATCCCTGAAATGATAATCATCTAATTTTTATTGACCCAATGTTCTTTCAGAAAAATTATCTACATGGTTATAAGGTACATTAAATTTTAGTGAAAGAATCAATGGCTAACCCTCAAGAATATGGGCTCAATTTAACCCTATCATATATAACCAAATTATTTCTTGAATAAGTTCATGCTTTGGCTCAAAAATTCCTCCTACTTCTTACAAGACCTGCCCTTAAGATGAACTCAGCTCAATCATATGTAGCTCCAAGCATAATTTATTGTTAACTTCATTTGCTTGTGGTTTTCTACATGAAAGCAATAAAACAAGTAAAGGGAGTTTTATCATTAGGGTTCTATAGGTCCTGATCAGTGAGCCTTTCCGGAGCTCTTCATTTGTTTGATCTCCAACTATATTTTTTACTTCAGTCACTACAGTTCTTTGGAGGATTCTTTCTAGTGTTTATTTCTTTTTTATGTCTTCATGGATTTGAACTCTCTTCTAATTTATGAGTTGCATTCCTGTTTTTACTTTTAGTTTTTAGTTCTACAATCGTATGTTGATAACTTTCACTTTTCTAGCACAATAAACTTTTCCTTTGATAAACAGGATCCATTTAAGATTCTTCTGTCCTTAAATGCCTTTCTTCATAAAAAGCAGGGCTTTTTTTGTGTGTGTGTGTGTGCATGTAACCTTCTCAATACAATCTGAACACTAAGTGTTGTGAAATAGATCCAGAATAAATTTGATTCACAAAGTTTCCCAGCTGATAGCTTATTTAAGTTGTGCGATATCTTTTGGGAAAAAGATTTTCTTTTGAAAGGCAAAAAAAAAGTAGCCCTAGAATAACAAAATGATTGGGAAAGAGGTACAGACTGGGGTTGAGGTTCTAACAATGACTGCTTCCCCCTGTTCTTGATTCTGCTTTGGGAGGTCTTTTCCTCTCATGGGAACATTTAGCGCTGGTTTCAAAAAAAAAAAAATTGTCTCTGCAGATAATGCATACATTGTCTCATAAAAAAATTTAAAAATTACAGCACACAATTTCAATTCTTTTCTGAGAGCTTCCTGGACTCCTGAAGATAGAATAAGCAAAAGCAGATAACACACACAGGCTGCCCAACACAGCACCGGCACGCAGAGCGGCTCAATTGTTTTAATTCTCTTCAAAACTGGGCTCAATTTACAGTAACTGACTCCAAATTAACGTCCCTTTTGTTTTCTTCAGAATGATGTTTTGTGGTGTGCTCCCTGAGCTAGAAGCACCAAAACTATTCTGAGAGCTTGTTTAGAAAGCTAGAATTTTGTATCCTGCCACAAATGAGCAGAAAGTACTAAAGGAAAACTCCAACCCAGGGAAGTTGGGGCTACATTAGCAATCTGTAATATGTTTTAAGTGAGCTAAGAAACTTGCTTCGGAGGAGATGTAAGTCCCACTTTAGAAAATGTAGTACATGTGTTTACCACTTAGCGTTGTCTGAGAGCTCCTGCAGGTAATTAAAGGAGCAGACTACAGGGAAACTGTGAGGTTGAATCAGGCATGCTTTTTAAGCTGTTTGACTCTGACCAATCCTCCATTCCATAATTCTATTTTCTATGCTTATTCCTCCCGAGTTTTCTACCCTGTCTCCTTTAAAACTTCCCTGAACTCCACCAAAGCGATAATTAGCCTACCTAAACACCTCTGCACGTCTTGAGGAACATTTGGTTATCACAGCCCTCTCTGTCTAAACTGCTCTTGGTTATTAGGCTTCTGGGGTTTGCACACTGATGTGTTTTCCTCGAACGCTTGCCCCAGCCACCTGCAATAAAAGCACACATTCCTCAGACCCTAGCAGGTCCAGGTGGAAAGGTCCTTAAATTGGAAATCTCCCTGGAAGTGCGCAGGCCTGTCAGGTTTCTTATGCCCTTATAAGGTCTGCTGAAAATCTGCTAACAAATTAATAGTCCAAAGGTTAAGTGACAGTTTGACAAACATGTGTCGAGGAGGGAAGGCACATGCCAGAAGAGTGCCCTTGTGACACTCTGCCTGTGGGGGGGCAGTTAAGGCAGCATCAAGTTTCAAGCTTTGGGGCCAGTTTAAGTAACACAAAAGAAAACAGTGTAACATGTGGCAGAGACAGACCCACAGAGAGGAAAACAGCGAATGAAACGGCTGTGTGAAGCCGGTGGAAAGTCCTCCTTGCTCGGCTCTCACTACTGTTACAATAATAAGCAACTATATCCCCTGTGCTTGGTGCACAAGCAGGAATGGTAGAGGAAGTCACTGCAGTGTCTAATAGCCAATTACATCAAGTCCTGCTTCAGCCATTTAATATAGCAAAATAAATGTAATGGAAACAGGCTGAGCCAACCATGCTCTATCATATTCTTGTCAGTTATTTATCTTTCCTTGCGGAGATTTTCCCTTTGAGTTTCATGTAGTATCAATATGCCACATGGCCCTATGAAAATCATTTCAGGGTAGTTAGTAAGATCTCCATTTTAAAAGTATGTGTGCATGTGTGTAGTGGTGAGCTGCGGGCAGGCCTGCTTTTCGTCCTGCCCGGCTCCCGGCCGCCGGCTAGCTTATGCCCCGAAATAACAACACAGGAGAGAATGCTGCTGTCTGGTCACTGGGGGTGTCGTGGGTGGGGGAGGGACAGGGACTAGAGTCTTAGGGCAGGGCTCTCCACCTGGGATATCAGACACTCATCTGTTCCTCCAGGAGCAGGTGGAGTCAGTGGTTCTGGTGAGTCTGGTGGTTGCTGGTGTGGTGGGAGATGGTTGACCAGAGAGGGTGCTGCTGCCTGGTCACTGGGAGTGCCTTGAGTGAGGGAGGGGCAGGGGCTAGGGACTTAGAGCAGGGTTCTCCAGTTGGGATATTAGACATTCACCTGTCCCTCCAGGTGCAGGTGAGGTCGGTGGGTCTGGTGGGTCTGATGGTCACTGGTCTGGTGGAGGGTGGTTGGCAGGAGAGGGTGCTACTGTCTCATCACTGGGGGTACTGGGCACTCTATCTTCTTTTTAATACTATATATACACTTTTCATTTGAATATTTTTGATGACTTAGTGAAGGGGTGGGGTGATAAGCATTTTCATGGCTGCTGATAGAAAACAGCATAATATTTCTATTTTATTTGGATTCTTTTAAAGAAAAAGGGTATGCTTATGTTTTTGGAAGTTTACACGTAATTTTTGCACTACCTTTGATTAGCTTTTCTAATGGTTTCTGCTGCTTTTCCTCTGGATTTATAGGAATGGCTGATTCAGAGAATTTTATCCACCTGGAATTCATATATTGAAGTGTGATCATCAATGTGATGAATTTAAGAGGCGGGACCTTTGAGAAGCAATTAGGTAACAAGTGTAAAGTTCTCATCAATGATCTTTGTGTCCTTACAGATGAGGCCCAAGGGAGTTTGCTTCCCCATTCTACAATGGGAAAACCCAGTGAAAGATGCAATCTACAAATCAGAGAGTATACCCTCATCAGACATCGAATCTACTGGTATCATCATTCTTGGAATTTTCAGAGTACAGAACTATGAGAAATAAACTTCTTTTCCTAAAGTAGTCTGCATGTGGTATCTTATTATATTGGCCATAAAGGACTACAACAAAGGTTTTATTGCATGTTAAAAATATTATACTTCTATTCTATGCATTACACTTCTTGTAATTTTATATTTACCCCAAGAACATGTTTGGGTTTTTTGACAATTTTTAATGTGCAAGGCTTTGCTTTTAAATGTTAGGTTTTATCTATTTTAGTAACAGATCCCCATTCTGTTGCTTTTAGGTTAACTGTTTTCCCCACTGTGTAAAAATTGTCTGTAAAATGTTACAATTTTAAGACCGTTAGACTGATATTAGGTCTTATGCCTTCATCTATCCATTCATTGTTTTTTTTTTACATAAAATTAGAAAATCGACCTTGGTTGCTCAAAGGGCTAAATGGTCTTATTGATCATCTTAATTTCTACAAATCTGAAATATTTTCTGCATTATTTCTTGTTTTGTGTTGCTAAAATAACATCACTGAAGCTTACTGAATAATGAATTTATTTGCCTTATAATCCCCTCTAGCTATAGAATCTAGAGCTGGTGTCAATATTTTAGAGAGGGCTCCCTGTCTGCATGAAAGTTGCACAAGGGGTAAAGGAACTGTCCACTTGCAGAAGGGGGCATGTATTTTAGGAAACCAACAGAACAGTGGACAGGTGTTTCTCTTATGTATCAACCTACGCTCGCGGAAAGTTTTTATGAGTTTTGGCTAACTCCTACATAGCAGTGCACTCGCGAGCGTGAAGCCACCATCACTTTCCACCTTAGTTTCATCGCTTCAGTGCTGTCACCACAAGAAGCAAACTTTGCATATATTAACTGCTGGGAAGCAAACTGAATCCAAAACAAGGTGATTATACTTACTCCTTTCCTGTTTCTTTGAATGTAATTTAGGGCACTCTTTCTATTCCTTCTTGTTTATTTTCATGGTAGTAGTAGATTGTTATAAGGCAGAGAATGTGCACAGTATTTTTTATTTCAAACCCCCTGCTATTATTGTATATGGATATTTTTCCATGTGAGAATTATTGCATGATTTTTAACACTTAATTGGAAGATTTTTTTATGATAGCATCTTAAAATTACAGGATAATTAAAATACAATTTATGGCTTTTAAAAAGTATAACACTTTCTCCCCCCTTCCCACTCATCAACACCTGAGGTAAGTGGGAGAGCTGGCCCTGAGAACAGAAAGGCAGGAGAGCTGCTCTTGCCTGCCATCAGCTGCAACACTCGGGAGAACAGGCCCTTCACCTTGTGTGAGCAGCACAATACAGTCAAAACCATTGGCAGACGTGTGGGTGAGTCAGTTCTGAGGTTGTGAGCATGGAAGAGCTTTCCCTATTATTCACCTGTCATGAGTCTGCATGGGCCTGAGAGTGATTCCCTCCTACCCGGTCCAGTGCTGGCTTTAAGGTCATAAGAGCAGAGAGCTTGTCCTGCCTCTCATCTGCTACTCGGGACAGTGGCCCCTATGCCATGCGTGGGCAACACAAAACACAGTAGAGCTGGCCCTGTAGGTGTAGGTGAGGGAGATATGACCCTGAAAACGGACATGAAAACAGGAAAATTGGCTCCATCCCTTGCTCATCATTGCAAAGGGTGAACTCACCAAGGTGATGCAGGAGAGCTCACCCTGGTGGCAAAGATGTGGGAGAGCAGGTAGGCTGACCTACCTAGGCCCAGATCCAGGGCTATGTGTTGACCCCATCTGTGACCTGTTGAAGCACAGGATGGGACTGGTCCTGCAGACCCAAAGCTGCAGGATTTATGTAACACAGGGCAACAACAGGATAACCATGAGGAGTTCCAGTGGGGACTCAGCATCGATAGTGGAGCAGAAACCAGAGGCCTAAAACAAGACCTTCTGCAGTGCACACTTGCAAGTAAAGATGTATGGAGAAAAGGATTTAATGCATGATTCACTGTGTCACACTACAGCTTCCATGATGAGATTCTCTCACCCCTTTTCTTTTCTTTTTTCTCTTAAATTTTATCTGGGGTGGCTGCAAAGGCAGAGGGTGGATACACAGGGAAAGGAAATGAATAGGATCGGAATGCATGAAGTGAAAGACACCAAGAATAAATAAAAAGAAAGTTAAAAATCAATGGAACCTCAAAAAGGATAAAATATTTAATAGTTATCTAACATATACACATACACATGTGTTTCAACAATAAAACAACTATTTGAATGTCCTA
Organism: Arvicola amphibius; assembly: GCF_903992535.2. NCBI lineage: Eukaryota > Metazoa > Chordata > Mammalia > Rodentia > Cricetidae > Arvicola > Arvicola amphibius. Next base: position 67,256,799 of record NC_052065.1, read on the forward strand.
AAAAATTGCAACAACTTCTTCTTTCTAGGCAAGGAAAATAAAATCTCTTTCTATTCTGTCAAATCTCATCCTACCCTGACCCCATATAGATGTTAAGTGTTTCTTCATACAAGTACATCTTGTAAAATTTATTATTAAATTTTGAGGTCAGGATATAAGTTCAATTTTGTAAAATTCCTCTATGTCATATATTGAACTCATTATTTTATAATATATAAACTGACACTTACTGCATAAAATGTTATTTGCCTTATAATCCTCCTAAGTGTAGAATTTAGAGCTGGTATCAGTATTTTATAGAGGGCTCCCTGTCTGCATGAAAATTGCACAAGAGTGGCAAGGGGACTGTCCACATGCAGAAAAGGGCATGAATTTTAGCAAACAAATAAAACAGGAGGACTTGCATTATTCTTATGTAGCAACCTACTATTATAATTAGTAGTATAATTACTATTATAATTAGTATAATTATATATTATAATTATATTGTCAACCTAATATTGTAGTGAGTTATATTCATAATACTCAATATATTTTCAAATTTCTATCATTAACCTCTTGTCGTCCTAGAATTAAACTGTATTTGGCTAGCAGGTATTATAAAGAACAATGGTGTTATTTTCTAAGTGATTTACATTATACAAACTCAGCAGGCAGAAAACCTAAGTTAATAAAGAAGAGTTAATGATAGACAAAAAGATGCAAAGATAGAATATCATTTAGATACTTATAATGATTGCACTTACCATTCTGCAGAAGTGTGCGTAACAGAATTTCATACTTGAGACATGAAAGACTAATTAATGTAACCTGCTCCTTCAGTGGGTGACAATATCCCGGTTCTGATTTCAGTATGTTCAGTGTTACTCCATTGTTTCGATTATTTACCTTAGAACAGGATTCTGTGCACCCGAAGGAGCTAGGAATTGTTTCAAGGCTGAAGGAAAAATTCTATTTAATGCATTTATATATGTGTATCAGTATACATAATGTATATATGTGTGTACATGTGGAATATATATATATATACATGACAAGTCATACATACAATACTTTCTTGACAGTGCAATTTTAAATTGTGTATTTCAAATAACTAAAGGCAGATTTCAAATATTTTACTAGAAAAGTGACTGTGTGAATACAGTTTAGTTACATAGCTTGATTTATCTTCTGTAATGGTAACATATATAAAAATAATAGTTCCTCCATGATATATAATAAACAATTATGTTGTTATATACAACATATATTTATTGTAAAGAAAAATTTAAAACTTACAATTGAAAACACATACTTGAAAGTTCAGACAGACAAATTTTAATTGTTACATTATTCATGAGAAGAAAAGATTGCAACAAAATATTAATAACTGAATGGTTAAACAAAATATGATATGATATAGACATTTGAATGTTATTCGGACACACAAAGGAATGAGCTCCTGATAGATGGAATATTATAAATTAGCTCTTTTGAACATTATGCCAAGTAAATGAAAGAATACTAAAATATGATAATTAATATTCTTCCATTTGTATGGAGTGTACAGAACAGGTAATGCTGGAAGTGAAAACAGTGGATTTCAGTATCTGAAGAGAGGGAAGGAATTCAGAGTGACTGCTTAATAGGTAAGGGGTTTCCTTCTGGTTTGCTCAAAGTAGATTTAAAAGTGATGGATACACAACACTTTGAAAGTATAAGTGCTATTTAATTATACATTTGAAAATGGCTAATTTTGTTATTGAATTTCACTTTAATAAATATATATACTGAAATGTTAAAGAGGAATTTAAATCATGTGCATTTCCTTTGTTTGGTGACTTCAGAATTAATCTCTGGCTTCATTATTTGTCTAGATTATTTGTCTACTAATTGTTTTAACTTAATCATTTCAGTATTTTAGATTTTGAGATTATTATATAATAATTAGTTTCTTCCCTCCAAACCTTTGTACCTCCTCTTGCTTTATTTCAAAATTACAACCTATTTTTCTTTGTTCCTACATTTTTTTGAATTCATATTTTTAAGTGAACCTTACCTAAATAGTTTTATATTTCTGTCCACTTATAATCTCAGATTATCACCCTAAAAATAGTTTAGTATATGTTCTCTATTTCATAGAAATTTGTGTATCTTGTTTTGTAAGTGAACATCTAGGCTTATGGCTAACAATAGAAACTGCCTGTGTTCTATTAAATGGTGTGATACCCAGGCATGCACTGGCAGCCCTACATAGACACAGTAGGTTTAAATAAAAAGGAATTTGAAACTGGGAGGGAGTATTGGTGGTGGGGATAAGGGAGGAGCTGAACAGAGGAAATGGTGTAGACTTGATTAGAATATATTATATGCACACATGGAATTCTCAAACAAAAAATAAAAATATTTGTAAAAATAAAAACATTAGAAGAACATGGGCTAATGATTGAAAAGAAAACAAACTTTCTTTTGAGACTAAAGAAGGTAAAAGAAAGATGAGAAGGTGTAGTGTGGAGCTGTGGGCCGCCTTCCCGCCGCCCCAGCTCCAGGCCACCGGCTAGCTTTACCTGAAATAATTACACGGAAACTGTATTCTTTTAAACACTGCCTGGCCCATTATTTTCAGCCTCTTATTCACATCTTGACTAACCCATATCTAATAATATATGTAACACCATGAGCAGTGTCTTACCGGGAAGTTTCTAGCGTACATCCATCTTGGGCTGGAGCTTCATCGCATCTGGTTGCAGAGGCAGGGCAATTGTCTGAGCCATCTACCTCACTTCCTTCTTCCTGTTCCATCTACTCCACCCACCTATGTTCTAACCTATTAGGCCAAGCAGTTTTCTTTATTAACCAATGAAATCAACAGACTGATAGAAGACCCGCCTCCATCAAGAAGGAACTAGTATTTATGATTGACAGCCAAAAATGAGCAATATGAGTACTCTTTTAAGTTCTCGAGTTCCTATTTTTTTACAAAGCATTGTATTTGCCTTAACAATTACAACAGCTGGAGATGAAAAGTAAATGAATGAGACTGATGCATATCAAAGATGTTGGGAACGCTGAAATATATTACATGTATTCATGTTTGTATAGTATCTTTTCTTAGCCATAAGTCCAGATATTTCTGACCCCCACTCTGCAATTATCCCTAATTTATGACTTCTTTGTGTTTTGAGTCTCTAAACTTCTCCTTTCTAATTATTTATAAAATGTATAAATCTACATAAACTGTAATAACCCTACTGTGCTATATGGAAGTAAAAAAGATTTTTATTTTAGTACCTATTACCTATTTTCTCTCCTTCATAACCCCTATAGTTTCAATTATATGGCAACCATGCTTTCAGTATCTTAGTCCACGAGACTAACCTTTATGAATTTCACACATAATAATAAATTCCATACAGGTTAACAAAAACTATTATCTGCCCTGCATTTGGTTCATTTTGTTAGCACAGTGTCATCTAACCCTATCCATATTTATAAAGAATTAAATAAAGGATTTAATTCTTGTTCTGTCTGTAAAGTATCTTGCTATACATGTATTTGAGATTGTTTTTATCTATTCATCTGACAGTGGTTGCCTCTGTTGTTTCTATATACCTATTGTATGAACATGGAATGTAGGTGTCTCCTCAATATTTAGATTATCTTTTGGTATATTACCAGTAGTTAAATAGCTGAATCATGCCGTAATTCTATTTTATTTGTTTGTTTGTTTTTTTTTTTGTTTTTCGAGACAGGGTTTCTCTGTGGCTTTGGAGCCTGTCCTGGAACTAGCTCTTGTAGACCAGGCTGGTCTCGAACTCACAGAGATCCGCCTGCCTCTGCCTCCCGAGTGCTGGGATTAAAGGCGTGCGCCACCACCGCCCGGCTTCTATTTTATTATTTGATAAAATGCAATCATTTTTTCTTACAGATTCTAATCATTTTCATTCCTATCAGCAGTATATATAATGATGGATTCACCATTACTCCTTTTCCAGGAATCTTACCTTAGGTGCAGAATCGCATTCTTTTTTATAATTTACATCTATAACTGGTTTGCATTGATCACATATCTTAACTTATTTTATATTAATAATTACAATATATGTTGACATTTCTTTTCTATGTGAGTTCCTCATTCTCTGTATCTTCACTGGCATTTTGCTATTTTCTTTTTGATAATAACCCTCTGAACTCAGTGAGATGGCATTCATGAAGGTTGCGGTTTACTCTTAACTGATTTTACTGATGATTACTTATGCTGGGCATATTTTTCCTGCACTTATTGTTCATTTGCTTGTTGTGGGAGCTCCTTCCGTTCCTTCAGCCTATAGCTGCTGAGATACCAGCCCATTGAGGCATGGTCTCTCCTTCTTTAAAAAAGCAGCAACTGCCCTCCGCTAGCTCTTTGGCTTCTGGTTCCACTTCCAGCAACTAGGCTCCCTTCCTGATTGCGCAGAGGGATGTCGTCTGGGACAGTGATCTGTAAGTGTTTCCCCTTTAAATAAATAACCATTCTATTAATCATAATTCCAAACTGGTGTGGGATTGTTTATGATTTATGCCTTCATTTGCTTATATTCTTTTTAAAACTGCCTATTCAGATCATTTCCCCATTCTTAGTTTATTATTTTTGTTAAAACATTATTTCTCGATATATTTGGATATTAATGCATTGTAATATAGTTTGCAACAAAAGTTTCTGCCATTCTGTAGTTTCTCCTTCTGCTGTACAGCAGCTTTAAAAGTTAATATAATTCTAATTACTTATTTCATGTGTTTTTTAATGCTTTGTATTTTCTCAAAAAAATCATTGCACATTCCAAAATTCTGAAATATTTCTCCTATCTTTTCTTCTAGTTGTTTTCTAGTGGTTTTACAGTTTCATATTTTATATTTTAATTCATTTCTTTTGAAATGTGTAAATTATGAGACACTATTGTTGTTTATGTATATTTCCAGCATCATTTGTTAAAGTGGTTGTCTTTCTACAATGTATGTTTGAGAAAATGAGTGCAATAATTGACTGGCTAAAGATATGTAGATTTATTTTTTTTATTTTTTTTAATTGTTCGATTGGGGAACTTTCAGGGGTCTTTTTCAGGTTTTCACCTGATTTGTCTATGATCTCCTTGAAGTTAATTCCAGAAGTTCATTGGTCAAGAGATATTTTAGACTTCTGATCAAGCATTAACTTTCCTATAACTAAAACTTGTACTTATGGCTAAGATACAAAACTTGGAAACATGTTGCTATTTTTATTCCAATTTTGATGCCCCTTTGCACAGCCATGTTTTAATTTTTCCAGCGCTATTAAATTATATGTTGTATATATTTTTGGAGTTTATGTATCATTTTCAAGAGGCTCTGTATGTTTGTGGCTTAGTTCTCCACATTAGAAGTGGAACTCATATCCTTAACTAAGGTTTTCCTAGAATCATACTTCAACTGGAATTTCTCCTCCCTCCCCCTTTAGATTATATTTGTAGCAGATTTAAGCTGTACATATTTCTAACCTTTCACAGAAATGGTAATTACCTATTGCCATTGCTACCTTTCCAGCAACATGGTTGCATTTGAGTTATTTTTCTGTATCCACACTAGATCCTATAACACAGTAGGTTGCCAAACAATGAATAGGACAGAATTCCATGAGTATTTAAAACAACAAGTTGCAATGCTTAATAACCATGTGGATGATATGAGCATCATACACCTAAGGATATGAAAGAAGCAACTTATGACTGCATTGCTGAAAGAAGAGCACAATGTACTGTGAAGTGATCGTGGAAAGAGTAAAAGCTTCAGATCTTATGGTGTTTTCTAGGCCACGTTCATAACTTTTTTTTCTAAAAAGCCACCAGAAATATGGCAGTGACAGATCATTATTTTTCCTTACGGTGTTTAAGTGTGCGTTGTGATTGGATAGCTACTGGACCACAAATGGATAGAGGTATACCAATAAGGAAATTTTACTGTTCAGGTCAAGAGGTGATACTTCAAAATAGAGTGGAAATAAAGAACATAGTGTCAATGGGTATTTAGAAAATCTGGAGGAGACTGCTAACATATGGGAAGAACTTGTGACAAGTTACAGACTGAAGTAAATAGGAAACTAAAATTAATGACATACCAGAAGCATATAAATGAATCCAGAGTGAACCTTTTTACACATAATTAAATAGGCATTTATATTGTCCTTCCTCACTTTTTGTCCCCAGTACAGAAACAAAATATATCTAGTCATTAGAAAAGTAAGCAGCCCTCCTTCTATTATATAAACTCTGCATACTAAGGCAGCAGAGGACCATTTTGTTTCCTTTTATTTATATCAATATTTCTTTTTTAGAAACCAAAATTGCAAGTCTCAGAAAATTATAGTGTATTGCTCATTGGACATGAAAGAAAGTACATGAGTTTGAAACGAAAAGAAAATGTATCTGGTAGCAATCCACATTGGTGATTGAAGTATTTCATTATATCTCTCTGTTCTAAGTGTCTGAAAGCCAGGAGTTAGGAGTAGGATATGTAATGACATTTCAAAAGAACTGTAGTAGAGGAAATCCTGACCAAATATTATGAGGATATGTGCATTTTAAATTGTTCTTCAGACACAGATTTTAGGGAAGGAGTTGGCACACATCAAAGTCAACAACTTTAAACAAGTTTCATTCCCAAACATTCTGTTGATTGATCAATACAGGGGCAGAAGTAAAGAAGAAAGAGAGAAAAGAAGGAAGGAAGATGAAGAGATGGAAAGAAGGTGAGAGGAAATAAGGAAGGAAAAGAAAACCCTCTAGAGCAAGGCTAGGTAAGTGTGATTCTACAAAAGATATATGATACGATTCCTTTCATGTGAAGGAAGATTGAAAATTTATGTGTTGTAAAAGAATGGGTCACAGGAAAGTAAGATGAAAAATGAGTGAACTACATTATGAAATAAGGAACTGTTAACAAGAAAGTGGTTACAAGGGAAAAAATGCACCTCAGTCATTTTTAAGTCTCAACTGGAAAAAGCAGACAGAGAATGGTAGACCTTAAAGACAATCATTGAAATTTTATAGTCATTTCAATTTTATTCCACATTGATGTCATTTTTCATCCTGTAGGTCAGTCTCCAACTCCCAAGTGGGACAGTCTATGCATCTTCTGCACTACTAGATTCGTGTAGATCTGCATCCACAAATTTGCATCCAAGTCTCAAGAGTTTTCTCAGTCCACACTGACATTAGGGATGGTTACTCAGTCAGGGAAGAAGAAAGGCCATCAGAATTTGGAGATACAAATCAGGAGCTTCTGCATTACAGTCCACCTTCCTCCATTTTGAAAGAAGATTCCTCCTCTTTTGGGCTCCTGCTATGGCACCAGTGAGTATCAACGTGCAGGGAACTCTCCAGCACCTGCCTGTAGCACAAATCACAGCTCTCCTACCTTAAACCATGTTTTTGCAGAGTACTAGATTCTTCATCTGTACTTTTTGCAACAATTTTGTTTCTATAATTTCTGTAAACTTGGCTGCTAAGGGAGAGTTTAACCTTTCTCTACTATGTTATTGAGTACCCATTGTTAGAGGTTAGAGTTCTGTTTTTGTTTGTTTGTTTTGTTTTGTTTGTTTACAAATGTAACATGCAGAATTTCTGGATTTTGCTTGGTTTAAAATAATATACTGTTTATTTTTCACTCCCTTTTTTTTCTGACCCAGTCACCTCTCCCAGCACTCAGGAACCTTTCGTTTTATTTCAATTTTGGAGATGCTGGGTGTCAATAATTGGCCATCTTTCTTCTCTTAATATTCCATCTTTGCCTCTCAAATCACTTTTTTCTTATTATTCCTCCCAATTTTTAAAATTTGATTAATTAATTCTTTTAGAAAACAGTCTTTTGGCATTTTACATAACAATCCTAGTTCCTACTCCCTCACTTCCTCTTGTTCCTCTACCTTCCCCATTCCGCTCCTCAGAGAGGGTAAGGCTTCCCATGGGGAGTCAACAAAGTCTAGCACAGCACTTTGAGGCAGGATCAAGGCCCTTCCCACTATATCTATGCTGAGCAAGGTATGGGCTCCAAAGAAAATTGGCTCCAGAAAGCCAATTCAAGCAGTAGGGATAAATCCTGGTCCCACTTTCAGGGGGCCTACAGACTGTTACCCACATTCAGAGTTTGGTCCTATGCTGGTTCCCTTGCAGTATTTCCACAATTTAATTATGGACTTGTGAGAAACCTCAAAAACAATGTCATCTTTATCATTGTATCCCAGTGAAAATAAAGAACTTACTCCCCAAATTTTTCTCCTGACCTTCATATACTTACTGTGGCATTGCTGCTATGAGGACCAAGCTTCAGCAGCTCAGGGATTGAGGAGGATGCAGCGTCAGAGAACTAATCACTCAATTTGACTTTTCTATCTGAGGGAGTAAAACTTAATTCTCTGGGGCCAGTGAGGGGGGCAAAACTTACTCTCTGGAGCCAGGAAAAAGGGGAAAACACACACTCACACACACGCTCACACAAACACACACACACACACACACACACACACACACACACACACACACACACACACACACACACACACACACACCATACCCCTTTAGGGTCTCTCTATCATCCTCTTTTATCTCTCTTTTTCTTTTCTTACCTCTATCCTGATGTATCCCTTCTGTTTCTCTCTTGATATCTTCCTTCTAACTTTACTTTTTCCCCTTACAGCTTATATACCCCAGGAATATTTTTCAAGCAGTATAAAAAGTACAATGTGGTTGCATTCTATTTTTAAGTAAATGATTACAATGAATACAAGTAAAAAGCATCATGTTTTTCATATACTGTACATGATTAAAATTTTACATTTTATAGGTAAAAAAACAAAGTATCTCTAAGAACTCATGTAGAGTAAAACATTTATCTTTCAGACTTCTCAAAAGCCAGGAGCCTTTTAGTCATAACCATTTATATAGGCAGTAGTTTTTATAATTGCCAGAAAAATAGGTTACTAGTTTCCCTTTTCATATTTTAGAGTCCTGTCCAATCATGTTAACTAACAATCAAATTCTTTGTTTTATAGTTCCATGAAGTCACTTGTTTAGAGATTCATTCTAGGTATGATGCACAACGAAACCCACAAACACAATATCAGAAAGAAATTGAACTAACTCCTGGGACTAGATTGTTTTTCTTAATCATTAATATAAATCATAGTCTATATGGATCCTCAAGAGAAACCCATAATTCCTAACTGTGTACCACTTCCTTGATCCTATATTATGTCTTCTGAAACCCCTGCTTTATCATGTGTGGGGGCAAAATTTTAAACAGTACAGCTTAAGAGGAAATCATCTTTGTAATAATTTACAGGTAAAATGTTCCACTAGATTGAGATATTTCCATGAGATAATCACACCACATTAAAGGCAGTAGGGATCCCCCTCGCACCCATTCATACCATGCCAGATACTAGAGAAAAATGATAGTGGCAAACATGTAAAGTTACAGTAGTAGCGAGAGACATTCTGGAGCCAAAGCCTTTGTGGGGGCTTGCCTATCCAAGACTTACCCATCAGTTGTAGGCACCTTTTCTTTCGTACCCACCAGTTCTCAAATAACCAACACAGAGACTCAATATTAATTATAAATGCTAGGCCGATAGTTCAGGCTTGTTACTAGCTAACTCTTATATTTTAAATTAACCCATATTCTACCCTCTGCCACATGGTGGTGCCTTCTCTCAACATGGCACATTTATCTTGCTTCTGCCTGTGTCTCTCATGACTTCTCTGACTCTGCCCTTCTTCTTTCCAGTGTCCTTAGTCTGATTCTCCTGTCTAACCTTATCCTGTCCAACTATTGACCACTTAGCTTCTTTATTAAACTAATCACAGCTACATATATTTACATAGTGTAAAGGAATATTCCATTATCGGTGCCTTGTGGGCATTCTTGTGGGCAGACCTCCTTATGTCATTTGCCACCTGCTGCTCCTCTGACATGGCCACCAGCACTGTGGAATGTGTGCATCTGTGTATCTGTGCCTCCAAAATAACAGTAAATATGCAGTTAAATTTTTGACTGTAATATTTCCTGTTTCACATAGACTTTTAATCAATGTGGTTTCTTTTGGTGCTGTCCGTGGGTAGGATGTTCAGCTACTTTTCTCCATTTGTCTAGTTTTCTATCATCATTTCATCACATACCCTTTTTTCCTCTCTCTTTTTTCTGTTCATTTGGAATTCCCAGCATGTATTCTTGTTTTGTTTTGTCCCATAAAGTTCCTTGTCCTCTTTCAGTTCCATTTTGGTTGAGTTTCTTTAAATGGATAATTTATAATGAGATGATTCTGTATTTACTAATTTTTTTTAAAAAGTTTTTATTACTATTTTATTATTATTTATATTTTACACTGTGTATATGTATGATTGTGGGTTCCCACTTGCCACAGAGCATATGTAGAGGTAGAGGACAACTTGTGGGAGTCAGATCTCCTCTTCCACCATGTGTATCCAGTGAATGGAATTCAGGTTGTCAGGCTTAGCATTGAATATTTCCCCCATTGAGCCACCTTATCATCTCACTTCTAATAATTATATCATATATTTGGTTGTGTTTGCTGTTGAAACTATAAAAGTTTTTAGTTTTGTCATTGTGTTCTTCAATGCTCATTTTTTTATTATAATTTATACTTCTTGATTTTTTTGGTATAGTTTTAGCTTTTTGATTTGTTTTCTTTTGTTTTTTGTTATCTTGTAGCTCAGAACCTTATTAGGCCACTATTTTTTTATTATTTGTTAGGTAGCTCATTGATCTCTGTTTAGGATTAATTGCTGTGCTTTAGGATTTTTTTGCCCTTCTGGTAGTGTCACCTTTTCCTGATTTTTCATCATCCTAATGTGCTCTGACTTTGGTGTTTGTATATTTGAAGCAGTAAGTATCTATTCTGTATTTATAGACTAGCCTTAGTATGGAAAAACAATTGCTAGGAATTAGAAATTCCTCTCTAGTCAGTCAGTGAAGTGCATTTTCAGGCCCACAGAATGAATGCTTACATAGGCAGAATTTTGGATTGAGTTAGTATACAGGTAGGTCTAGATCCTGGCCCTACGGGTGTGCTCCTGGACTGTGAGTTTAGAGGAGCAATCTTGGAAACTAGTATCTTCTGAAATAAGCCTCATGAATTTGTTGACATGGTCAAATATAGAACCTTCGAATAGGAGTTTCATCTTACCCCTGAGTCTTCAGGGATAGGGTTATAGATCATACTCATGAAGATGGTTCTAAAGCCTGGACTTGTGGGCATCAGTCTAAAATATGAATACTTAGGAACTGAACTGGTGCTGGTACAGGCAAGGATCTTGACAGTATAGGAGATGGTGTGGCAAGAGGTAAGGTCTGGCCATAAGGCTGTGGGGACTGGCCTGGCACTGAGGTCTGATGAAGGAATCTGTTAACTGGTACCATAGCAGTTAACTGGGAAGGGGTCCAGTCTTATTTTCCACTGGCCACTAGCACCAGGGCAGGTATGTTCAGAAGTTCATAGAGGTTGACTTGGTGTCACTTTTTTGAAACCTGTCATAGGTCTAATGTTAATATCCCCCTAAAATCTCAGAGGTAAACTTGCAACCTGTGTAACTCAGAGATAGCCTGGTAACTGAAGCCACACATCGTTGCCTGATGCTAAAAAAGTATAGTGCTTAGATTACAAAGTGCGAGTCTGGAGCCTGGAACCATGGGGGCCTGCATGAGGTCTTTGCGTATAGGTACAAGCCTGACATTACATACAGGAGATTACCTAAGTTCTGGGGTCGACATATTTTCGTCTGTTACCTGCTTCATCAGGACCTCATCTACTGCAAAGATGAATCCTGAGCATGGGTTCAAAATGGGGAAGAATTAAACATCAGTCTGTGGGCTTTTTGTTACTCATCGTCACTGGTGTGGGCCTAGTGCTAGAGTGTAGAGTAAAATTATGCCCTCACTTCATGCTCCTTTCATACAATGAACATCTCTCTCTGTACTGTGCTGCCATGGGAGTAAGGTGGTAAAACTTCTTTTCCTATCATTTCAACATATCTGCTTTAATTTCTGGGGTTTGTGTGGATTCCAAATATCTTTTGTATCAGTTACTTGGCTCCTGTCAAAATTGTTATGAATAGATAATTGTTAAAACTGGTATTTTTAGGAAGAGTTTAATTCACTAATTTTCTCATTCTAATTTGCAAATATGCAACTATTCACAATTAATTTTATAGCTGTAAGATAAAATGCAGTGAAACTGACTTTAATATTTTTCTAGATTTATCTATTTTATCTGATGTGTGTGAATATTTTGCCTGCTTGTCTGTCTGTGCACCATGTGCATACAGTGACCAACAATGTCAGAAGAGAGCATCAGATCACCTGAAACTGGAGCTAAAAATAGTTTTGAGACACCATGTGTGTAGTGGGACCTGAACTCAGGTCCTCTAGAGGTGCTTTTAGCCACTGTCCATCTTTGAAGCCCATAGAAACTCACTTCTATAGTCATGTAAATATTATAAATATATTACAAAGAAATACTTGAAAATATGAAGTTAAAATTAAGTAAGAACTTAAAAATGTATTGTGCTGATGCCATAGCCAAATAGCAATGGACTATTCAGAGTGCTCTTATAAGCAAAAAAGTGACATATATCCTAAGGTCAAAAAGCATAGCAAAAATCATCAAAACATTTCAGAAATCATTTCGTTGACGAGCATACTGTTTTTGTTATTTGGGACTACTCTGTCCACTGTGAATTAGTAAAAATGTTGCATTTATGGTGGTATAACAGAATGTCAAACATTCTGGCATTACCCAAGGAGATAAAGGAGAAGAATCATGAACTTAAAAAGATGGTTAGAGTTTAACTTAAATTGAGCAAAACACACTATATTCATATAGTTAAGCTTTTTTGTCTGTTTTTATTTAGAAATATACCATGACTTTGGTATGCCAAAATCCAACTTAATTCTGAGGACTCCTTGGAACTTTGCATTGTGAGATGTGTCTGTTGAAACACCATTATCAAGAGAATAACATTGTCTTCTGCCATACAGATGCCGTCACAACCTCCACAATGAGTAAATGCTTTCCTTGATTCTGTGTTGTTCATAGTCTTACATTTATGGAGGACAGTGGAGACTGCTGCCAGGTATGCTGTTCTCGAAGTTGGATGGGGATGTTTCTTCTGCATTGCTAGATGGAAAACGCACTGACCCTTTTGAGGAGGTTCATGTGGTTTTCCATTAGTCGCTAACTTCAGAATCAAAGAATTGAGCATTTCAAATAGAGTATGCAGTAAAGTCCAATGCCATTTTCTTTCTTTCTTTTTTTTTTTTTTTTTTTTTTTTAGATGGCAGTCTCTCTACATAGTGCTAGTTGTCCTGAAACTCACTACGAAGACCAGGCTGATCTTGAACTCACAGAGAACCCACCTGTCTCTGCCTCCCATGTGCTGGAAATAAGAGCGCAAATCACCAGACCAGGCCCATTTTATTTCTTTATTCAAATACTTAAATTATTTTATTGCTCTACTAAGAATTTTGTGTGAGTACACATATGTGCATGTTTATATAGATGCATGTGTGTGCAGGGGCATGAAAACACACGTCATTGGGTCGTTGCTAGGGTGTCACTCAGATGCCACTCATCTTATTGATTTTGAAACAGGGTCTTTCACTGTCCTCATTCAAAATAGAGGTTTGCTTTTGATTTCTATTTTCTTTTTTTTAAATAAAAGCAAAGGATAAAATGTATAGAAAAATCAATCACTAAAAACTTGGTAATATTTCAACAAAATCAAAAATTTCACAGTTTCATGCATTCTGGTATGAATGTGAGAATATTAAGCATGATAAGCAAATGTCATGTAGGTCATATAGGTTAGACTGTTTGCTAGCTTGCCAAAGAAATTATCTTGAATCTGCCTTCCCAGAACTGTAATTTATAAGCTTGTGTCATTTCACCTGACATTTTTTGTGATAAATAATCTTTTTCTAAATGATGTTTTAATTTAAAATTTTTATATAATACATTTTGATCATATTTTCCCCTCCTCCAATGCCTTCCAGATTCTCTCTACCTTCCTACCCACCCAAATTTATGTTCTTTCTCCCTCATCCCCTCTTTCCGTCAAGGAAGAGAAGCAAAAAAATGAAAGTCAAGCCAAAAATGAGACAAAACAGGGCAGTGGTGACACATGCCTTTAATCCCAGCACTCAGGAAACAGAGGCAGGTGGATCTGAGACTGCTTTCCAAGAGCTAGTTCCAGGGCAGGCTCCAAAACTACAGAGAATCCCTGTCTCAAAAACCAAAATAGACAAAAATACTAAACACCAAACCAAACCAAAAGAAAACATAGAGTTTTGTACTGGCCAGCTACTCCAGGGCATGGTGCCTGCCCTGGAGTATGGTTGGTATACACAGTGGCAAGTCATTTGAGAAAACTGATTTTTCCTTTTCCAGCAGGTATGAACTGAAAAGAGTTTCCTGGCTAGGGGTGGGAATGTGTGCCCAGATCACTTTCTCTGTCCTGGGAGTTTGTATGGCTTGAATTTGTGCAGGCTTGTGTGTGCTGTGACAGTCTCTATGAGTTCATATGCACATCAGTCCTGCTGTGTCTGGAGGACACTGTTTCCTTGGAGTCATCCACCAACTCTGTTTGCTAGTGTTCCCACCTCCTCTTCCACATAGAACCCGAGTCTTGACAGGAAGGGTTTGATAAAGACATATGATTTAGGACTGAATGTTCCAAAGTGTTTCACTCTCTGCACATTGTCCTGATGTGAGTCTTGGTGTTAACTACTATCTACTGCAAGAAGAAGTTTTAAATATATGTGTTTAACAAATGACCACAGAAATTAGGTAGCTAGTAAGGGACCAGGCAGAAGGTCTCTTTCCAGGATGGGGAAATAGAGTACAGCGTTATAAAAAAAATGAAAAGGAAACTGGAATGGAGGAGTAAATGGTGAGGGGGATGAGAGGACAGGGTAGAGGAGGGAATATGTGGAAAAACACTAACTATGGGGAACTCAAAATATGGAAACCTACTATTATAGAAGCTTCCTAAAATATTTACATATATGAAAGAAATCTAAAAAGAGTCACCAAATAATGGGGCAGGTATCTTAGTTACTGTTCTATTGCTGTAAAGAGTCACATGACCACAAGGAAGGCATTTAACTAAGGGCTTGCTTACAGTTTCAGAGGTTTAGTCCATTATTATGATGACAAGGAGCATGGTGGCATGCAGGCCTGCTTGGAGTTTGAGAAGTAACTGAGAGCTTTATCTACTGATTCACGGGCAGCGGGGGGGAGAGAGAGAGAGAGAGAGAGAGAGAGAGAGAGAGAGAGAGAGAGAGAGAGAGAGAGAGAGAGAGAGAGAGAGAGAGAGAGAGAGAGACTGCTGGGCTTTTAAAACCTCTAAGTAAATGCCCAGTGACACACTTCCTCCAGCAATGCCAAACCTATTCCAACAAGGCCACAACTTCAAACCCCAACAGTCCATCAACTAGGCACTAAGCATTCAAATACATGAGCCTATGGTGGTTACTTTCTTTTAAACAACTACAGGGAGACAATGTCCAAACTAGACATCTTAAGCCACCAAGTAAAACCTCCAGTAACATGAGCGAATGACATCTTGTTGCATCATTGGTCACAGGGGAACCTAAAGGCCCTCACAACATCACTAGTTATTGCCAAGGTTAATGATTATTCTCCATAACCTGATTGTAAGAGACTACTGCTAAAAATAGTTTACTTCTGCCATTGAACATGGAGAAATTGAGCTCGTGCCCAAATAGAAGCTTCATCCTCACTGACTAGCATTTATCATTCTAGAAGGCATTTTACTGCTACTAGAGGAGAAAAATTATCATCAGTATTACCCAGCTATAAACCCCACGATCTACACAGCAACCCACCTGCAATATATACTGGTTCGATAGTGGCACAGATGTTATGGGAGTGGCCAAACATTCCTTGCTTTAAGGCTCACTCCATGAGATGGAACCCATGCCTTACAATACTAAAGTGGCCGATAATTTGAGACTAGAAAGGTCATGGATCCTATGGGAAAACCTATTACTACTATTCTCTTAAAGAAACATAGCAATAAAATGATTCCTGATGACATAGGTCAGAGCCTCGCTCAAACCACATCTGACTATGTGCAAGCCCATGGGAGGCCTGTCCCTTTCTGGATGGATATGGAGGAGGAGTGGATGGGAAGGTAGGTAGATGAGAGTCTGGGGAGGGAACAGGAGGAGAGAAGGGAGGGGAACTGTGGTCAGTATGTAAAATAAATGAAAAAAATATTTAAATAAAAAAGAAAGAAATTTAACCCACTTTACAGCATTTTTAATGGAGCTTTTTATTTTTTTAAGTCTGGTCAAATTGAAATTTGCTGATTTCTTTTTCTGCTCTGACCCTTTTTGTTTTGGGTTCTTTTGGTAAACAGCTAAAAGAAACACTATCCATGACATCTGAATGCTCTTTCAATTAAGTTCTTTCAAGATCACCTGGGAATTATTTTCTCAGTATTTATATTCCAGTGTTCAGGCATTGGAGAACTTGGACCACTGCAGCTGAGCTTTAGGTGGGCTTCTGTAAATACAGCTCATGCCAGTTGGAAACCTTAGTGTCATTCATATGACATGTCTTTCGTAGAGTTTGTAATCTGAAAGCTTTGATTTCATGGAAGTTTCCAAGGAGATGGAAATGTCAGACAATGTGTGGAATGGTCATTTTTTTAGGCCTACCCAGACAGGGTAAAGTGTGAAGTTTCGAGAGTGAAGGCTAATATTCACCGGAAACCCAAAGAAAAGAGAAGCAAAGATGATGGTTTGTTTCTTGAGGGAAGCTTCAGACAACTAGCAAGGCCAGCCCAAGAGTGGTTGTGTGTGCTTCAGCTAGCAAGACTGTGGTGGTGGTGCTATTGCCGCTCTTTGGTGCTCATATCATGCCATCCAGTATCTAGGATGACAGACATGTTGTTCTAGGATTTACAGATACCATCATTCCCTTTCACCCTGCCTCTGATCCAGTTCATCCTTATTGTTTGCCCATTCTTCCTTTTGGCTTGAGGGTTTTCATCTTGTGTTATTATGTCTCGGACACATACAACTTTTGCTTTGTTTTTAATAGAAATTTACAGCGAGATTGCCTTAAGTTTGAAGGAGACCATGAAACTTAGACCTTTAAGCAAAGATGCAACAATTAAGACTCTGGGACCATTTGGAGAAGGGCTAAATGCATTTTGCATTATCAGATGGACAGAACTTGAATATGAAATGAATTGTGTGATAAAGGCTTCATTGTTAGCCTGTGATGCTACTTGGAAGTAGTGGAACCTTTAACATGTGACCCTTTGTGAGGAACGGAAGAAACCCTGAGTGTGTGAAGTCCTGAGTAAATGTGTGTTCTTAACATGAGCATGGGCATGTCAAGGACCCTAGCCTCAGACCCAAAAGGAACTGGCAAACAATGTTTCCATTAACTGGAGTGCGGCCGAAAGGGATCTGTCAAAGCCTTCACTGGGAGTCTGAGTATAGGTGCTGATAAAGTGTACAGTAGTTGTCCGCCATAGTTTCCCCATACCCCAGAGACACTTACAGCCTAAAAACTGATCCCCTACTGAGGCTGCTCCTACTTTGCTTAGCTAAACTTTTCTCCTTGATCCAAATGTATGTCATAAACTCTGACTCCTTGTTATTTGTACGCAATAATATTGCCTCCAAGTTCAGTTATATTCAAGAACCCCACCCCTCTGTTCAACTTTACATATTATCTTGTTGAGCTTCCAGGGTGCAAAGATTTTTCTATTCCCAGCTTTATGTCTGTGTGTCTATTTGTCTGTCTGTCATTTCTTCTTTCCCTCACCACTCCCAGTCAGGCTCAAGTCCCTGCAGCCACACACACACACCAAAAAAATGGCAGGCCCAACTGGACGAAAGTTTACTGGTCTTATCCACTGATGCTATTTTAGTTATATATTTGTGTCTTATCAGAATGAGTGACTACAATTGTGTACAAGAAATATTTTTCCAGTGTTCACCAAGTAGCAAATACTTACTATAAAAATTTTTAACATATGTATCAATGACAAAATGGGAAAACTGGATTTAATACTTTGATGTAGTCTAAGTGTTGCAGAAAGTGACCAAATAAGTAACACTGGACATTTTAAAGCATAGTTTTCCACAAAACCAAATCACAGTTTCTCAGAAAAGTGTCTACTACCAAGTCTAGGGCAGAATCCATACATAATGCATACATACATACATACATACATACACACATACAAATAATGAATCTGGCTGATGTCCCTCACTTTTTAAAATTCTACAATACATTTTTAAGCAATGATTTACTTAAATTTTTTCTGTGGTTTTTGTTTTTCTAACTGACTGCTACAACGCCTAATGAATTATTAGAATTTATAGAGAACTATAAAATTACTTAAAGAGAGATGACACTAAATCCTAACTGATAGAAAGAAAAATTGCCACATGAAAACTACCGTTGTTGTTCATAAGGCACACGGTGGATAATATTTTGCTGCCGCTGCTTACATTACTTAGCACAGTCTCTAAAGAACAGAAGTTTGGCTAAAGCAATAAGTTTTCCTATTTCATTGAGTACTTACTTTGAAGCCTCTAGAGAGTTTTTCAATTGATATATTTACATATTTTATGAGTTAATTTGTTGGTTACTTAGTTATTGTGGTCGCAGGCAATTGTCATTTCACATGTGCAGGGATGAGAATACAGCTCAATGGTAGTCAGCTCCCTTGCTTCACCATATGGATTTCACGTGTGCAGGGATGAGAATACAGCTCAATGGTAGTCAGCTCCCTTGCTTCACCATATGGATTTCACGTGTGCAGGGATGAGAATACAGCTCAATGGTAGTCAGCTCCCTTGCTTCACCATATGGATTCTGGGCACTGAACTCAGATTATGAGGTGTGGGGGTGAGTACCTTTATCAACTGAAGATGACATCTCTCTGACCTGAGTGTTTTTTCAACATAATAATTTTATTGATTACTTGGGAATATCACATAATGTACCCCAATCACACTCCCTTCCAAATCCTCCCAAGTCCACCCCCAACCCTTGTGACCCACCCCAAGGAAAAAGAAGATGAAAGAACAAAAAAAGAAGTCTATTTTGTGTTGTCAAACTCCCAGTGGGTAGCCCCTTAAAGAAAACTGATCCTTTCCTACCCCCACTCCCACAAGAAGCCATCAACTGTGAAGAGCTACACTTCAGCATCCCGATCCTAAGTTTTAAGAGTTCCCTTCAATGACTTCCTGTCTAAATTGTTTCTTTTGGGGGATGGGGTGGGGAAGTTGTCATAGGAGGTCATTGATATTAACAAGGATTTAGGTGGCAGCACAGCCCACAGACATCCATATGGCCTTCAGTGGTAACACAGACCACGGTCATCCACACTGTCTTCAACTGCAGCATCGTACTACAAGTTATGCACTTAAATATTTGTTAATTGGAAGGAAAAGATAGATGTGTTAAAGTAATTTAAGTAATATGCAATGTATACATATGCAAAATGTTACATGATATCTTTTTGTAACATATTTTATTGTTTTAAAAAAAGATTTCTTAAGAAATACTGATATATTTTTATGAGTGTTTGTCAGCATGTATGTAAGCATGGCATGGGTATGCTTGGTACTCACGGGGCTAGAAGAACATGTCAGATCCTCTAAAACTGGAGTTACCGACAGTTGAGAGCCATCTGATGTGGATGCTGAGAATCAAACCCAGGTTATCTGGAAGAGCAGTCAGGTGCTCTTATCCATGGATTCATCTCTTGAGTTCCAAATTTTGTGTTTTTAGTTATCAATTAAAAATTAAAGTAAAATGATGAAATCTGAAATTATATAGAGGCAAGTGCCAGTTTGTGAATGACTAAATATTGTGCAATTAAACCATAAAAGGGGGGGGGCTGGAGAGATGGCTCAGCTGTTAAAGGCTAGCCTTAAAACCAAAATATAAGTAAACCACATAAGGGGATTATAATAGTAGTATAATTGAATAAAGTATTTCTATAGGCAGTAAAGTGGAAATGCCCCAAATAGAGAATTAAAGTTGCAGAATTGTATGAATAGTACTATACAAATCATTTAAAACTAATTAACAGATAATATTATATGTCATTAACTATAGCTTGCAATAATTCAACTAATAAAACCTATCTACCTATAATTGATTTTAAGTGATTTCTATTTTGTGGGTACATTTAAGTAGCTCTAAATTCATGGAAAGGATTATGAAAAGATACACATCAAGCTAATAAAAAGATTTTATTTTTAAAAGATTTATTTATTTACTTTATTTATTCCTCTCTCATATATTACATCCTGATTGCAGTTTCACTTCCCTACTCTCCTCCCAGTCCCTCTTCCTACTTCCCTTCTCCCCGAGATTCACTCCTCCTCTGTTTCCCTACATAAAAGGGCAGGCCTCCCAGGGATATCAACCAAACAAGGCATATCAGGTTCCAGTAAGACTAGACACAACCCCTCATGTTAAGGCTGATTATTTTTAATTAAAAGCATGTGTATGTTCCTGTGTGAGTTTCTATGTGTCATGTGCATAAAGGTGTCCACAGAGGCCAGAAGATGGCATCAGATTCCTTGGAATTGGAGTTATAGATGATTGTGAGCTACCTAGTTTGGGTGCTGGGAACGGAAGGAACCTAGGTTCTCTGCAAGTGCAATACACACTCTTACCTGCTTAACCATTTACTTCGTAGTAATGTTATTAGTGAAGAGCATAAGGATGAGGTTTAGTAGTGGTGGTAAGAGCAAACTCTAGATTTACACTTAAAGGTGTAGTTTTTTTTACATAAATGTTTATGTAAAAATTCATAATTTTATTTTAAGTGTCCCATGACTACCTAATTACACATCCAAGGAGTGCTTATTATGTGTAAGTCTGTTGTAGCAAAGTCATGCTGTACTTTTATGTTATTATTCTCCCAACTGAGATCACTGAATATTTTAAAATTAGGGTGTACTTTCAATGGGCCTTCAATGTCTTTCCAGTTGGAACTACACACAATGCATTCTGAGGATTAAATAGCACTTGTCATACAAGGACAATATTTTAAAATAAAACTTACTGGGCATTATTCAAGGCACTTCTTCAAATTTGCCTCAGTGCTCCATAAGGCTAGAAAACTTTTACCATCCCGGAAAACGACATTTCAGTGGCACTTCCTAGGTTGAAAAAACTCTGCATGCATTCCAAACTGCTTCTGGGGTGAGAAGGAAGTAAACTCAAGAGTGACCTATCAGCAACTCCCTAGGATCTGAAGGAGCCTAACACATGCTCTCCACATTCTGACCTTTGCTGTCAATCACTATTCTCCAATAGCCCATTCTTCTTATACAATTATCATCTGTTCCCCAGACGTCAACATTTGGATATAATTTTTGTAGGCTGCCATTTATCATTATTTGGGGGAGTAAAGACACCGTTAAGCATTATTTGGAGTGCATATTTTCTTTGCATTCCACATAGTCTGTGCTTACAGAGTAGAAAATGTCTTCCTTTATATATACAGGCACACTTAAGCAATTGATACACTAAATTTAAATAGGAATTTAGAAGGAAAATTGTTATTTGAGGGCTTTTAAGCTTCTATAACAAGGAAGTTTTAACTTAAAATACTGAGCCACATAAACTGCATCACTTAATGTGCTAACACAAAGAATAAACAAACTAAAACAAAATATGACTTTCTGCCATTTTACTAATTTATTCAATTATATTATTATTTGAAATGGGAAAAAAATCCTTGCACTAAACTGTTAATTTTTTAATTAATTCCCATTAAGTGATGTGACAGGCCTGTGAATTTTTTGCCCTTTGAAAAAATTATCCTGTGAAAGTGTCAGGTATGACATCAGTTCAGCTCTGGTTTCCTCAGTGTCTTCAAGTGAGTTTTGTTTTAAATATCCAAAGGCCACAGAACTTCAGTATATTTTACATATGGAATAAAAAAGTCAAAGACTCTCTATATTAACTTTACAAAGACATTTTTATTGAGCTCCAGGAGATTATGAAATAATGGGAAATTACTTTTAAAAATTCAACTGCTTCTGTACACAGCTGTGCTCTCAGAGGAAGGATATGCTTTCCTATTACCTCCGGAAGTGTCATTCTCCTTCACTATTTACATTATCAGCCACATTTATTTATATAGCATTCTCGTCTTCAAAAGGCATGCATTTCCTAAACATTATGTCATAGATGGAAGGCTTTACAGAAAGAAGAATGAAGAAAATCAGGGCAGAAAATCGCAGTGTCATAATATTAAAGAAGGAAGGGAACTTAAAAATTACTTCCATATTTCATACATTAGGGATCTGAGCTTTATAGGTCAGTTGCTTAACCAAGAGCACACAGCAAGTTAGGGGCAGGGCTGAAACTGAAAATTGAGTTTGCTGACTTCCATACTAGCACTAAAACATGCTAAGAAAAGATTTAAGAGAATCAGATCAAAGAAAATAGAAGATAAATATTAGCTTTTGTACAATTTGATGACAAACACTCTGAAACTGATATGGAAACCCATTCCCACATTTGTGAGATTGGAATTCAGTGGAAAAGAAGAAAAATAATGGCCTAAAACAACTCTAATTACCACAAAACAATTTAAAGCATAGATTATTTACATAAAATTGTCATAGTTAGGTATCCCATGTGATATGGTTTATGGCACTATATTCTATTTGTTAAGCCATTTCCAGGGTAATGGAGTCTATTTTTGAAGAATTTTATGCATGAGTACTATGCACTTTGATCATTTACACCCCTTCCTTCTCTCTACCTCCTCCTATGTCTTCCTCTCACATTTCACTCTAAAATTTATATCTTCTTCTATGTATAGCTATCATCTATTATCTTCCATATATATATATGAATCCAATCAGTAGTGCCCATATTTACATGGGTATAAGACATGGGCAACCTACTTCTTGGGTATTCATTGCTGAAAAACCTGAATCTTCCTCCCTTAACAATTGCCAGATCCATGTAGTTCCTTTAATTAGTTAGGATTTTTATTGCTGTGAAAAAACACCATGACCAAAACAACTTGTGAAGCAAAGAGTTTATTCCACTTACATTTCCATATCATAGTTTATCATTGAAGGCAAGATCTACAACAGGACAAGCACCTGGAGGCAGGAACTAATGTAGAGGCCATGGAGGAGTGCTGCTTACTGGCTTGCTCCTTATGATTTGCTTAGACTGATTTACTATAGTACCCAGGACCACTAACCCAAGGGTAGCACTTCCCCTAGTGAACTGGACCGTCTCATACCAATCATCAAACAAGAAAATATACTTTTTTTGTATTTTATTTTTATATTTGTATTGTCCATACCCATGGGCCAATCTAGTGGACATATTTTCTCAATTGAGGTCCCTCTTCCCAAAAGACTCCAGCTGTATCAGGTTGACATAGAAGTAACCAGAATACTTCTTTTAAAAAATACTATTTGCAGTGAAACTATTATAGTGATTATGACAACCAGAACAGAGATTCTGGCATCCTGTATGTTAGATAAGTTATAGAAAACTTCATTTGCCTTTCATGTAACTTTAATAGTTTTCAGTATACTTTCTTTGTTATGTATACATAGTGTTTGAAATATGTTATGTCCTGGGAATTTTCTGGTCTTCTCTATTTGGTGTTTCATGTGCTTCTGGTATGTGTATGAATTTGTCTTAATTTTGTTTGGGGAAATTTTCTTCTATAGTCTTGTTGAAGATCTGGTCTATACCATGACTTTGGATTCTTCTCCTTCATCTTTGTCTATAATTTCAAAGGTTTGGTTTTTCATGGTATCACACTTTCCTGTGTGTTCCTTTCCTATGTTTTAAAAAGTTTTCATGTTCCTTGCTTATTTATTCTAGATCATTTATCTTCAAGATCTACTATCCTGTCTTTAGCTTGATTCATTCTACTTATAATGTTTTCCTTTAAATTTTAGAGTTGAGCTATTGCGTTTTTCAATTCCATCTTCACTTCATTTTGAGTTAGGCTGTTTTTCTCTGGCCATTAATAGTCAGTGGCAGTTCCTACCAATACCTAACTTCCTAATAGTTCTTAACATTCCTAACAGTGCCTAATAAGTTCTAACATTTCTGAACAGTTCCTAAGAGTTCCTGAGAGTTACCAACAGTTTCTAACAGTTCCTAAGAGTTACCAACAGTTTTTTAACTATTTCTTTTTTGTTTGTTTGTTTATTGTTTTGCGAGACTAACAGTTTCTATTTCTAAGATTTCTTAACAGTTTCTAATGCTTCCTAACTATTTCTAATATAATCTGATATTTCTAAATATGTATGCATTTTGAATTCTAAATGAATTAATATAAGCTTTTGACACGTAGGAATTTTCAAGAATAAAAATACATTGCAATTGCATTTAAGTACCATGTTATCCAAAGAGTATCCTGAACTTATTCCTCTCTATATAATTAATTGTATAATCATTTTAAAGGTATAAAACTTTATCTCTGTATTCACCTTGAATATGTGAGCAATGAATATTTTGAAAGCCAGGAGCTGAAAGAAACAAATTGGAGTGAGAGAGCAAATACATAGAAGATATTTACTGTATTTCAGTTATTTGAGTAATCTGTATTTGTCACAGTCAGTGTAATTTGCTTGTTATTTTTTAATTTTATTTATTTATTTATTTTTGGTTTTTCAAGACAGGGTTTCTCTGTAGCTTTGGAGCCTGTCCTGGTACTAACTCTTGTAGACCAGGTTTGCCTCTAACAGAGATCTGCCTGCCTCTGACTCCCGAGTGCTGGGATTTTTAAAGATGTGCACCACCACCACTTGGCTGCCTTTTATTTTTTAAACTTCATATTTTTTCATCTTTTCTATCTTTTTTCATGTCTACTTTATTCTCCTTTCCAAGTTCTTTTCATCACATTTGCTCTCCTGATGTTCTAGCAAAAGTGCTTTGCCTTTTTCCTCTTCATTCTTTTCTTCTTAACTCTTGACCCTACATTTTCAAATGATTTGTCTTTGAGTTCACCAATTATGTTGCCTGATTAACCAGCAACTGAATTTTTTTTTTTACAATTTCTTTTGATGTTTATTTTCAGTGCTGTGATTTGTTTGGATTTTTATATGATGTCTATCTTTTGCTGAATTTAAAAGTTTTGTTTGTTACTCTGATAGTTTGTTCTTCCCACTCAAGTTTCTTTAAGTTCTTGTGAAAGTTGCTAAACTTCCCCCTAATTATTATTTTAGAATTCTTTGTTTCAAAGTTTCTATATAACAATTGTATTTGTGCTCTTCACTGGGAGAGTATAATATACTCTTTTTGTGGTACAATGTCACCTTAGTTTTTCATCTTTCTTTTGTATAAATTTCTTAAAAATTCAAGCATTCCCTCCTTCAGGGAAGGGGAAGTCTTATAAGGCTCAGTAAGGTAAGACACCTAGAAGACTAAGGAAGCTCAGAAAATTTCAAGATTCACAAGGCCTAGAACCAAATTTATAAAAGTAGTAACTAATTTCTGAGCTGTTTAGTTGGAGCTGCTTGCAAATTGGAATAAGGACCTCTGGAGATGGACTTTCATAAGTTGTCACCCATGCTGGAATGGGACCCATTGTAAAGATGCCCGTGAGTTCCCAAAGTCCTGTAAATAATTTCTCGCCTGTACTTCCAAAAGTAACTCATCAGTACACTAAGTTAGACCTGGATACAACTTATAGCTAGAATGAATGGATATTTGTGTCTCCCCAGAAAAAGTCACAACACTTGTCATATGTGAAAAAGTCTCCACTATACCAGTCTTTGCAGACTGTGTCATCTGAGCAGCCTTCACCAGTTAGTTCAACCAAATTATTTTTTATTTTACATCCTGGCTTCAGTTTCCCCTCCCTCCTCTCCTCCAAGACCCTCCTCCCAACCCTGCTCCGTTCCCACTCCCCAATCCACTTCTACTCCATTTCTGTTTAGGAAAGGGCAGTTCTCCCAGGAGTATCAACAAAACATGGTATATCAAGTTGCAGTAAGATTAAGCACCCCCTATTTATTACGGCTAGACAAGGTGATCCAGTATGAGGAGTAGGGTCTCAGAAGTCAGCAAAAGAGTCAGAGATACCCCCCTTTCACTGTTAGTAGTCCCACAAGAGGACCAAGCTACACAACTGTCACATATAGGCAGAGTGCCTAGGTCAGTCCTATACAGGCTCCCTGGTTGTCAGTTGAATCTCTGTGAGCCTCTGTGAGCCCAGATTAGTTGTTTCTGTGAGTTTTCTTGTGATGTCCTTGACACCTCTGACTCCTACAATCCTTCCTCCCTCTCTTCAGGAGGATTCCCCGAGCTCCTCCTAATGTTTGGCTGTGAGTCTCTGTATCTGTTTTCATCAGTTACTGTATGAAGGCTCTCTGATGACAATTGGGGAAGTTACCAGTGCAATCACAGAAGATTGCCAGTTCAGGCTACGTATCTACTACTGATAGAAGTTCAAACTGGGGTGTTCCCTTTAGATTCCTGGGAGATTCCCTTGCTCCAGGTTTTTACCTGACTCCAAAATTCCACCCCTTTCCAGCAGTCTCTTTTAGTACATCCAGCCCCCCACCAAAAACTGATTTCTCATATTTCCATCCCTATTCGTCCTTACACGACTCAGGAAATCTTTTTTATTTCCTCTTTCCAAGGAGTTCCAAGCATCCCTCCATGAACCCTCCTTGTTACCTATCCTCTCTAGGGCATCCTTTACTTTACAGTTAATATCCATTTATGAGTGAGTACATGCCAAGTTTGTCTTTCTCAGTCTGGATTACCTGACTCAGGATAATTTTTTTCTAATTCCATCCATATGCACTCAAATTTCCTGGTGTCTTTGTTTTTAACAACTGAGTAATACTCCATTGTGCAAATGTACCATTTTTTTAAAATCCATTCCTTCGTTGAGGAATATATATATTTGAGCAAGTATCCTTATGGTATGACTGAGTGGTATAGCTGAGGTAAATTGATTCCCAGTTTTCTCAGAAACCACCATATGGATATCCAAATTGGCTGTACAAGTTTGCACTCCCACAAGCAATGAAGGGGTGT
Source organism: Arvicola amphibius (assembly GCF_903992535.2). Classification (NCBI taxonomy): domain Eukaryota; kingdom Metazoa; phylum Chordata; class Mammalia; order Rodentia; family Cricetidae; genus Arvicola; species Arvicola amphibius. The sequence goes on from NC_052065.1 coordinate 67,283,914, forward strand.
TCTCTTGCTCCATATCCTCACCAGCATTGGCTGTCACTGTGTTTTTGATCTTAGCCATTCTGACAGGTATAAAAATTAACAAAAAGTAACAGTAAAGCAAAGTACCCATCAATAGGAAAAAACAGCAGCCTACAAAAAGGGAAAATATTTTCACCAGTCCCACATCAGACAGAGGGCTGACTTCCAAAATATATAAGGAGCTGAAGAAACTAGATATCAACAAACCAGATAATTTAATTTAAAAAAATGGGGTACATATCTAAATAGAATTCTTAACAGAAGAAGCTCAAATGGCTGAGAAACACTTAAGGAAATGTTTGACATCCTTAGCCATCAGTAACTAAATTAAAAAATCAAAATCAAAATGATTCTGAGATTCTATCTTACAAAAATAAAGGGATAATCTCAATAGATGCAGAAAAGGTCTTTAATAAAATTGACTGTGCTTTCAAGATAAAAAGTGTTAGAAAGAATAGGATGGGAGGAGTACAAATAGGAAACAAATCAAATTATTCATAGTTTTAGATGATACAAAATTCCACCCAAAACTTTTAAAATGATCAACACACTCAGTGATGTGATAGGACACTGAAATAATTTACAAAATCCGTAGACTTTCTATACATCAATCTCAAACACGCTGAGAAAGTGACTATCAACACACCCCTTTTTCTGTGACCTCTAACAATGTATCTAGGAAGAAACCTAGACAAGGATGTGAAGAATCTCCACAATCAAATCTTCAAATCTCCAAAGAGAGAAATCAAGGAAGACACTTGAAGATGGAAAATCTTCCTATGCTCATGGACTGGTAGAATTAATTTTGGAAAATAAATATCTGATTCAATATAATTTATAGATTCAACAAATCTCAAACAAAACCTCATGACATTCTTCACAGAAATAGAAAGATTCTAACATAGCAATCACGAATGATCCTGGAGGTCACAGCAATCCTAGGTAAAAATAATAATATTGGATGGATTTTCATGACAGCTTTCAAGTTATATTATAGGGCAATAGTAATAAAAACACAAGACAGAACTGTTGTTCAATGGAAGAGAAGATTTAGTTTTAGATGCACATATTTCCACCCACTTAATATTCAACAAAGATGTCAAAAACGTACACTGGAGGAAATATAGCCTCCTCAACAAATGGGGCTAGGAAAACTCTACATGTAGAGGAATGAATTAACCCCTTATCTGTTATTGTAAACAAAAACTTTCAGTGGATCAAAGACCTATAAGTGAAACAAGAAATTCTAAAACTGCTAAAAGAAAACATAGGTAGAAACCTATAAGATATAGGGGCAGGGAAGGATTCTCAGAAAAATATTCTACTCATTGAGTAGCGAAGGGCCACAGTTAACAAATGAGACCCCAGAAAGCTAAAGAATTTCTGTACAACAAAGGAAATGAGCAATTGGGTAAAGAGGAAGTCCACAAAGTGTGAAAGAAACATTTCCAGCTCTACATCTGAGACAGGATTAATAAATATCCAGAATACAAAGTCAAGGAAGCAAGCAAAGCCAATGTAAAAATGAAATCATGACATTTGCAGGTAAATGGATATTATAATGGGTGAGGTTAGCCAGACTCAGAAAGATGAATGCCACACATTCTCTCTCATCTATGGCTATAGTTTTAAATCTTCAGATGTGGGTATATAACCTGGAATAATTACAGAAACCAGGGGAGTAAAAGCAGATTATGGGACAAAGCAGGTAATTATTTTTAACATCTGAGCTACCTCTCTAGCCCTGCTTTAATTTTAAATTAAATTTAAAATTAATACATTTTTATTTAAAATTAAATTAAATGTATAAATTTAAATAATAAATAAAATTTAATTTTTGAGAAAGAGTCCCACTATGTAGCACCACTGTGTAGGTCAGGCTGTCCTCAAACTCATAAACCTCTTGCCTCAGGCTCCCAAACACTGTGATTACAGGCTTATGCCTTCATGACTGCATGATTTTTTTTTTGCTTTATTTACCCCTAAGCTTTCTCTATTATATCTAAATCTATGTGATAAAAAGTATGTGTCTTATGATATGAAACTTGCCTTGTTGTTATGCTCTGCCCAGGGGTCTGTTCAGCTCTGTCGAAGCACAGCTATAAGCCCGACTGTAAATTAACTTCGAGGGATTGTAGGACAGGACAATTACTCTCAGTATTTGCTGTATGCCCGTACAAATTCCTTCCTCAGCAGCAGATACAGGCACACATTTTGAAAGATAGCTCTGAATTGTGTGACTTCGCTAGGAGTATGTTGAACTGTAAGCCCAGCTTTCACGGCCTTGACATCTCATTGTGCCACATTCGTCTCTTCTCTTGCCATCGCAGTCTTCCCTGGTCAGGACTTCAATTTCCTCCCCGTTTCCAGGAGCTACTTGTTGCATCGGCAAAAGCTTGTAATCGCCATCTGCTGGTCACAGGATTTTAGTACAGGCTATGACTGTGAACCAGCAAGCTTGTTTATTGTCCATCCCTGAGAGGAGATTCCAGCCTTGGCTTTCACAGCTCAAAGTGTTTCCTGACAAGGTTAGACTTGTTTGTCAAGGATAATTTTCATAGCATATGCAGCTGGGGGAGTTTTGACTACAGTTATCAAATTATAATTTTAGTAAGCCTCACTGAGAGGGGAGGGAATCCTAGCCAATTCACCAAAGTGCTTCTCCCACAGGAAGAATTTAATGAGTGTGTTTGAGTAAATGTTTTTGGAACTGTCCCCTTGACTCAGGAGAAATGTTCTCTTTTTGTTCCCATCAATGTTGACTGGCTATCCCAATAACGGCCCAAAGCAATGCCTGTCTGTAATACCTTGCTCTCTAATTCATTTCCCATTGGCTGCTAGCTTAATTTTCTTGAAGTTGAGCTCATTGTTGATATTAAAACATTTGGAAAAGTCTCCACTGACTCCAGGAAGTCCCAGAATAAGTTCAAAACCATCCTTTGTCTTTCACATCCCTTCTCCCTTAAATCTGAACATTTCTTAATTTACTTATTTCATGTCTCATACGTAATCTTCACAATCAAAATGAATTGCCGACCCCCAATAAATGTTCACTTCCCTGTCTCTGTACCTTAGATTCAGAGCTGAGCCACTCCATTTTCTGTTCTGCACTTTGCAGAGTTGATCCTGGTCACACACTTGGGGACTAACTGCCTTTCCTCTGAAGCCTGGTTTGTCAGCAACACAGAAACCTTAGCCTCACAAGTCCCGATTTCTCCTTTTCTTAATGCCTCTTTACTTTCTGTTTTCTGCTTTGTATCCTGTTATTTGTCTGCATACTCTGTTACACATCCTATGTTCTGAGCTTCATAATCACAACAGCAAGTGTGAATATTTATTGGACAGCAGTACCAGGCCGGAGTTTTGTCAGGGTCCTATAGGATTGACTATGTAGTAGCGGCTGACTAGGATTATTACTTCTACTGTTGTTTCTCTTCATTTAAAACATTCTCAAATGTCCAGTGTTGTTTCAAAAATACTTAATTTTAGAAGTTCTATTCTCCAAATGTTTCCTTAACCGTATGCTTTTGAAACTTTTATTTTATGTAATTATCTTCTTTTGAAAAAAAAAAACTTGGAAGACTAATAATTAGCCATTCTGCAAATTCTGACTTTATCACTCCACAGCTATGAGACTTTGGGTATATTAACCTATGTCTGCTTCAGTTTCCTCATGTACATAGTGGGATTAAAAATCTATCTATTAGGCGGATCTCTGTGAGTTTGAGGCCAGACTGGTCTATAAGAGCTAGTTTCAGGACAGGCCCCAAAGCTACAGAGAAACCCTGTCTCAAAAATCCAAAACAAAACAAAAAAATCTATTTAACAGGGTCCTTGTGATTATGAAAATTAATATAAATACATATAACAATATCTTAAGCAACAAACATTATAAATCTGGTAGCTGTAGTTATTTACAGAATAAACAGGCATCCAAACACAGTTTTTTATTCAATCCTCAAAATGACTCTGAGAAGTTAGATTTATTATTATTATTATGTTTGTTTTGCTAGCAGGAAGTCAAAAGTTCAAGAAATTTCATATAATAAGAGCACACAGCAGCAGGTCCAGAAAAAATTCAAATCCAGGTACACAGGGAGCACACAAAAATCTAGAGACCTAAGAACATCTGTAAGTCATGGTGTGCTCGGTCCTAATGGATACATCTATATCAAAGCTCCTGTATCTATAGTTCAGCGCATATAGTGGAAGATGGGGGCAATGTAAGAGCCAGAATACCAGGAAGTCTACTATGAAACAGCCTCTCCTAAAAGTGGCTGCATGGATGAGACGAAACAGTGGCAATATCAATGGACATGTTAACATGCAAGTGGGGGAATGTCATGGGATCTCACCCCTAGACAAAGAACTACAGGCAACTATTGCCTGCTGGAGGATAATTAGCCTCTCCCAGACATGAGCCCCTTATTGTTTATCCAAGGCAGAGTGGTCAGTCCTGAAGCCATATATACTCAAACAAACAAAACCTACTCAGCGGGTTATCTTCATATGTATTTTTGAATACACACATATGTAAAAAAAATAATTAAAGAAAAAAACCTTATCAACTTGAGAGTGGAGGAACATAGGAGCAATTAGAGGGATGGTAGTTAGGGGTGGGGAAAGTCATGTAGGTCTATTTCAATTAAAAGTGTATTTGAAATAAGAAAAAAAATTAAAAAATAAAGAGTAAGCTGCCCACAAAGTAGATTTGAAGGAGACCTTGGTACAAACTCCTTTTACCTACTATCGTGCTACAGGTTAGTATCATTGTCATTCCTTCCTTTTGTGAGTTAAGACTTGTCTTTTCACTCTTGGAAGGAATAAACAACTTAGCAAAAACGAGCTTTTAACCATTCCATAACATCAGTAAGAATGCTTGAAAAGGAAATCTCCAAAGGGTTCATTTTTCCCCCCTCAAACCAACTCTGCTATATTACACTCCACTCAAAACATCTGTTTCAAGCCACTCTCACTTTAGATTGCCTCACACCTCGACGTGGGAACAACCAGATTGGCGTAAGTATGATAGGCTTCCACATCCCAGCTATGTCACTTCCTAATCACAGCACCTTGGGCCAATCACTAACACGATTTCCTTATTTATTAAATGAAAATAAAAGTTTTAGTTTTGCTGGGTGGTGGTGGCACACGCCTTTAATCCCAGCACTCCCGAGGCAGATCTATGTGAGTTCAAGGCTAGAGCGAGTTCCAAGGATAGGCTCCAAAGCTACAGAGAAACTCTTTGTCTCGAAAAATCAAAAAAAAGTTTTATTTTTACTCTAAGATGATCACTACTCAATACATATGAATGAAAACATAATATTGTGACTCATAAATATGTAAAAATACAACACGTTAGCCGAAAACTAAAAATTTAACGTTATAGTAATAAAATAATGCTTTCACATGGCTTAACAGGGCAGGTATTTAAACAATATTAGCTATCTTGTTTCGAATTCTGTTGGCCCTAGTGCAGGAAGTTCCTTGCCTTCATAAAGGAATACTTATCATTGTGGAAACAATCCTCCTGACATCTGCATGGTTTTGTTTTTAATAGAGTTTATAAATACTTTCTCTTATACAGAATTGTGATGAAAAGTTTATACCTATTTTATGTCTGAAGGACTGAGGACACTTACAAAAGGTCTAGACTTATTCCTGATTGCACTTTCAATGACTAATGAGCATGTCAAACTGACTCTCCATTCCATATATTTATTCTTCTTCATCAAATTAATGATAAAAGATTGAGATGGGAATTCTCAGTTGTCAAATAACATGCTTACTGTTTCTTCTTTCTTTCTTTCTTTCTTTCTTTCTTTCTTTCTTTTTTCTTTCTTCTTTCTTTCTCTCTTTCTTCTTTCTTTCTTTCTTTCTTTCTTTCTTTCTTTCTTTCTTTCTTTCTTTCTTATTTTTGTTTCGTTGTTGTTGTTGTTGTTTTTCGAGACAAGGTTTCTCTGTAGCTTTGGTGCCTGTCCTGGACCATAGCTCTTCTATACCAGGCTAGCCTCAAACTCACAGAGATCTGCCTGCCTATGCCTCCCAAGTGCTGGGATTAAAGGTGTGCACCACCACCTCCAAGCTCCTGCTTATTATTTTTTACTGGCTTTGGCCCTAATAGATAGGTAGGGGGATGGCAGTGCAGAGCGAGCAGGGAGATGAGAGGCGAGGCGAGAGAGCGAGAGCGAGAGAGAGAGAGCCGTAGAGAGAGAGAGAGAGACCAGAAACGCAAGCAAGCAAGAAAGAGAAAAAAAGAGACAAATGAAACCTAAACTCAAATACATCCCACCACCGCAATCCCACCCTCCACTCCCTCCCTCCTCACTGCCTTCCTCCCTTCTCCCTTCCCTCCCTCCCATCCACCCTCCCTCCCTCCCTCCCTCCCTCCCTCCCTTCCTTCCTTCCTTCCTTCCTTCCTTCCTTCCTGTTTTTGGTGCTGTTGTTGTGTATCTCTGACTGTCCTGGAACTCACTCTGTAGACCAGGCTGGCCTCAACCTCAGGGATCTGTCTGTCTCTGCCTCCTGAATACTAAAAGGCATGTTCTATCACCAACTGGCTCTCATTTAGTTTCTTAACCATATATACTTTTAAAAACCAACGACCTTTCTGTTTGGTCCTCTAACAAAATACAAGTGACAAATTTGCTAGCCACTTTGATATCCACTATCTTCATCAGATCAAGTTCTCAAGAAGTGACAGTCTCTACATACATACACAAGTCTCTACCAGGAAGCAGTCCAGAGGGAGAGAAGATAAGCAGACTATCCAGGAAGAAAATGACTTGTATTCAGTAGGTAAAATGTAGTAGAAAGGAAGAGTTTGTCATTTCCTGTTTAGTTCTTTCCCTCCCTCCCCCTACCTTTTTTCTCTTCCACTTTTCAAAATACCAGTGATGCCAAACTTTGAGTTTCCCGACTTGTCAGTTAAAACAGTTTTAAAGTTCTTAAACATTATGCTAGACAAGATTTGGGGTACCCATTTTTTATTAACAGCATATGTGCCTCATTATATGGTTTTCTTCTCAGGCATGAGGAATTATATTGCAATGAAACAGAGGTCAAAGCACTTTCTTTTCGTTCATTCTTTTTAAAAATGGGTGAAATCAAGTGGATTGTGATAGATAATTCTCAGAAAATAACCACTAAAGAGAGAAAACTTTTAAATGATCAATTATCTAACAGGATAGCATTAGAAAGCAGATAACCCTTTTTTCTCTGTTTCCCAGCATCAAGGGAAAGACAGCAAGCAGATGTTGACCTTCACAGCTCCGAGCTAGATGGATTTCATGACTGTCCTACCTCTCTGTCTCACATTAATCTATTACCTGACATTAATCAATGTTTGGAGGCATCCTGTATCAGTACTGCATAATTCAGTTTGGTGATTTCCTGTCTGATTCTTTCAGCTCTAGTTTTCCTTTGTTTGTGTGTCACATGGGCTTAAAGAGGTCAGTTGGCCCAGGAGCTATGAGGAGCACTCACTGCAGCTTCCATTTGTTGCTGTCAGTCCTGAGCTGTCTGTCCTCACAGACTTGCAGGATGTTTCTGCTCTCCAACAGGAAGATGGTAATTGATTTGTAGGAGACCTATTTTCAGTTCTGTTTAGGTCACCTACTAGAGTTTCTACTTCCCACTGAAGAGATTTCAATTAACACACCACAAGTGTGACAACCATTCCACTGTTCAATACAGTTACCAGCTGTCTGGAAATGTCTAGCCTTCTGACCCTGACTACCCAGCGTGCTCACTGATACTGGGAAGACTCTTCCAAGTTTTTCCTTTCCTCTCAATTTTGGTTATTCACCTATCTAACAGTAACATGGATTATTCAGAGAAAAAATATGCATGTATATATGTATATATATAAAGAGATAATACATATATACAGATAAATCAGAGAAGTATACATTAATTGATCAAAATGAGGAAATACTGAGTTCCTTTTTCATTAAAGCAAAAACAAAACTCTGAAAACAACTCAGTGAATGCTACATTATCCTCAAACAGTTACCTAAACAATTTGTGTCTGAATACTGATACACATATTCATGTTTTCTGGTTGCTGCCAAAAGCAATTCATAGAACTCTTTCTTCCTATTTCCAAGGCTCTTTACAATTAATAAAGGTGATACAGATTTGTAATGTATCCAAGTAGATTTTCAAATAAAAATGCATTGTAAAACCTACATGTTTTGGCTACCTACATCTGAAATTCTCGATATTTCCTTTAAAAAAAAGGAGTGTTTGTTCAAACAGCAGCTTGTGCATTTTATGGACAGACAAATGTAATAAT